>NC_091076.1:10038560-10341590 GCF_032405125.1 Capricornis sumatraensis
GCCCGCGCCCGACAGCGCCCCCGTGGGGGTGGCTCGGCTCCCTCGCGCGCGCGCCCCGGGGTGCTTCCCCTTCCCCTCTCCCTGGCCATGGCCCCAGCGGCTTAGACGCCTCCTCCTCCGCCGCCGCCGCTCGGAGCAAGCCGGGGGCCGGATGGACGGGGCCGGGGGGCCCGGTGAGTACGGGGCGGGGCGGGCGGCGTGCCCCTTCCCGGAGCGCCGGCCAGTCTGGCGCTGCCATTGCCCGACGGCTGTCCCGGGCGTCCCCGCGTGCTCCTTGGCCCCGGGGGCTCCGAGCATCCTCCACGGTTCCTCAAGCCGCTCCCCCTAGTTACTTGGGTCCTCCAACTGTCATTTCGGACTTCGACAATGCCATCCTGCCCCCCGTATTACTCTGGGCCCCTCCAAAGTTTCCGAACCTCCTGTGTTACCCTGGGCTTCTTTCCCTGCTTTGTTGGGTCTTTTTACTCCTGATCTCCTCTGTGACCCTGGAACCTGCGCTGGGACCTCTGCTCTCCGCTGCTAACCCTCTCCTGTCACTCCGGACCTCTTCTCTTCTGAGTCCTCAGGATGACTGTCCTCTGAGTCGCCCGCTTCTCTCCTGGTGCTCCCTCGCAGTTTCTCTGCCTTCCCTGGAGTCCTACGGTTACTCTGGGCTGGGCCCTGTCGTCCCTCATGCGCCTCCGTCTGTGGTTCCCACGTTCCTCGGCAGAACTCCATATTTCCCCCCTGGTACTCCATGGTACTCCCTGTCTTTGCGGAGGCTGGGACAGGCAGCAGGAAGGGAGCTCTGCCAGGTTCCTCGCCTGCCCTGCCAGAAGGAGGCCCTTGATCCTTTTCCCACTGTCTCCTCCCCTCTGGGAGCGCTTCCAAGCCTGGAGTTGCTTGCAGGGGGCAGTCCTATTGGACAGATGCAAAGTTAGAGAGAGAATCCCCTCAAGCCTTTCCCCAGGTGTGTGTGTTGGGGGGAGGGGGTGTGACATGCTGACAGCTTCTTGCCCCTTTCCCAGGTGAGGGCCCGGCTCAGGAGGCCCTGCAGTCCTTGAGCCGGCGGCTTCAGGTGCAGGAGAAGGAGATGGAGCTGGTGAAGGCAGCCTTGGCAGAAGCTCTTCGCCTGCTGCGGCTGCAGGCACCCCCCACCTCCCTGCAGGACCCTGGCACCCTGGGCCCTCCAAGGGACAGGTATGCATGTGGTCACTCCCTCCTCCTCCTCCTCCTCGATAGGGGCTCTAGGGCCACCAAGTTGATGCACTGTCTCCCCAGCAGCCCCGCAGCCCCCCCAGGACTGCCACCCACATGCAGCCCCTCCTTGGTGAGCCGAGGCACCCAGACGGAAGCAGAGATGGAGGTGGAAGCATCCCCTGGCCCCCCCGGGCTGAGCAACGGGCCCCCAGTCCCTCCGGGGGGCAGTGAAGAACCTAGCGGGACCCAGTCTGAAGGAGGGGGCAGCAGCAGCAGTGGCACAGGCTCCCCCGGCCCCCCAGGGATCCTCAGGCTGGCTCAGCCCCCGCAGCGCATTGACGCGTAAGTGTCCTGTGGTCGAGGCTGGGCGGGAGGGTGGATAGGGGAGCTGCAGCGGCAAGAATGACGTTCACCTGCTCACTGTGCTCTGTCCAGGCCACGGAGAAATTCTTCCTCCTCGTCGCCTTCAGAACGGCCTCGCCAGAAACTCTCCCGGAAGGCAGCTTCCTCGGCCAACCTGTTGTTGCGGTCAGGGAGCACAGAGAGGTGGGCGAGGCTCCCCCGGCCCGCCCCCGCCCCCAACCCCCCCAACCCAGGCTCAGGTTCTTGACTTTCCACATCCCTCACCTGGCTTCCCTGGGTGGGGTGGGGGGCCTCATTGCCCAACAGGAAGAAAGGAACAAGCCAAGCGCTCCTGGGGTGCCTGCTGTGTACCCAGCACTGTGCCAACCCCTCGACCTCCTCCATCTCATTCAGTCCCCACGACATCCTTGGGGGGTAGGTGGTCTCATGCTGTTCATTGGCCAGGTGAGGAAGCAGGCTCAGAGAGGGTAAGTCATTTGCCTGGGGTCACGCAGCTAGAGCCAGGATTTCAACTGAACTCTTCCTGACTCCAGTTACCCCTGCCCTCTCCACCATACCACAGCATCCCTTTCAAGTTCCCAAGAGGGTTTTCCGAAAGTATTCATAGTTTCCATGGGTGACTCTCCTCAGATTCCAGCTCTCTTCCCCTACCCCAGCCTACCACACTTTAGAGAGCAAGGGGGAAATCCCAGTGGATTGTCTCAGAGTGTGTACAGGCTCCAGGACACCCAAGTGCTTACTCTCACCCTATCCTCGGCCTCTCCTTTATTCTTGGAAGAGAGGTTGACATCTTATTATCCTCTGATGACAGTGATCTCTGGAATTCACCTCTCACTTTCCCCTTGAGAGACAAGGACTTTCCTGCTGACCTCTCAGATCCCCAAGAGGCAGGGCTGTGGACCTTCTAGAGTCACTATGGGCCCATTTTACAGATGGAGAAATGAAAAGGTTGATAGGCAGAGGCCTGGTGGTCTGGAAGAAAGTGTCACCGCACACTACCTCTTACAGCCATGCTTGGCCCCTTTAGTCTCGGTCTTACACCTTACATGGAGCCCATTTACACCAGAGCCCTCACTGCTCACGATGCAAACTTAGAGTGTGCAGAGGTGGCTGTGACCTCTAGGGTGACCTCCTTCCTTGTGTCCTGCCCCTCCTCAGTTCTGTCTTGGGACCTGACCGCAGTCCCTGCCCTTTTCTCTCTGCCCAACAGCCGTGGGGGAAAAGACTCCCTCTCCAGCCCTGGCGGTCCTGGCTCTCGGAGGAGCAATTACAATTTAGGTATGTCCAGAGGGATCTGGAAGAACTTGGATGATGGGCTTGGGGCTACAGCCCCAGGAGCCGTTTGGCAGGGAGCTGTGAGGTACGGTGGTTGGAGCTCTGCCCTGACTTTCCTAGAAGGGAAGCTGCAGGACGGTGGTTGACACCTGCTCGTTTTCACTGTAGAAGGCATCTCAGTGAAGATGTTCCTCCGAGGCCGCCCCATTACCATGTACATCCCGTCTGGCATCCGCAGCGTGGAGGAGCTGCCCAGCGGCCCACCCCCGGAGACCCTCAGCCTTGACTGGGTGTATCCTGCCCCCTTCAACCCCCTGGCAACCACCCTTCCCATCATGAACCCTCCCCGCCCCCTGCTTTTTTACGATTTCCTCCTGGGTCTGCAAGGAGAGGGAGACTTCTGAATCCTCCCCATCTATCCTCTGCCAGTGGCGCTGCTGGTTGGAGCTCTGTCTTTCTCCTCTTTTCCTCACTGTGCCCTTGATCCAACTCTTTCCTTGACCATGATCCCCACTCCAGGTATGGGTACCGGGGTCGTGACTCCCGCTCTAATCTGTTTGTGCTGCGCTCTGGGGAGGTGGTCTACTTTATCGCCTGTGTGGTGGTGCTGTACCGACCCGGGGGGGGCCCCGGGGGCCCTGGAGGTGGTGGTCAGAGACATTACCGGGGGCACACAGACTGTGTTCGATGGTGAGGGTCCGAGGGCTGGGGAGTGGGCAGCTCAAGGCGTGGGGAGGGTGGGCTTGGCAGAAGGAAGGTCTTGGGTGAATGTGGAGAAGCAGGAGAGGAGAGTGGGCTTGCTGCTCTGCAGGGCCAGGGGACGGTGTCCTGGGTGGTCTTGAGAGACCGACCCCCTTCCCTAGAGTGTCTCCTCCCCCACTTAGCCTGGCTGTTCACCCTGATGGTGTGCGTGTAGCCTCAGGACAGACAGCCGGCGTGGATAAAGATGGAAAGGTAAGGCCACAGTCAAACACCAGGGTGAGATCCCAGCCCGGTCCTCCTTCACGCCCCTGACTCCTTCTCGCCCCTGACTCCTTCTCCTCCACCAGCCCCTGCAGCCTGTGGTTCACGTCTGGGACTCCGAGACGCTGCTGAAGCTGCAGGAGATTGGACTGGGGGCCTTCGAGCGGGGTGTGGGGGCCCTGGCCTTTTCAGTTGCGGTGAGCTGGCCCTGGTGCCTCGAGGCCCCCATTTCCTTGTCTGGGAACCCCCTTCTTGTACTTCACCAGGAAGCCTCAGAGGTCTTGGCCTTCCCGAGCCCTGCCCAGCTGGTTCTCCTAAGAGACACGTGGCCCCTTCTGCTCTCTCAGCCTGTCATGGCGCCCCTCACCTCATTTAGACCCGGAACCCCCTGACTGCCAGGCCTCACTTGACCCCTCCGGTGTGTCCTCTGGCCTCAGGATCAGGGCGCTTTCCTCTGTGTGGTGGATGATTCCAACGAGCACATGCTGTCGGTGTGGGACTGCAGCCGGGGCACGAAGCTGGCTGAGATCAAGGTGAGATGTCCAGGGGGCTTGGCGGGGCACTGGGCGGGTTGGGGTGCAGAGAGCTCCAAACTTCCCAAACACGAACCTCCCTTCTGGGGAGGTCCCCTGGAGCAAGCCTCCTAGCTTCTCTGAGGCTGTGAAGTGGGGACCACAGAGGTTCTGACCTCATGAGAGACAATGTGTAAGGCATTAGCGAGTGATGGAGAGTGGCGCTCTTAGGGGACCAGGGCCTTGGAGGAAGGGTTGTCCTGAGGGTTCTGGACCTCAGCAGACCAGCTGTCAGGGTGCCATTCTGGTGTAATGAAGGTATACAGGGCTTGGGTTGGCTGAATCTAGTATCTTCCCTTCAGAGTACAAACGACTCAGTCCTCGCCGTTGGCTTCAACCCTCGTGACAGCAGCAGCATCGTCACCAGTGGGAAATCCCACGTCCACTTCTGGAACTGGAATGGTGGAACAGGGGTTCCTGGGAACGGGATGCTCACCAGGAAACAGGGTGTCTTTGGGGTGAGGCGTGGATGGGTGCAGGATGCGGGGGAAGGCAGAGTGCAGATGAAAGCATTGGTCTGGGTACTATAGACCCTAATGCTATGCAATTCCCAGTGGTCCCGTGACTTGTAGTCTTTGCCCTACCCTTTGACCTCTGCTCTCTGCTCGCCTCGCCCCTAGAAATACAAGAAGCCCAAGTTTATCTCCTGCTTTGTGTTCCTCCCCGATGGAGACATTCTCACTGGGGACTCAGAGGGGAACATCCTCACCTGGGGGCGGAGCCTCTCCGATTCCAGGACCCCAGGCAGGGGTGGGGCCAAAGGTACGTGATGGAGGTGGCATCCTGGAAGGCTAGTTCCCCAGAGGGTCTGTGAAGTCAGAGGAGAGGATTTCCCATCCTTTTACCTGGGGAGCTGATGGGTTCTGTCGGAGGGTGGGGCTCTTTAGGCAGCCAGAATAGAAAGGTAGTGGGCAGCATGGCAAAGGGAGGAGGCTGGGGCTTTGGAGTCTGCCAGGCTCTGGGCTCACCTCTAGTTCTGGCCTTTAGGAAGTCACCTCACTTCTTTGAACCTTAGTTGTTCAGTCTGTAAATTGGGGAGAAGAGCCAAGGATCAGAGACAGCATTCAGCGGGCACTCAGCAACTGGGAGTCATTACTCTATTGTGACCGCCTAGGCTGCTCTTGTTCCCTCCTTCCCTGCACCCTACAAGCATGACTACCTGGACTTTGCCAACAGAGACCTATGGGATTGTGGCCCAGGCCCACGCGCATGAAGGTTCCATCTTCGCCCTGTGTCTCCGGCGGGACGGGACTGTGCTGAGTGGTGGTGGGCGGGACCGCCGGCTGGTCCAGTGGGGGCCCGGGTTGGTGGCCCTTCAGGAGGCGGAGGTGACGGCTGGCCTGGGGTCAAGGGAAGGAGGGGGACAAAGAATGGACAAGGGGCTCCTGACCTTCTGCACCCCTCTGCAGATTCCTGAACACTTTGGGGCCGTGCGGGCCATCGCAGAGGGGCCTGGCTCTGAGCTGCTGGTGGGCACCACGAAGAATGCGTTGCTGCGGGGAGATCTGGCCCAGGGCTTCTCCCCTGTAATCCAGGTTGGGGGGGCAAGGTTTTTGGGGAGCAGGGAGGGAAGAGCTGTGGGGAGATGACAGAGATGACAGCCGTGCTCCGCTGCAGGGTCACACGGATGAGCTCTGGGGGCTCTGCACACATCCCTTCCAGAACCGTTTCCTCACCTGTGGCCATGACCGGCAGCTCTGCCTCTGGGACGGGGAGGGCCATGCCCTGGCCTGGAGCATCGACCTCAAGGTAGAGAGCTCTGTGTCCCCGGATCCTCGCTGTCACACCCACCGTGACTTCTGTGGCCGCCACTCCTTCCCCAGTATCCACTTCCCTTTTGCTCCCAAAGGCAGCCACCTTGCATTGGTGTGACTGTACTGGCTGCTAAAATATTTATTCTTCTGTACTGATGGTACCAGTGTCCCTGAACACTGTCCGCCCCCCAACCCCTAGACCTCTTGAGCCGGCAACTAATGGTTAATCTCCCACACAGCTGGGGGTATCAGTTCTGGTGGCTAAGTGTTTTGAGTAGCACCTCTGTTTAGGCTCCAAAGGCACCCTGCCTGCCATCCCAGGTCTCCTGTCCCTCTCCTTGGAAGCGGGGAGGCTTTGCCATTGTTATCAAGATGACAAGGTATCCATCTTAGTTCCCTCACTCGAAAGGCATCTTCTTGAATTCACCTTCTCCCCTCTCCCAGGAGACTGGTCTCTGTGCTGACTTCCACCCCAGTGGGGCAGTTGTGGCCGTAGGACTGAACACAGGGAGGTGAGAGGGAGCCAGAACTCCTGGGAGGGGAAAGTAGGAGGTATGGGAAGGGTTTCTGGTAATGGGGGGCAGTGGAGGACTGTGATCGCTGCCTGTTCAGGAGCCCCAACTGCACCCTCCCACTCCTCAGTGCTTTCCCTGCAGCCTGGGTCTCCCTTGCTCTCCTGTGTGTCATCACACCCTCCCCCGTCCACTCCCCCTCCTCTGAGAGTGGAGGAGGTGGCAGCTCCAGATAGAGGAGCAGGGGATGGGCGGGGCATAGGGGAAACTAACACAGGGTAGTGACAAGCTTACAGAATCCACAGAGCCTTGTCTTTGGGCCCTTGGACTCCTTTTCGGAAGGTATCAGGAGCCCCTCAGCTTTTATCTGCCCTTAGCCCCTTTCCACTTCCCAGCATATGAATGTAATGGCAACCTCCCTGTCTGTATCATAGCCTTTCTTTTGGTGTCTCTGAAGCTCTCTGACTTGCCAACCTGCACCCTGCTCAGGACAGGTATCCTCATACCTGTTTTCCACCTCCTTCCTTTCCAGGTGGCTGGTTTTGGATACAGAGACCAGAGAGATTGTGTCTGACATCACCGACGGCAATGAGCAGCTATCAGTGGTCCGGTACAGCCCAGGTGGGAGCCACCTCCACCCCAGACCTAGACTCATCCCTGGCCCTTCCCTCTCTGAGTGACTGTCTTTGTAGATGGGTTGTACCTGGCCATCGGTTCCCATGACAACATGATCTACATCTATAGCGTTTCCAGTGACGGTGCCAAGTCCAGCCGTTTTGGCCGCTGTGTGGTGAGGAAGCTGGGTTGGAGGGTGGGGCATTGCTATAGCAGGTAAACTAATGCCCTTCTGGGGGTAGGGGTGGGAAATGGAGGCTGCATTTTCAAGTCTCTTGACCTTTGCTCCCAGGGTCACTCCAGCTTCATCACTCACCTTGACTGGTCCAAGGATGGGAACTTCATCATGTCCAATTCTGGGGACTATGAGATCCTTTACTGTGAGTGATAGTAGGGGAGTACATGAGGAGAGGGGAATTGGGGTGGGTTTTATTTATGTAAGTGGGCTGTTGGTTGGGAGGGAATGAAGGAAATGTAGGGAAGCTCCCAGTAGAGGGGCAATCAGATAGGGGCTGAAGATGAGTTTATACACAATAGAAGAAATGTCACTGGACAGAAAAACCACACACGCAGTTTACCACCACGTCTTGTTCCCACCAGGCCTTAAGAGAGTTGAAAAATGTACTAGGGAAAAGATTGTTTTGGAAAAGTTTCTCAGGACAGGTGTGGAGGGGTTGACTTATCGAGAG
The DNA here is from genome assembly GCF_032405125.1 of Capricornis sumatraensis. NCBI lineage: Eukaryota > Metazoa > Chordata > Mammalia > Artiodactyla > Bovidae > Capricornis > Capricornis sumatraensis. The sequence goes on from NC_091076.1 coordinate 10,046,483, forward strand.
AGGAGAACTTCAGATGAGAACTCAGGAAGCACAAGGGGCTGGGTTTTGCCCTGGGCTGAGGGCTACCACTCTGACCAGATCACATGCTGTGGCCTCAAGCCAGTCTTTCCAATCTGGCCTCCCATGTCATCCTCCCCACGGAGGACAGGGTGAGAACTGAGCTGGGTGGGCTCCCTCTCCCCAGGGGATGTGGCTGGAGGCTGTAAGCTGCTGAGGAATCGCTATGAGAGCCGAGACCGGGAGTGGGCCACCTACACCTGCGTGCTGGGCTTCCATGTCTACGGTGAGAAGGGGCACAGGGCCGTGGAAACCTGCGTGAGTGTGGGGGGACAAGGTGCAGCCAGCCTGGGGCTCGGAATGCTGGACATGTGTAGGGGGTGGACGTCAAGAAACTGGCAGATCCAGCCCAAGAGCCGCCCCCCTCCCCCACCTCCGCCACTGGCCCTCGGGACTGGGAAGGATTGCCAGGAACGTGGTGGGTGGGTGGCCGGGCTGCCTGAGCTAGGGGGGAAATGGTGCAGCTCTGGACCGCGGGTGGGGGCGGGGAGGTCGGGCTGAGGCCGGCTGCTGTGATAGGCGTGTGGCCAGATGGCTCGGATGGAACTGACATCAACTCCCTGTGCCGCTCCCACAATGAGCGCGTCGTGGCCGTTGCCGACGACTTCTGCAAAGTGCACCTCTTCCAGTACCCGTGCGCGCACGCCAAGGTGAGGCCTCCCGGGGCCTTCGGGGCGGGGCGGGCGGCCGGAGTTCCTCGGCCGCTGCAGCTCCATCTTCTCTCCTGCCCAGGCGCCGAGCCTCGTGTACGGTGGTCACGGCAGCCACGTGACCAGCGTCCGGTTCACGCACGACGACTCGCACCTCATCTCGCTGGGCGGCAAGGACGCCAGCATCTTCCAGTGGCGAGTGTTGGGCGCTGGGGGAACGGGGCCGGTGCCCACCACGCCCTCTCGAACCCCCTCCCTGTCCCCTGCCTCCTCTCTTGACGTCTGACCCCTGCCGGACGGGACCCACCGGCCCTGCAGTGTGGCCCTGCCCCACCCACCCAAATTCCCCAGGACCGAGGTGACCCTGGTCCTCGACTTCGAGACATTCCCGAAAGTGCATTTCCTTGGAGGGGGCGAACGGCACCCCTGCACACACTGTATAGACCCGCTGGCTGAGCCGGGCAGCCCCAGCCTGGGCCCTGACTCCCGCTGCCTGCTGAGGGGCAATAAACCAAAAGCAAAGTCGCCTCCCAGTCCTTTTGTGGGGCGCGGCTGGGCGCCTCGGGGCTTTATGGGGGTGGGGAGGAAGGCAAAGGGGAATGCGGAAAAGGTGAGGGAGGGTGGACTTTTTATGCAAATAACAGGCGAAGCCTCTTGCAAATAACTGCGAGGCTCAAAGGCGCTTCGAGTTTTTCGCGGCCGCTGGTGGAGCTGCAAGACTCCGGCTAGCAGAGAGTTAAGCTCAACTCCTCTCCCCGCCCTCGGAGGCGGGGCCGAGCCGCAACGGAAATAGCCGAGTGCCGGGCCGCGGTTGGCCGGAGGGAGCCGAACTTCTTCCGGAAGTAGCCGAGCTTTGCGGGCTTGCTCTCCGACCGGAGCCGAGTGCTGGGCCTTGTTCTCCGGATCCGCCGAAGGTGTTCCGGAAGGAGGCGAACCCCGAGGCGGGCCGGCAAGTCTTCGCGGCGGCCCTCAGAGTCCAACGTCTGGTGGGACTCGGCGAGGGCGGAGGTAGCTGCAGCCTGCCTCCGGTCCGGCGGGATCCGAGCTCGTTCCGGAAGAAGCCGAGCGGGCCGGCGCCGGTCTCGGCGTCCCGGGCGTGAGGCTATAGAGGCGGCGGCGACAGCGCGGGCCGGGATGAGCCGCGACGGCTGAGGCTGCGGAGGCGCCGGCTGCGCGGGCCCGACTGAGACTTCTCCGAAGCGCCAGCCCCGCGCTCAGGGCTTCGCTTCGAGTCCTGCCCTCGGGAGCCTTCCGGACCCCTTTGTGCGGCCGGAGGCGGCGGCGGCGGCGGCGGGAACGGCCATGGCGGCCAACATGTACCGAGTGGGGGGTGAGTACCGGGTGTTAGGGGCTTCGGGACTCGGGGCGGGAGAGGCTCGGCTCCCAGCGGCGCGGGGACCCGCGTCTGGGGCGGCGTGGTCCAGAGCGCGGACCGGAACCGGAACCGGGAGCATGGGGAGCGAGGGCGCGGGGATCGCGACGCGCCCGGGCTCCGAGACTCCCGGGGAGGCTGCGGGCGGCCCGACGGCACTCTCAGGGCAGCGTCTGGGCCGCCGGGGTCGTGGAGTGGGCTTGCGAAAGTGGTTCCAAAGGGGCTGACAGGGCAGGCAGGGGGCGCGAAGGGCCGGGGCAACTGCTTGGCCACCAACGGGGGAGCGGCCGGGAGGTTTCCTCTTCCCAGGCGTTATTGTGCGCCTCGGTTCACAAAGGTGGGGGCCCTGTACAGGGGTGAGCAGTTGCTCTCCTGAACGAGACCGGGATGCAACTCCATCGCTGAGCTGTGGGGACTGCTGAGCAGGGGAACCCCCTGCTTCTCTTGTCTCCTCCTTAAGGCTCACTTTTGAGCGGAGGATCTGATTTAAGAACTGGGTGATTAGGGGGTGGAACGTCCGTCCATTATTTTCTGCTAGTCTGTTCACTTCCACTTTTCTGCGTCCTCTCTACCTAGACCCTTATCTCCTTTTGGTCTACTCAGGCCTCCTTTCGCTCCTCCCACTCTGGTACTGGACTCTCCCATCTACTCCTCTGATCTTCCCGGTTCTTCCCCACCCCCTCCTACAGATTACGTCTATTTTGAGAACTCCTCCAGCAATCCTTACCTGGTTAGAAGGATTGAAGAGCTCAACAAGGTGAGTAGAGCAGAGGCCCGCCACTCCCCCCCTACCCAGCAACCTCCGTCTTCTTTTTTCAGAGATCTGTAACTTCAGGTGAATGAGAGACAGAGAGAACGCAAACCCTGTCCTAAGTACCCATGCATATTCATTCATTCATTTCTTCCACACTTTCAGGAAAGGCTATTAAGAGCTTAGTGGGAACTTTACTGTTCTGTTTTTTGGGGGGCTGAGGAAAGGGATTTGGAAGTCTGTCCTTAAATGTGAATCTCTTGATTCATAATTTGAGTTTTTCTTACATCCTTTAGAAACTTGTTCACTGATGTTAGTCTCTTCTTTATGCATTTCCACTTTCAAATGATTTTCACCACCGTTTTTTCTCTCCTTAGACTGCAAATGGAAACGTGGAGGCAAAGGTTGTGTGCCTTTTCCGGCGAAGGGACATTTCGAGTAGCCTCAACAGCCTGGCTGATAGTAATGCCAGTGAGTGTCTTTGTCCCCACCCCCGGTTTCCCTGTCTCCCCCTGCCCATGATCTGAAGCCTGGGCATGTCCCTGCAGGTGTTCTCTTGTAGCATGCCCAAGGCAGGGGTGTGAGTTTGGGGGTGGGAAGTGCCTGGTCTGCAGAGGGAGGCCTGTTTTTACATGTTGGGTTAGAAGCAAGGTGGAGAGGCCATGATAAGGAAAGCCAGAATTTGGCTTGTGTGTGAGTGTATTTTTGAATCTGCCTTTGTGAATGGTGTATGTAAAAGAGATGATAGTATTTAAATCGGGGATGAGGAAGCACTTTAGAGAAGCAGATCTCTAGGGGGACAGTTTCGGTTGTGTTGGGATGATAGGTGGTGACTGCGAAGGTCAGGTGAAGAGAAGAGACTGTACTGAGAAGCCTGCATAATAGGAAGGCAGGTTTTTGGTGTGATCATGAGGTGGTAAGACTACACTGATGGGATAAAATAGGAAGCCAGGAACATTTTCTTGCACTTTTTCTCTATTTTCACATAGCCCAGGACTCACCTAGCCCTGGACTCTGTTTTACATCTTTCCCTTTTCTTTTCACCCTATCCTGCTTCTCTTGATGCTTTCATCTTTTTAGATACACAGCCTTCTGTTTTCTTTAGTTTCTTTTTCCTTTCCTGCTTTGACTTTCTTTCCCCTTTCTCTTGTTCTTCCTTTCTAAATTATTATCCTTATTTTGGGCTTCTTTGAGCATTGGGCGTGAAGGGGTTAATGAGGACCTGGGCCGACCAAGTTCTCTGGCTCTCTGGGGTTTCCAACCCTGTCTGGCAGGGGCTGACCTTGGTCTTGTCCAATCGGAAAGGCTGTGGGGGGTGTGGTCCCCCTTGCCTTAGCACAGGGTTTCCGGAGCACACAGGCAAGGGGTGGAGCCTACTGCACACCCCTGCCCCCCCCCTTCTCCTTGAGGTTGGGAACAATGCACCAATGAGCCTGGGCCTGTGGCTCTTCTGCCCCCTCCCTGTTTGGTTGGCACCCAACCAAGTTAACCCTTTCCACTAAGGTTTCAGGGCAAGTTGCAGCTCCTTGGGGAGGAAGGTGTTGGCACTGGCTTGAGAGGTACTGTCCTTGAGAGCCCCCAAAACAAACTATTATTAGCAAATAGAAAACAAGAGAGTAAGGGTTGCATGTGATGTTTAAGAGCAGAGTCTCCTGAAATTTGCAGAGGAACTGGTAAACACAATTTTGTGTGATGCTTTTATTTATTTATTTATTGTCACTGAATTTCTGGACCCCAGGTTAGTTTAGCAAGAAAGAGACAAGTGCGATATTCTTGCTGGGCCTGGTGTGGGCAGATTTGTGCCATATGAGTGGTATCTGAGCATTGGCACCGGGGTTTGCCGTGTGTTTCTGTGGCAGCCTTTGTACTCTCAGCATGTGTATGTACAGTTGTGTCTGACTCTGTGACCCCATGAACGAAGCTTGCCAGCTTCTCTGTCCACGGGATTTCCCAAGCAAGACTACTGGGAGCAGGTTGCCATTTCTTTCTCCAGGGTATCTTCCCCTCCCAGGGATCCAACCCCATCTCCTGCATTGATTGGCAGGCAGATTCTTTACCCATGAGCCACCTGGGAAGCCCTTGTACCCTGAGCAGCTCTTCCCTAAAAGCCCTGATTAGTGATGAAGAGTTGGGAGCACCTGTGATGGCGACAGGGGCGGGCTAAGAGGTAAGGGTGGTGTGGTGAGGATATGGAAGGCAGGTCCTTGAGGAATGTGAGGAAAACATAAAATATTTTCCCTGGGTTAGAGTTTTTAAGGTGGCTTCTTTCTGAATTAGTTTCTGACTTGCTTTCTTCCTCCTAAATCTCCCAGGGGAGTTTGAGGAGGAATCGAAGCAGCCAGGGGTGTCAGAACAGCAGCGACATCAACTGAAGCACCGAGAACTTTTTCTTTCTCGGCAGTTCGAATCATTGCCAGCCACCCACATAAGGTATGGGGCAGTCAGAGCCACTGTGGCTTGCATGCACTTATTTAGAAGGTGGAGAGGAGGGGCTAGCGTGCGGGAGATGCCGCACGGAGGAAATGAGCTCACCCAGGGTTTTCTGACCTCTCTCCTGTAGGGGGAAATGCAGTGTGACCCTCTTGAATGAGACAGATATCCTGAGCCAGTACCTGGAAAAGGAGGTGAGAAAGAAGTGTTGGGAGAAGAGGGAGTGAAGTGGGTATTGCCCCAAAAGGCAGGAAGAAAGTCTGACTGGGATGAGGTACAGGTTGACAGTCTGCCTGTCTTGGGAACTCCAGATAACCCCCGTGTCCCCTGCCTATGAGGACTGCTGCCCAGCTTACTTTCTCTTTTTCTGTCTCCAGGACTGCTTTTTTTACTCACTGGTGTTTGACCCTATGCAGAAGACACTTCTAGCTGATCAGGGAGAGATCCGAGTTGGTTGCAAATACCAAGCTGAGATCCCAGATCGCTTGGCAGAGGGTACGCAGCAGGAGAGACTGGGTTATGACCACTGGGATATCTTAAGATCAAAGTCTCTGAGTGGTGGGCCTTGGCTTTGTGTGGTGCACAGTCTGTGTGGCTCTGTGTTAATGACCCGGGCAGACTGGGACCTTAGGAACCTGAAGGGGGCAGATGGGCACACTGGGAAGAGAAGTCTGAGAGTTAAGGTGGCTAATAGAATCCAAGGAGGAGATGAGGTGTTCCTGTGTCAAGGCACCTATTTTTCTCCTGGATGATAACCATTTCTCCACTCCACAGGAGAATCTGATAATCGGAACCAACAGAAGATGGAGATGAAAGTCTGGGATCCAGACAACCCTCTCACAGACCGGCAGATTGATCAGTTTCTCGTGGTGGCCCGGTGAGGGGTGGGTGGATGGGGAAGATGGGCTGTGGGCGGTGTGGACATAGTTCTGAGTCATGTTCTTAAGAGATGGACTTTAATTATTTTTGGCCTGGGTGTTGTCCTCCGCCCCCGCTCCCCCCCCCCCCAACCCGCCTCATCTGGCTTGATTCCTCAGCCCACTCGAACTTTCTTTCCCTGACTTCTCACTCTCTCCTTTAGAGCTGTGGGGACCTTCGCAAGAGCCCTAGATTGCAGCAGCTCCATTCGGCAGCCAAGCCTGCACATGAGTGCAGCCGCTGCCTCCCGAGATATCACCCTGGTGAGCAAAAGTTGGTGGGTAGTTGGGTAGGCTGTGTTTTGCAGGGACCTGCAGAGCCTCGGGACTCTGCAGGGAGGAGGTTATCTCTGAGGTGGGGGGAGTACTTAAAGAGCAGCAGGGGAGTGGTGCTGAGAGTTTCGGGTCATCAGCATCGCTTCCCACCTTTCCTGTAGTTTCACGCAATGGATACGTTGCAGAGGAATGGCTATGACCTGGCTAAGGCCATGTCGACCCTGGTGCCCCAGGGCGGGCCCGTGTTGTGTCGCGATGAGATGGAGGAATGGTCAGCCTCAGAGGCCATGCTGTTTGAAGAGGCCCTGGAGAAGTATGGGAAGGATTTCAATGATATTCGCCAGGACTTTGTAAGTGGCTGGAGCTAGGAGGAGGTGGAAGAGGTGGCAGATGAGGGAACGAGGCTCTGGGACCAGATCCCAGCTCACCCTTCTCTCCGTCTCTTCAGCTACCCTGGAAGTCACTGGCCAGTATAGTTCAGTTTTATTACATGTGGAAAACCACAGACCGATACATTCAACAGGTAAGATCTGGGCTGGGGAGGCTGGACCAGAGGCCCCCTGCTCACCTCTGCTTTTGAAGTTGATGACACCCCCCACCACCCCCTGCTGAGATGCTCTGATCCTTTTTTCTTTTTCTCCTTCCCGCAGAAAAGATTGAAAGCTGCTGAAGCAGACAGCAAACTAAAACAAGTCTACATCCCTACCTAGTAAGTATGATGGGTAAGGGTGTGTTTCTTCTCTCCGCCCCTCACCTGTGCTTTTCTAAGTGATGGGGGTGCACAGGAGACAGGGGCAAATTATGGGGACAAAGTGGAAGTCTTTCCTTGACCAGTTCCTGGTTTCTCTCCCATCAGCACCAAACCAAACCCTAACCAGATAATCTCTGTGGGCTCAAAACCTGGCATGAATGGGGCTGGATTCCAAAAGGGCCTGACTTGTGAGAGTTGCCACAGTGAGTTCCAGAGAGGGATAAGGGATGCTGGGGGTGAGTGGGGTGTTTGCCTCAGAGGCTCAGGTGGCATTTACCTCCTGACTGTTCCCTCCGCTCGTGCTCCCACAGCCACACAGTCTGCCCAGTGGTACGCCTGGGGCCCACCCAACATGCAGTGCCGCCTCTGTGCTTCCTGTTGGATCTACTGGAAGAAGTACGGGGGACTGAAGACCCCAACTCAGCTTGAGGGGGCTGCTCGGGGCACCACAGTAAGGATGGATGAGGAGCAGGTTGGGGAGAGCAGTAAGCTAATTGATGTGAGCTTTAGGCGAAGGCCAGGACACCCAGCTCCAGTAAGGTGATGGCTTGACTGCGGGTGGCGGGGGTGGGACTTGGTAGTGGTTGGGGAGCCAGGTGGTCAGGACAGCAACAAAGAAATCAGGCGGGAATAAATCCTCTGCTGACAGTGGAAGAAGGGAGCCTTGGTGACTGACTGTTCTCCCTTTATCCTATGTCCTTCCAGGAGCCACACTCGAGGGGTCATTTGTCCAGACCAGAAGCCCAAGGTCTCTCCCCCTATACAACCAGCGCCAACCGGGCCAAGCTGCTGGCTAAGAACAGGCAAACATTCCTGCTCCAGACCACGAAGCTGACCCGTCTTGCCAGACGCATGTGCAGGGACCTGTTACAGCCGAGGAGGGCTGCCCGACGACCCTACGCCCCTATCAATGCCAACGCCATCAAGGCAGAGTGTAAGGGCAGGAGTGCTGGGCTGGTGGCACGTGCGGGTTGCTGTGGCCAGAGACCAGGGTTTTCTCTGGGTGTTTAATGACAGCAGAGGTAGTAGGCCGCAAGGACTTGTTACGGATTAGACATGGTTCCTTGGGACTTCCCTGGTAGTGCAGGGCTTAAGACTCCACGCTCCCACTGCAGGGGGAGCAGGTGCAATTCCTGGTTAGGGAGCTAGGATCCTGCATGCTGCACAGTGTGGCTCCCGGCCCCGGAGAGACCTGAATGGTGACGCACCTTCAGAAGCTGTCGTCTTTGTTCTCCAGGCTCCATTCGACTTCCTAAGGCTGCCAAGACTCCACTGAAGATTCACCCTCTGGTGCGGCTGCCCCTGGCAGCTATCGTCAAAGATCTGGGTAAGGGATGGGGAGCTAGGTGACTCAGGGTGGGTTTAGGATGGGGAGCTGCTAGGTGGTGTCTGGCTTTTATTATCAAGACCCTAGTCTTCCTCTGCTTTTTTCTTTCTCACTGAGTCCAAAGAGGTTTAGTCTTAACTGTACTTTTGTAGGATAAAAATGTTCTTCTCATAAGCTATCCAGTATAATTACATACTGATTGATAAGAACATGTTCATATGTGACTTTGGAAATACTGCTAATTACTTGTCAGACCCCTCTCCCATCACTACTTTCCGGTATTCATAGAGAAAGTGTGAACGTTCTCTAAGGTTTCTTTTAATTTTTTTCTGACAGTGGCCCAGGCACCTCTGAAACCAAAAACACCTCGGGGTACCAAGACACCGATCAACAGAAATCAGCTGACTCAGAACCGGGGACTAGGGGGCATCATGGTGAAACGGGCCTATGAGACTGTGAGTGGGCCAAATGGAGTTGGGTGGGCTTTTATATCTGACAGGTGATTGGGAGTCCCCTCTCTCATTGTGTTGCCCCACCTTTTTCCAGATGGCAGGAGTTCCTTTCTCTGCCAATGGAAGGCCTCTGGCCTCAGGGATTCGCTCAAGCTCACAGCCAGCAGCCAAGCGTCAGAAACTCAACCCAGCTGATGCACCTAATCCTGTAGTGTTTGTGGCCACAAAAGATACCAGGTAGGGAGCCTGCCATGGGAGGGGCCGAGAGGTCAACAACCCAGATGGGTGGGTATGGGAAAGGAAATAGGATCTGAGCAAGAGCAGCTCCATGAGACTGGGTTGTGTGGGCGGGATGCTGGGAAAAGATGGGCTGGAAGGTGGCATCGTAGTGGAATGTGGAGCTTCACCTTGACGGTCTTTGGTTTTTTTGCTGCCTCTTCTCTTGCCGGCCAGAGCCCTGCGGAAGGCTCTGACCCACCTGGAAATGCGGAGAGCTGCCCGCAGACCCAATTTGCCCTTGAAGGTGAAGCCACCGCTGATGGCAGTGCGGCCCCCAGTCCCTCTTCCTCCATCGTCACATCCTGCCAGCACTAATGAGCCCATTGTCCTGGAAGATTGAGCATCTGTGGGGAAGGGAGGTGGGCTGAAAGCTAGAGGGAGGGTGCACAGGGCACCCAGCCTCCCTTCCCTCTAGTATCAAAGGGAATGAGGAGTGAAGGAGGGAGGGAGCAAATGAGTGTGTCCTTGGAGGGGCCGGGCGCCCTCTGGTGTTAGCACTTGGAGGCTTGTCCCCTTCTAATGCCTCTCCATGCCTGGTGGTGGAGGGCAGACTGCAGGATCTTGGCTCATTGTGGGGACCTAGCCTGTTTTGGGGGGTAGGACCCACAGTTGTCTTGGACAGTTTGGGGGGGAGGGTTTTTTAATTTTTTAAAAATTTTGCCTCCCTTTGTGAAAGGGGATGGGGGAGGGGAAGAGTAAACAGATACCAGGTGGTAGTATCTGGTTGGGGGAGGGGGGCGTGCACTGCCATGACTGCCATGTCTTTTTTTTTTTTTCCTAATTGGGGGTTTCTCTTGCCGTCCGGTGTCCGGACTTTCCTAATTGGAGTTTGAAGCCCCTAAGCTGGTATCAATCCCAGCCTATGCTCGCTCTTTCCTTTCCTCCCCTTGTCCCCTCTGCCTTTTGTACGCCAGTTCTCAGAAATAAAGACCTTTTGTCTGTTTTTTTAACCTCGGATTCTGTAATTGGTTCTTATAGTAACAAATAAAAAGCTGTTTTCTTCAGCTCCTCCTGGCTCAGCTATTCTCTGCTGTGTGTGTGTGTGGTGGCTTCTATAGGAGGGGGTGTTCATGTGTCTGGTGGTTTCTATAGGAGGGTGTGTGTGTGTATGTGTTTGGGATACAACACATGTCTTGGATTGGGAAAATAAAGGACAAAGCACAATAGAGAAGGTGCAGATGGGGCTTGCTCTGGGAACAACTTTATGTGCTATGTAGCCTGGACAGGTGGCTTGCTCTCATTTTGCTTTCCTGTGGAGTCCAGACTGCTCCCCAGCTCCCTACAATACTGCAGCCCAAGCACCATCTTGGCCCAGCTTCATTCAAACAGTTGGGATGTGCTGGTTCTCAAAATTGACTAGTGAATTCTATAGGAGGGAGGGTGTGTGTGTGTGTGTCTAGTTTCTTCTTTATTTCCCAACTCTTACTCCCCTCTTCTTTTTATTGAAGGAATTCTGGGAGTTGCTAGAGGCCAGAGTGGGATGTAGTCCACTTTGGAGGGTACTGTAGGATCATGCCACCTACTTTTCTGCTACTTCAAGGATTCCCCACAGCCAGCCTCAGCAGCTGCTTTGATACTGAGGTCCCCCTTGTGGTGTTTCCTGCCTTTTGGGGTTTGGGAGATAGACACGAGCTGGTTCCAATGAGAGGAGCACCTTAGGAGAGAGAAGTTAGGCTTACTGTGTGCTCCTTGAGCACTTTAGAGATGGGGAAAAGCCTAAGCAGCAGACTTACCTCGAGTTTAGTTTGAGACGCCTGACTCAGGTCCGCTGCTCTTTTCACAGCCCGATGTTGAGGGTTGATCAACACAGTAAGAGCTGCTCAGCCCAGCTGATAGGCCCCTCTATCTCATGGTCCCTGTCCCTGGGGCCTCCTCAGCAAACTTGATCTCTTCCTGGCCTAAGCCAACACCTCTGGTGTCGGGAGAAATGACTACAACGGTCTGCGGTTGGATCAGCACCCTCCAATGTTTTTACGCAGTTGCCATCACAGCAGTTTCCGCTGCATGCCTTTAAATGGGCGGGAGGCTCTGGCATCTGGTGAATACTCCACGCAGACGGCTATCGAAGAAGAAAGGCCATCTGGCTGTGAGCCTGTGGAGTTCTAAAGGTGCGCGGGCGGGGGGAAGAGCTCCCCAATCAGGGCTAGGAAGCGGGCGCAGCACACCATTCTGAGAAAGGACCGACGGCAGAGGGAAGAGGATAAGAGTCCTCAGGAGGTTTGGAGACTAGGAACAGCCCGGGCTTCGTGAAGGACTCGCCTTTATCTACCAGGTAAATATGGGGTTGAGGATACAACCCCACGGGTCTCTGCTGCCCCGCGAAGGAGGGCACAGCCTGCCCTAGGTCATCCAGCAAGGAAACCGCCGGCTGTCAAGGAGGGGGCCTGGCCAGAAACCCGGCTCAGACCGTGTGGCTGCCTTGTGAATATTCATGGTCTTGGGGCCAATCAACGTCTCAACCGCTCAGAGCACACCAATTGGCTTACCGCATGCAGATAAGCATCGTGGACAGTTTTCCAAACGCTGGTAGAGACCTAACTCCGGCAGGAGACGGAACCCTGAGCCGAAAGAGCTCGGTTTCAGCAGAGTGTACCGCGCGATTGGCCGACGGTGCGTCACTTCCTATTGGACCGGCGGAAGTTGCTTCTGAGAGCGTTGCCGTTTGTAGGAGGGAGTTCCGGTCGTGGCTGAGGTGGTTGCATTTTGTGAGTACCGGAGAGTCACGATGGCTGCAGTGGATTCCGATATCGAGCCGCTGCCTCGTGGGGGTTTCCGCTGCTGCCTCTGTCACATCACTACAGCCAACCGTAAGCGGTGGCTACTCGGGGGGCGGTTTCGTTTTGGGGTCCTAGTGAAGATTAGGGTTACAGGTCATAGTTCTTGCCAAGTCTGTTGGTAGGGTCTCACTTCCGTTTTCTCTCAGCCGTCCGGGGGGATTCTAAAGTGGAGAGAGTCCCAGCACCTTACACCCCAACGTCCCGGTATCTGAAATCTCCACGACGGAAATTTCGTTATTTTATTCCCTGTTTAACTGTCAGGTATTGGACATCCAGCTCTAGGGCGGAGAGAGGGAATTTAGAGAGGTGAAGAAGCTCCCAATCTAGAGATGGAGATAATTTTCAATACCCTCTGTTTGGAAAGCTGCAGGATCACAGAGAAGGTAGTAGGGAAAGAAGCCCTACAAGAGAATCTCCCCAAAGGCAGAGATGGTGAAGTAGCGCGGTATGCGCATTTGGAAGGTGGGTTTGGAAAAGGAGACCACGTCCTTTTATGACAGTGCAAGAGGCCCAGTGAAACCTCAGCTTGCACTTCTGAAGTCTGGAGTCATAATCTCACCTAAACATGATCTTTCATTTTTCTTTTTCATTGTGAATGAAAAATGCCCTACCACTGTCCAGTAGGGCAAGCCAGAAATCCAGGATAGTCTTCTCTGGCCTCACATAACCCTTGGTGATGTCAAACAGCTGACTCAAAGGGCAATAGAAAATTAAAAAATCAGCTAAGATTCCCCACATTCACCATGTCCCAGAGTCGGGCCAAGTGCTATGTGTGAACAGTATCTATGTGGTAGGAAGTATTAATATCTCCATTTCATACCTGAGGAGACATGAATAGCGAGGTTAAGTTACTTGCCCAAGATTTCATACAGCTTGACAGAGCTAGGATTTGTTTCTTGGTAGTGTGACTTCTGATTCTGCCCTTGGAATCTCTGTATTATACTCAGAAATGATTAGTGGGAGATAGTGTAGGGTTCTGATTTATTTAGTTCATCTATGTATTGAAGTCAGGAGGAGAAGGGGATGACAGAGGATAAGATGGTTGGATGGCATTACTGCCTCGATGGACATGAGTTTGAGCAAGCTCCAGGAGTTGGTGATGGACAGGGAAGCCTGGCGTGCTGCAATCCATGGTGTTGCAAAGAGTTGGACACGACTGAGCAACTGAACTGAACTGATATATGACCTAGATAAGTTACCTGTTAGTTTCTTCACAGTGTACAGGTGTTGCTCTATCTGGCACTTATAGGTGGTTTAAGAAATACTTGTGTACAGCCAGTTCTCCTGGGGACCACTTAGAATGCACTGTACAGACAAATGGACAAGAGAGGAAGCTGAAAGGAGCCAGGACTTTGTTATTCAAAAATCACATTTTCAGCGGCTTGGAAGAATCACTAGGATCTAGGTATGCAGAGAACAAAGTCAGAGTAGGTACACTGAAGCGCGATTCAGATGCTTTTGTCTCACGCTTGTCTTTGCAGGACCCAGCCTTGATGCCCACCTGGGAGGCCGGAAGCACCGGCACCTGGTGGAACTACGAGCTACTCGAAAGGCCCAGGGGCTTCGAAGCGTGTTTGTCAGTGGCTTTCCCCGAGATGTGGATTCTACTCAGCTCTCTGAGTACTTCCAGGCATTTGGACCTGTGGCCAGTGTTGTCATGGACAAGGACAAGGTAGAGTGAGTGACTCTGCGGGTAAAGAATGAGTCACGTGTGCTGCACACCAGAAGAAACGAGGGAGAGGAACCAGCAGATTGTTTCTGCTCGTTCCTAACGTGACTTGCCCTTGCTGGGCACTGCAGTACTTGGGCGCTAGTCCAGCTTTGTATCTCTCACCCTCGCCCGCTGCCCCTGCTGGGATTTTATCAGTTTGTCAGAGTTAGTCACTGGGGGCCTTGTTGGTCATTTATTTATTCTATCAGTCTTTCATTTGCCAAATATTTGTTAATTGCTAATTTTGCACTAGGCTTCCCTGTCAGGGAACTAAGATCTTGAGCAAGTTACTTGACCTTGCTATTCATGTCTCCTCAGATATAAAATGGAGATAATAATAGTACCTACCGGGCATGCATGCTCAGTTGCCTCAGTCATGTCCGACTCTGTGACCCAATAGACTGTAGCCTGCCAAACTCCTCTGTCCATGGGACTCTCTAGGCAAGAATAGTGGAGTGGGTTACCATGCTCTCCTCCAGGGGATCTTCCCAAGCCAGGGATCGAACCCTCATCTCCTGCATCCCTGCCTTGGAGGTCGATTCTTTACTGCTGAGCCACCAGGGAAACCTTAGTACCTACCACATAGATATTCATATAGAACACTTGGCTGAGAGTCTGGTACATAGTGAATGTGGGAACACTTAGCTGATTTTTTAAAGAACTTTATTTTACTTTTGGCTGAGCTAGGTCTTCATTGCTGTGCATGGCTTCTCTAGTTTTGGTGAGCAGGGGCTACTCTTGATTGACGTGCACGGGCTTCTCATTGCAGTGGCTTCTCTAGTTACGGAGCACAGGCTGTAGGTGCACGGGCTTCAGTAGTTGCAGCACACAGGCTCAGTAGTTGTGGCACACAGACTTAGTTGCTCCGTGGCGTGTGAAATCTTCCAGACCAATGCATGTCCCCTGCATTGGCAGGTGGGTCTTTACCATTGAGCCACCAGGGAAGTGCTTTAGGCTGTTCTGTATATAAGGTCATGTCACCTGAAAACAGTGATAATTTTGCTTTTCCTTCCCAATCTGATGCCCTTCATTTATTTTTCTTGCCTAGTTCTGGCTGGGACTGTGCTAAATAAGAGTGATGAGGATGAACATCCTTGCTCCTGATTTTAAAGAAATTTTCTCAATTTTGTACTGTTGAGAATGATGTTAACTGTGGGTTTGTCATATACGACTTTTATTATGTTGAGGTACATTCCTTCTATGCCTCTTATTGAATTTTTATTATAAATGAATGCTGAATCTTGTCACATGCTTTCTCCTGCATCTATTGAGATGATCATATTTTTATCCTTCAGTTTCTTAAAGTATGTGTCATGTTGATTGATTCATGGATGTTAAACCATCCCTTCATCCCTGAAATCCCACTTGATTGTGGTTTATGATCCTTTTAAGGTATTATTGTATTGGATTTGTTAATACTTTTTTGAGGATTTTTGCATCTGTGTTCCCCAGAGATAATGGCCTGTAGTTTTCTTTTTTTGTGTTGTCTCTGTCTGCTTTTTATATTGGTGACATTGACTTTGTAAAAATAAGTTAGGAAGTATTCTCTCCTCTTCAGTTTTTTGGAGTAGTTTGAGAAGGATAGGTATTAAATTTTTGATGATCCTAGACTTTTGGTTTTTGGGAAACTTTTTGATTACTGTTTCCGTCTCTGTCCTAATGATCAGTCTATTCAGATTTTCCATTTCTTCCTGATTCAGTCTTGGAAAGATGGGTGAGTCTAAGAATTTGTCCCTTTCTCTAGGTTGTCCAGTTTGTTGGTGTATGGGTGTTCATGTTCGTAATATTCTCTTACCTTTTGTATTTCTGTGGTATCCACTGTTATTTCTCTTCTTTCTTTTCTGATTTTATTTATCAGAGCCTTTGCTCTTTTTTTCTTAATGAGTCTAGCTAAAGTTTTGTCACAGTACCACACTGTCTTAGTTACTATAGAGGGCTCCTTTTTATAAGCAGAATGAGGTTCTAACTTTACCACTGAAGAGAATGTAAAAGAATATGGAATGGGAACTTCCGTGGTGGTCCAGTGGCTAAGACTGTGCTCCCAATGCAGAGGGCTTGGGTTCAATCCCTGGTCAGGAGACTAGGTGCCACATGCCATAAATAAGACCCAGTGCAGCCAAATAAATAAATTAATTTAAAAAGAATATGGACTTAAAAAAAAAACCAGAGTTTATGTGTTTATGTTTACACTTAACACAGTGATCATTACATGGATTCTCAATATTAAAAGAATCGAATTAAAGCAGGAAAAGTTAGGGGGTGAGTTTAGTGTAACCAGTGAAATGTCACTGGGATGACTGGGGTTTGATGAAATAAGTAAAATGAAGTTTTTCAGAGGCAGGCTTAGGTGAGAATAAAATGTGTGCAATTTGAATGAGAGAGATAATTGCTTTTCTAAATATGTTCCCCAGCAGGAATTCCCTGGTGGTCCAGTGGTTTGAACTCTGCACTTTCACTGCTGAGGGCAAGGGTTCAGTCCCTGGTTGGGGAATTAACATTCCATAAGCCTTATGTCACAGCTAAAAAATAAATAAATATGTTCCCTGATGTTATGGAAACTGGAAGCAAATATTTCCAATTTATAGGGTGGTCCCCATCTTAAAGATTCTCATCTACTGTTAGACCATGTGTTTGGATTGTTGGTTCCAGAACTGTCATCATTGTCTCTGTTGTGGTTTGACAGGGAGTGTTTGCCATCGTGGAGATGGGGGACCTGGGTGCCCGGGAAGCTGTTTTGTCACAGCCCCAGCACAGCCTGGGAGGACATCGCCTGAGGGTCCGGCCACGGGAGCAGAAAGAGTTCCAGAGCCCAGCCTCTAGGTCCCCCAAAAGAGTGGCCCCCGACAGTCACCAGCTGATCAAAGCACTCGCCGAGGCCCCAGACGTGGAAGCACAAATGGTGAAGCTCGTGGGGCTGAGGGAGCTCTCTGAGGCTGAGCGGCAGCTTCGGAGCCTTGTGGTGGCCCTAATGCAGGAAGTCTTCACAGAGTTCTTCCCTGGTGAGTCACTGCCCTGCTCTGTCTGAGCCGTCTGTGTCTGCATCCCCAGCCTCCCTCAGCTAGTGGTGTTCACTTGCTTGCTTTTCCATCTTTGTGCCACATTGTTTTTCTACCGCTTATTCCCTGCAGTGTCTCATGACCCTTATTCTCTTCTCGGCACCCAGGCTGTGTGATCCATCCTTTTGGCTCCTCCATAAACAGTTTTGACGTCCATGGCTGTGATCTCGACCTCTTCCTGGATCTGGGGGACCTGGACGAGCCCCAGGTATGTGACCGTGGAGGCAGCTGTGAAGAGTTAGTGGGAATGGTCGTGTGACGCTGGGCGAGCCCTTGACCTCTCATGCCTTAGCTCCTATCTGTAAAATGAGGATAATAGGACCTGCCTGAAAGGGTTGTTATGATTGGAGAAACATGGATGTGATTGGATAGGATAAAATGAACCAACATGGAATAGGTGACATTTGTAACAGGGAAAAAAAATTTCAAAATGGCACATGTAATATCTTACTGGAAGAGATATATATATATATATATATATATATATATATATATGAAATGCCATACAACAATGGATTATGTTTTTGCTTATCTGTGTTTTGTAACATCTAATGTACAGTTTCTACCTTGGGAGTAGGAAAGGGTTATTATTTTTTAAATAAACTATTTTTTAGAACTATTTTAGATTCATAGCAAAATTGAGCAGAAAGTACAGAATTCCCATGTATCTCTTCCCTGCAAAAGGTTGTTTTTGTTTTTTTTGACTGTGCCATGAAAATTGCAAGATCTTCATTCCCTGACCAGGAATCAGACCTGTGCCCCATGCAGTGGAAGTGCAGAGTCCTAACCACTGGACCACCAGGGAATTCCTCCTTTAGTCTTATTGAATCTGAAATAGTTCCTCTACCTGTTTTTGCTTTTCCTGACTGTAATATTTTTGTAAAATGTAGACTGTTTATTTTATGGCATTAAAAGGTTAATTTTAAAAAAGGCTTGTAAGGATTAAAAGAGTTAGTACTTTTATAAAGCCTTTAGAATAGGGCCCAGCCCATAATAAATTGTAATAGATATATCTTAGAGATGGACTGTTCCCCAGTTAGGGGGCAGCAGGAGAGACAGTTACCCATCCCATTTCCATCCACAGCCAGCGCCAAAGGCTCCAGAATCTCCCTCCTTGGACTCAGCTCTGGCATCCCCACTGGATCCTCAAGCCCTGGCCTGCACCCCAGCCTCCCCTCCAGACTCACAACCTCCAGCTTCTCCTCAAGACTCGGAAGCCCTGGACTTTGAAGCCCCTTCCTCCTCACTGGCACCTCAGACTCCAGACTCTGCTTTGGCCTCTGAGACCCTCGCCTCTCCCCAGTCCCTGCCTCCAGCCTCACCGCTGCAGGAGGACCAGGGAGAGGGGGACCTGGGGAAGGCGGTGGAACTGGCAGAGGCCCTGAAGGGGGAGAAAGCAGAAGGGGGGGCCATGCTGGAGCTGGTGGGATCCATCCTTCGGGGCTGTGTTCCTGGAGTGTACCGAGTCCAGACCGTGCCCTCTGCCCGGCGCCCTGTGGTCAGGTTCTGCCATCGGCCTTCAGGTCTCCATGGTGACATCTCCCTCAGTAACCGGTACCTTGAGCTGGTGGGGGAAGGCCAGCTGGTACTCTAGGGAGGGGGAGGGAGGCGCCCTGCACCAGCTGAGGCTTGAGGTTGTCCTTACTTAGTCCCATCTCTCTTTCTGACACTTATCTCATGTCTGGCTTTCATTTCAATGTTTGGAAAGTATGTTTCCTGGGATACTGATTTTAAGGATTTAGGAAAGAGTTCCATGGTTGAGTAAGTTTGGGAAATGCTAAGTTGAGACAGGCCAATTTCTCCCTTCCCTCCTCTCCTACTTGCTCTTTCCTCCTTCCCTCTCCCTTCCCGTCTTTGTTTCTTTGCATAGTAAGTGTTCTGATCAGTCTTATTAATAACATGCTCTGTGACTCTCCAAGACATTTATAGGATATAGTGTTTCCCAAACACATTTGATGTGTTTTTTCTTTTTTTAAGAAGCAACATTCACTTTTTTTTTAAATTATTATTTATTTTCGGCTACGCTAGGTCTTCATTGCTTGCAGGGCCTTCTCAAGTTGGGGTGAGCGGGAGCTACTCTTCGTTGTGGTTTGTGGGGTTCTCTTGTTGCGGCGCACAGGCTCTGGGCACGAGGGCTTCAGTAGCTGTGACACAGGGGCTTTGTTGCTCCGAGACATGTGGAATCTTCCCAGACCAGGGATTAAACCCATGTCCCCTGCATTGGCAGGCGGATTCTTACCCACTGCACCACTAGGGACGTCCCATTTGATGTTCCTTTGTACACACTCTCTCCAGACCATGTCAGAGAAACACCCCGGGAAACCCTCTTTTGGCCTTCTTCAGCTGGCCGCCATTACACAAGTCTGGAGTGAGAGCTGGGGGGTGACAAGCTCCTGAGCCCTGACACCCTGTCTGCCCTCTGTCTTAGGCTGGCCCTGCACAACTCCCGCTTCCTGAGTCTCTGCTCTGAGCTGGATGGGCGAGTACGGCCCCTTGTGTACACTCTGCGCTGCTGGGCTCAGGGTCGAGGGCTGTCAGGTGAGAATGAATCAGGACAGACCGGGGGCTGCGTTGGTGTCGGGGCAGAGGCAGGGATTCGGGGAGAGAAGGAAGCGGGGTTGTGAAAACTGCCAAGGAGGGGGTCAGAACTGCCTCTGATCTAACCAGAATTAATTATTTATGCAGGGAGTGGCCCACTTCTCAATAACTACGCCCTGACCTTGCTCGTGATCTATTTTCTTCAGACCAGGGCCCCTCCTGTGTTGCCCACTGTGTCCCAGCTCACCCAGAAAGCAGGTACAGCAGCCTGGCCTTCACCCGCCCTATCTCCTGACCTTCATCTCTCTTCTTCATCTTAGACATACTGAGCTTCCTGGGAATGAGATCTCTGCCACCACTACCATATCCGCCCCCCAAGCCCCCGCCCATCTTCCTGCTTTCAGGCTGACCTTCAACTTTTTCACTTTCATAGGCGAACAGGTAGAGGTTGATGGCTGGGACTGTAGTTTCCCCAGAGATGCCTCAAGACTGGAGCCCAGCACCAATAAGGAGCCTCTGAGTGAGTCTGGGGAGCCTGGGAGAGGACTAACAAGTGGTGTTAATGACACAGTTACTGGCACACAGCAGCCCTTGTGGGTTAGTTAATATCATTATTGCCACTTTACAGATGAAGAAACTGTGCCTTGGAGTAATGAAGTGGCTTGCCCAAGGTTATGCTACTAGCAGGGGGAAGGGGCAGTATCTGGGGGGCACTGTGGGGAGAGAGGTTTGACCTCTTGTTTACTGGGATCAGAGGAGCCTGGCTCTGGCACTCCTCTGAGCCACTTGGGAGGGAAAAGGCAAGTCCAGCTCAGGGAATGGCTGTGGCACAAGGGTGATCTCAGTTCTGGCCTCTAAGGGACCCCTCTTCCCTGCTCTTCCTCTTTGCTCCAGGTTCCCTGCTGGCCCAGTTCTTCTCCTGCGTCTCTTGTTGGGATCTTCGTGGCTCCCTGCTATCCCTGCGGGAGGGTCAGGCACTACCTGTGGCAGGGGGCCTGCCCTCTAATCTCTCGGAGGGCCTGCGCCTCGGCCCCATGAATCTCCAGGATCCCTTTGACCTGAGTCACAATGTGGCAGCCAACGTGACCAGCCGAGTGGCCGGGAGGCTACAGAACTGTTGCCGAGCGGCAGCCAATTACTGTCGAAGCCTCCAGTACCAGCGGCGGTCTTCCCGGGGTCGGGACTGGGGGCTGCTTCCCCTTCTGCAGCCCAGCTCCCCCAGCTCCATGCTCTCTGCAACACCTATCCCCTTACCCCCTGCTTCCTTCACCCAGCTCACTGCTGTGCTGGCCCAGGTGTTAAGGGAAGCCTTAGGGTGCCATATAGAACAGGGAACCAAGAGACTGCGGTCAGAGGGAGGTGGCCCTGGGGAGCCCCCCCAGGGAGGGAAAAGCAAAAGAGCAAAACTAGACGGACAGAAAAAAAGCTGTGAGGAGGAGCCAGAGGAGCAGCAGGGATGTGCAGGGGAGCACGGTGAAGATGGCGTGGAAGAGATGGTCATAGAGGTTGGAGAGTCGGTGCAGGACTGGGTGATGCGGAGCCCTGGGCAGCCGGGGGAGCTGCCCCTGATGACCGGAAAGCATCTAGCCACTAGAGAAGAGGGGCAGTCAGGCACCGCAGCGCTGGCCGAGCAGGGGCCCGGAGGACCTGAGGCACCCTGTGAAGGGTCTCAGGCCGAGGCCGAGAAGCGGGTGTCGCTCGCAGTGAGCTGGCGCTGCGCCTTGTGGCACCGTGTGTGGCAGGGGCGGCGGCGTGCCCGGAGACGCCTGCAGCAACAAATCAAGGAAGGAGGTGGAGCTGGTGCTGGCTCGGGAGCAGAGTGGCTGGCAACTGAGGCTCAGGTCACCCGGGAGCTGCGGGGACTGAGCAGTACTGAACAGAGGCCAGAGGCTGAGCCACTCCTGACCTTCGTGGCGTCCGCCTCCCAGGCTGACCAGAGTCTCACTGTGACCCCACTCCAGGATTCTCAAGGCCTGTTCCCTGATCTCCATCATTTCTTACAGGTTTTTCTCCCTCAAGCACTTCGAAATCTGCTTAAGTGAAGATGGGAACCCTGAAAGGCAATAAAGCTGCTAGTTTAATGAACACTAGTTTCCTCTATTTCCACCTGGTGATAATACTCCTTCCCCAACTAAGTGCTTAGTGCACCCTCAGAGGTACCTTGTCTTGTCACCCTAAAATAAGTCTGTCTTCCAGGCTGTTTCCTTTCATGCCCGGGGCAAGTGATTGGCACCTGGACACTCTCAGTACTGAGTTCTGGAAAGATGGAGTGCTGGGTGGGTGGCTTGAGCTGCACCTGGGAAGAACCAAGTTTCCTTCCTCATTTACATTACTGCCCAGATTATGAATGGTGACGGGCTTGAAATTTGGGTCCAGGGTTCTAAATCCATTCTCTTCATATTGGGTAAAAAATGTTCAGATCTGAGCATGGGTAAAGGGCAACCCCTCATTTGAACTGTCAGCCCCTCCAAGGTGACAGAACTTGGCTGTGTTCTCCCTCAGTCCCTCCCCTGTTGCGGGTCCCGGAAGAGTGCCTCTTAGTAACAGCACCTGTGAGCTGCAAGGTGGTTTAGTGGAAAAAGCCTCACTTTTACGGAGGGTTTCAGACCTGGGCTTGGGTTAGATGTACAATCCCTCCTCTAGAAAGCTGTAACAAAAGGAGCGTGGGACCCCGTCATCTCCACGCAGTTGCCACCCCAATGAGTGTCACACGACCACGATGTTGTGGGTCTGGCACGACCTTCACCAAATCACCATGGGCCAGGCGACCCGGAGGGAAACGCCTATGGTGCCCAGCAAGATGCCGAGCTGGCAGCTCTGCCACGTAGCTGCAGAGGGGCGGCTTTCCAGGCAAGACTCAGCGTCTCCGCGCAGTCTACCTCCCACGTCCGGACTCGGATTGGCCATCCTCCACTGCGCCGGCGCGAGTTTTTTCCGTGCTGGCCAGTAGGCCCCACCCACTTCTTTTTCCATTCAGCTGCTGCGGGATACCGAACTGTCGTGCGTAAGCCTTCTATGCCGTCCTCGCTTTCCGGCTGCTGTTTCTCCACGGCTCTCCCCTTCCCCCCTCCCTTCTCTCCCTGACGGCTTACTTTGCGGCAGCGCGGAGAGCCCCACCCCCTTTCTCTGCGGTATCACCATGGCGGCTGGGGTAAGTTTGCCGGCTCCGGCGATCCAGGTCATCCTATCCGACGCCATCCTCTGCCCGAGCGGGCTCAGCCGGCGTCAGAGGGGTTCTGCAGCTGAGTCGGGAACTGATCCGGGGTTTAGAAATCGTACTGTTCGAGAGTAGGGCCTCCAGGCCCCAGAGGGGAACTGAGGCTAGGGCTCTGGGAGGCCGGAGAGGTGGAAGGGTCTGGGGTAGAGGAGAAAACGGATGCCAGATTCTGGCAATCTGGAGCTTGATAAAGCAGTTCGGGTTCATTGCCGCCTCGAGACGTGGGATCCGGGCAGGTTGGCAAAACTTTTGCGACCGTTTTGTGGGGCAACAGGAGGGACAGGGCGAAGAGGAAGGTCTTTATGGGCAGGTACGGCTGGCCACGGTTAAGGGTGGTCCGGCGGGGAGGTTGGGGAGCGAGAAGAGTCTCCGGACAGGGAAGTCAGGCCAATTGGACCTCTCTGGCCAGGTTAATAGAAGGGGAGAAGGCAACCCGGAGAACTCACTGCGGGACAGGACCGAAGAGATGGAATGCGTGACAAGAAATGAAAGGGTTTTTAGGGAGACCGAGTTGATTTAAGATGCCATTCGGTTCCCGTGGCTATTTGGAGTGGGCTCGGAAGTGTCTTGGTCGATGTGTGTGTCTTGGAAACAAGCGTGATACTTCTGAAGGGTGAGCGGCTCAGCAGTAGAGTAGTCAGGCACTCGGGAACCATGAATGAATGAACAAGGGCTCTGGGGAAGGGAGGGCTGTGTGTTTGTCAGCAGATGGAGTCTGAGGGACCTAGAAGTTCTGTATTTCTTGGAAATATATTTGAGGGGAAGAGAATGCTTCTAGAGGCGTCCTTAGAGAAGGTCAAATCTGTCAACAAGCTTTATTTAGCAGTCGGTGTGTAGCTCTGTCCTCGGTATTTCAGGGGACTCTGGTTACACTTGACGGCAGACACGGAAGAACTAACTTGGTTCACCAGAGGGAGTGAGGTGAAATGGATTGGGGTTACTCAGGGAAGTCATTCCCTGGAAACATTTAGGACTGGGACCCTTCTAGTCATTAATGTTTTATTCCCCATCTTTTCCCCACAGACCCTGTACACATATCCTGAAAACTGGAGGGCCTTCAAGGCCCTCATTGCCGCTCAGTACAGCGGGGCTCAGGTCCGCGTGCTCTCCGCACCACCCCACTTCCATTTTGGCCAAACCAACCGCACCCCCGAATTTCTCCGTAAATTTCCTGCTGGCAAGGTGAGTAGGGAAGTGGAAGAGGGGCCTTTGGTCCTGAGAACCCAAGGAGAACTGAGAAGCCATCACTCTGAAAATGGCTTCCATCTTTAAAGGGGATCTTTTCATGTTATTTTTTTCCCCTACACTGCAGAGACTTAAAACTTTTGAGATAATGGTGATTTATTTGTAGTTAAAAATAGTACAGAATTCTTCAGTGATTTCCTGTAAAACACAAGCTTCGAGGCAGACTGAATGGATTTTGACTGATTTCAGTGCAAATGTCAATAGGTCAGATACCTGCTGTGAGTGAAATTCTTGCCTCAAGAGGCTTAGGGAGGTAGATAAATAACCATGCTAAGTCAAGTCCAGTGGAGTAGTAGGTAGTAATGCTCTGGATAATATAGAAAGCAGTAGAGGACTTGGTTTCTTGCCTTTTGCTTATTTGATTGAGGAATTATGTACAAATATCTAATAATATCTAAATTTGGGGGGTTTCTTATGTGAGTTCACATTGTAGGGGGTAGCAAGTTAGTCATGTAGTTTTGGTTCTTGAGTTTCAGATAGCGTTGAGTTTGGTTAGCAAGGGATATCAGCCTTATATAAAAACTTCTATTCAAAACAGTTGAGCCTCCTGGACTTGACTAGTGAGAAACTGCTGTGTATTTTACTTTTGACTATTTTGTCACCAGGTTCCAGCCTTTGAGGGTGACGATGGATTCTGTGTGTTCGAGAGCAATGCCATTGCCTACTATGGTAATCTGCAGTGGCTGTGGGAGTGGGAGGGTCTGGAGATGGTGAGGCGTAGGGGAGGGTGGGGGAGCTGGAGTGGACAGAAAGAGGAATTTCCAGGCACCTGGACTGGTCTTGGCATAACCCCAGAGTTCTGACCTTCATGTTCCGCCTCTGCAGTGAGCAACGAGGAGCTGCGGGGAAGTACTCCCGAGGCAGCGGCGCAGGTGGTGCAGTGGGTGAGCTTTGCTGATAGCGACATAGTGCCACCAGCCAGCACCTGGGTGTTCCCGACCTTGGGCATCATGCACCACAACAAGCAGGTGAGCCTTGGAACTTGGGGGAGACCACGGGCCGGGGTGGCGTCCGCTTCCTGAGCATCCGGGACGAAGGAATAGGAAGGGCGATGCCAAGAACACCTAAATAGTTAAATCTTTGGGATGTAAGCTGGGAGTGCTGGGGAGCGCTGGGCAGACCCCGTGGAGGTCGGAGGTCTGAGGGACAGACCAGAGATTTCTGCTGTAAAAAGATTGTATCAGATGGTAAGGGAGTATAGTTAGACCAGATGACCTCTAAGGTGACTTCTAAAATTCAAAGATGTATGACTGTGATTAGTACAGTTTGAAATGAAGCCAGACTGCACCCTGAAGAAATTTAACATTGAGAGCTTCATTTATGATACATTTGCAGCGAGCCAGGACTCAGTGGAATAGCTATTTTGGTTCTGTCATTGGGGGAGAAGGGCAGGGACAGGGCTTGCTACCCACTGCTGAGCCTGATCATTTTAAATCAATAGGCCACAGAGAATGCAAAGGAGGAGGTGAGGCGAATTCTGGGGCTGCTGGATGCTCACTTGAAGACGAGAACTTTTCTGGTGGGCGAACGTGTGACGCTGGCTGACATCACAGTTGTCTGCACCCTGTTGTGGCTTTATAAACAGGTGAAATTTATAAAGAATCTGGGTCGGCAGGGGGTAGATGAGGGTTAGAAACAAAGTGACACGTCTGCCAGGTTGCCTGTATTTTGCTGATGTGAGAGGGTCTGAGGTAACAGCTAGGCCTTTTTGTGTAAGTATTTATTTATCTAATTGTGCTACGTGTGAGCTGGGCCTGCAGGGTCTTTTTTTTAATAGCTGTGCTGGGTCTTCATTGCTTCCTGGGCTTTTCTCTAGTGTCGATGAGTGGGGGCTCCTCTGCGTCATGGTGTGCAAGCCTGTCATAGCAGTGACCTCTCTTTTAGCAGCGCTCAGGCTCTAGGCTGTGGGCTTTGGTAGTTGTAGCTCCCAGGCTCTAGAATAGTTGTAGCACAAGGGTATAGTTGTTCCGTGGCAGGTAGGATCTTCCTGGATCAGGGCTTGAGCTCTTGTGTCCTGCATTGGCAGATGGATTCTTTCCCACTGAGCCACCAGGGAAGCCCCAACAGCTAGTCTTACTTGAGGACCACTGTTACTGGAAAACTGGGCTTGCCTCTTGAGGGGCGTTGAGCCAAAAGACTACCAGGCCAGAGAGCAGGATAAAGAAGGATTTATTATTATTGCTTGTAGCAGGTAAGGAAAACACCAAGCGTTTATCCTAACAGCAAAATTGGAAGTTTCAAGCTAAGGCGAAGGAAATGGCAACCCCCAATAATCTTGCCTGGGAAATCCCATGGACAGAGGAGCCTGGCGGGCTATAGTCCATAGGGTCATAAGACAAACGTGACTGAGCATGCACGCACACGCATACTCATGAAGGGGCTTGGGTGGCTAATGGTTTGAACCTTAATTGAAGTCACGAGGGTCAGAAAGTGCCATCATCATCATCGTCTCTTCGGTTCCAGTTGATCCGGTAGTTGAGGGCTTTAGGCTAATCTTTATCACTGAAACAAGATTGGGAGTCTTTACTACTGATATAATATCTTTGCTGTTGTTACTTTTCTTTCTGTAGTCTTTTGTTCCTGTGATCTTTTATTCCTTTGATGGTTGATGGTTTAATCGCTAAGTTGTATCTGACATCGCTAAGTTGTATCTGACTTTTGCGACCCCAGGGACAGTAGCCCACCAGGCTCCTCTGTCCATGGGATTCTCTAGGCAAGAATACTGGAGGGGGTTGCCATTCCCTTCTCCAGGATGGCTTCCCGACCCAGGGGTTGAATCCTCACCTCCTGTGGCTCCTGCATTGCAGGTGAATTCTTTACCACGAAGCCACCAGGGAAGCCCTTAAGATCATTCATTACTATGACCTGTTCAAAGACAAGTATTAGAGCCAGGTTCAGATCACAGACTGGCTTGGGCCAAAAATGACTTCTCTTATGTAGAGAAAGTCATGCCTGGTTCTCTTTTAATGAGGACCCCCTAACCTTATCTTCGTACATCGCAACTGCTTCCCCTCCTGAGAAGTTCGGTATTATTCTGCGGCCCGTAATTTCTGTTTGGCAGCTGTTATGTGTAGTTTGTTCCCATGTTCCTAGGGCAGCCTGTTTGTGTTTAGTTGTGAAGACAGAGGTAGGGGTGGCTGCTTCAGCATTAGGATCTTTGGAGGCAGAACTTGGAATAGTTCTTGGCTTCAGTACTCATTGGTTGTTGAGGAGGGCGGGTGTGGGAGGGGGCTGTGTGTGTGAGTTCCATTAGTCTTCTTCGCTGCATGGAATCTATAAAACTAAGGTAGAAATAATCACCATTGAGGTTACTGGGTTAAAGATGGCACATTGCTGGTTCTAAACAGCAGTCCTTGAACCGATGCTGGTCCAGAATAGTAATGTGATAACCACAAAGAAACAAGCACCTACTCTTGTCAGAGCCTGTGCCAAGGCCTAACGGGGACCATCTTAGTGAGTCTTTGCATGTTGTGTGGGCGAGAGAAATGTAGCCCGCCAGAGGCATGTAGCTTGAGAGTCGTGGGGCAGGATTTGAGAACCAGCCCTACAGAGGTGATGGTGGCGTGGCCCTGATAGCATTGTTTTCCCTCTGGTCTTGGTAAATGGAAACAACGGTAAATTAATTTTTCATGAAACTGAGTTTTAAGGACTGTCATTCTGAAATAAAACATTTCTTTTGCTGTCAAATATTTACTTTCTGAACTTTGATGATATGTGTATTTCTCACATATCACGCAGTTCATGTAGGTAGTTTTTGTTATTTATTTGGCAGAGGGAGTTGGTAGCCCTCTGTTGGTCCCAGCCTTTTCAATTTTACTGACGCATGAAATTGTAGGTATGAAATGGCTTTGTAAAAGGAGTAAGGGATGATGTAAGTATTCCTGCCAAGTCCATGCATAGTGAACGGACGGTGGGACCAGCATCCATTAAACTGGATGGGGTGCTAGAGAGAGACCAGTAAGGTAGGTGGGCATAGCCCTCCTGGGAAAGCTGGTGTCTAGGGGCTGAAAAGGAGCTGGAGCTTCAGTGTAGACAGAAGCATGGGTCTCTGGCTCTGGCTCAGACACATCAGGATGTTTCCCTCCACTGACTTCATGTCCATTCTCGCATCCTGGCAGGTTCTGGAGCCTTCTTTCCGCCAGGCCTTCCCTAATACCAACCGCTGGTTCCTCACCTGCATTAACCAGCCCCAGTTCCGGGCTGTCTTGGGAGAGGTGAAACTCTGTGAGAAAATGGCCCAGTTTGATGGTAAGTCTGAGGTCCGGGGACATGCAGGCAGGTTCAGGGGACTGGTTTGCTCAGTCTTAACCCCTAGATTTCCTGTCTGGGTTTTGGACTATGTGGACGCACAGAACATAGGGCATTGTGTGTAGTAGCTAATCTTGTGTGACACTCTTACACATTGTTAATTCTTACACGCCCGTATGCTGGCACTCTTTTGTGTTAACACGTAGAATTCTGGTATGCATGTATTAGTCGATGAGGGTTGCAGTCTTGCTCAGGGACGTACACTGAACTGGTGGCAGGCACTGTGGCATCTGGGTCCCTTAATTGGCCCCCTGGTAGTTTTCCTCCCGTTACTATGCTTGTACCTGGTTTGGGAGGGATGTGGAAAGAGGCGAGACACTGACTTTTCTTCCTCTCTTTTGCACTAGCTAAAAAGTTTGCAGAGAGCCAGCCTAAAAAGGACACCCCACGGAAGGAGAAAGGTTCTCGAGAAGAGAAGCCGAAGCCCCAGGCGGAGCGGAAGGAGGGTAAAGAGGAGAAGAAGGCGGCTGCCCCTGCTCCTGAGGAGGAGCTGGATGAATGTGAGCAGGCGCTGGCTGCTGAGCCGAAGGCCAAGGATCCCTTTGCCCATCTGCCCAAGAGGTATGGATGTTGGAGGGCTTGGGATTTTAGGTTGTCCATACAAAATTGAGTTGCTTATCAACAACAGATGGGTGAATTTTAAAAAAGAAAGCAAGTTTCTAGTGCATCTGGTATTTGAGAATATCAGAACTTCTTTCTAGCAAAGAAAGCAGACGGGCCCAGAATTCGGTGTGGAGGTGACTTGCTGGTGACTTGTTTGGTCTTGGGTGCACTTGTCGAGATTTGAGATGGCTGGGAACTAGTACATCAAGGGGTGCAAGAAGGATGAAGATGCAGAGAGCGCCTGGCATTGGTTCTGCTGGGCTGGCTTTGCTGAGGCAGCAGACACCACATCAGTAGCCTTTGATTGTCTTTTTGCTGCACCAGCCTGTATCAGAATTGCTCACTAAGAGAAAGAATGGTGACTATAGCTATATAGTGCTTGTCTGGTGGTTTCCCAGACGAAGGGAGTTAAACCCCTCAAGGAGAAAGAGGCAGATGAGGTGGGCGACTGTGTAGGGTTCTTGGAAGAAAGAGTACAGTAGAGGGGAGATTTTTAGAATCGTATCTTTTTTCAGCTGCTGCTCTGTGTCACCCTATTAATGAGTTTCAAGCAATATGAGAAATGTCTTCTGTGGTCGCATCACTTAGTTCTCTTTTCTCTCTTTCTTGCCCACTCCCTCTGCCTTTCCCAAAGCCATCTGTCTTGTCACTAGTTGGTCCTTTGGGATGCAGGATTGTTTGACCTCCGCATTTTGTAGTGCTTTGTATATGGGATGAAGGAGCACACATTGGTGATGGGCATAAGAAGTATGTGTGGTGATAAGCAACAAGCATGGTACTGGAGAGTTGCTCTAAGAAACCGCTGCTTTCCAATTTGGGGACCAACTTGGGCTGTAGCTGAGATATCTTCCTCCCAGGCACTTCATACAAGAGGCTCCTGACACAGCTGCTCTTTAAAAGATGTGCTTCTGAACCTTTTAGCACAAGATCAGGTCAGGACTGAGCAGCATTTTTGGTATGTGCAGTATACAACCCAAACTGTATATGCTGTTGTAACAGATAGCTGGAGACATTCCCATATTTCGGGTCTGTACACTGGGCAGAAAATAAATCAGGCAGTAAACATTAATAAATCTTTAGTAACCTGTGCATTCTTTGTTATTGTTTTGGCATGTCTATTCATACCTGTTGGTTACATTACCATGGTGCTCTCCTGAGCTGCCCAAATGCTTTACCCCAGGATTTTTAAAGGTGTTGTCTTCAAAGACAGAAAGACAAGACTCAAATGAGTCCAGAGTTAACTTTAGTTATTTTAAGGCCTTTGAGCTAACTTGTTTCAGGAGCTGTTTAGAGAGCATATGTTCAGTTTAAGGGGAGAAATGGACACGTGATCATGAATAATAAAGTTCGGGAGGAAGTGAAAGAAAACTCCCCAGTTCCACTTCTGAGGTGGTTGAGACAGTAAAGCTCCTCAGATGAGGTCTCTGATGTGCATTTGGGAAGAGCCTAGGACCTCTGGTTAAAAGGCAGTTCTTGGCTACATTATAACAGTGAGCAAGTCACACTCCTTAACCAAATTTGTTTATAAAAGGAGGAACGGTAACAGTCTTTGACTCTACAAGTTTGTTGACTTACTTATACTAATAATTGAACAAGTTAAACATTCAGTATAAGGGCGTTTAAGAGATTTATGTCACGTAACATTCTCAGTAGCCAGGCGATGAACAAATTGTGTAAGGCACAGCCTACATGCAGCATCTTTGGAACAGCCCCAGTGGGAAATACAGTAAAATATTACGGCATCACAAGTGACCTTCTTCAGGCAGCATCTGTGTTTATGATTGGAAAAAACAAAACGGAAGCCTGCTTGCCATGGTGGGGCACCTCTCCTATTCTGACGCTGGCACCCTGGTGTCTGTCCCTGTGCTGGATTGCTCCAGAGACCACCTGAGGGGTTTTCAGCTCCTGAACTTGTTTCTGGGCAGAGTAACTGAAGGACGCGGTTGTAGGAGTTGGCATGGAGGCCCTTTGAAAACATTCATCTCTTAACATTGCCGTCATATTATAGTGTGTGTAACCCGAAGAGGCCTGTGTGATGGGGGTGGGGGTGTGGGCAGCGACTTGGGTGAGTCAGGAACCAAGTGTGACTCATGGAGAGGATCCCTGGGAGGGGCCAGACAGGAAAGAAGAGTTCTCACTGGGAGTCTCCACCAGGGGGCAGCAGCTCGCCACACCTTTCTTGGGGCAGATGGCCGGGGCCTTCCTTGGGCCTCCGGGGCCCCACCGACCCCAGGCCTTGCATACCATGTACCTAGCTGCCCTGGCCCCCTCTCATACCCCTCAGCTCTCTTCCCTTGAGGAGATATCCATCTGCCAGTCCAGTGACTTTCTGTAAAGCAGTACTTTGGCTTGAAAACGCCCTTAACTTCTTTCAGCCTGGCGACATCTGTTGCCTCAGTCGGACCTTCCCCACCTTGACTTCCTTGCTTTATTCCCTCCATGCAGTACCTTTGTGTTGGATGAATTTAAGCGCAAGTACTCCAACGAGGATACACTCTCCGTGGCGCTGCCGTACTTTTGGGATCACTTTGATAAGGATGGCTGGTCCCTTTGGTACTCTGAGTATCGCTTCCCTGAAGAGCTCACCCAGACCTTCATGAGTTGCAACCTCATCACTGGTGAGAAGATGGCTCTGAGGGGGAGGAAGGGAGGCCACGGTAGTGGGTGATACGATTTCAAAGGCTGAATGTTCTTCTTCCCCTTCAGGAATGTTCCAGCGACTGGACAAACTGAGGAAGAATGCCTTTGCCAGCGTCATTCTCTTTGGAACCAACAATAGCAGCTCTATTTCTGGGGTCTGGGTCTTTCGAGGCCAGGAGCTTGCTTTTCCGGTGAGGAAGGTGCAGGGGAGGTGGGGCAAGGATTTGGGAAATGCACTCATATTCCTGAGTCAGAGGGTGTCCTGGAGAGTTCAAGGAATGTGCCCATGAAAGAGCAGTCATGTTCACAGGCATCCTGCGCTCTGATGATGGGTGTCTGAGCTGGAAGTAACAGGTATGGGACAGTGTCCGATAACCTGACCACATGCTTCTTCCCTGACTTTTTCTCCCCAGCTGAGTCCAGATTGGCAGGTGGACTACGAGTCGTACACATGGCGGAAACTGGATCCCAGCAGCGAGGAGACCCAGACGCTGGTTCGAGAATACTTTTGCTGGGAAGGGGCCTTCCAGCATGTGGGCAAAGCCTTCAATCAGGGCAAGATCTTCAAGTGAACACCTCTTGCCATCGCCCAGCCGCCTGCACCTGCCCTTCGGGGAGAATGGGGCTCATTAAAGGAAACTGAACACGGAACCCTTCCCTGTGCTGCCTCCTTTGTGGGTGATGGCTTCTTCAGAGGGGAGTAGATGTGTTGGAGCAGGGTTCTGTCCGTGCCTGCGGGACCTCCCTGCACAGGAGAGAAGTCTTCAGAAGAGCAGAGAGGCCACTCCTCAGTTTTTGTTTTCCTGCATTGCTTCTTCCGTGATGACCATCTTCTAGCTTAGCTGGGAAAGATTGGATGTAGTTAGGAGGTGGTGACACGGGGCTTTGTAGCTACCTAATTCCAGACCCTCCCCCGTGAAGGGGGAGAGTACCTGCTGGTGGGGTGAGAACACAGCCACTTAACACGACTCCCCGCCGCTGCCCGGTGGGGCAGCAGCCATTCCCAAGGATCAGAGTTTTAACACTTCAGACCAACAAGACGAGGCACAGACTCCTTGGAACAGATAACTGGCCTGTGGGCCCAACTTGGCAGCGGATCATCTCTGGGGTATCCCTACTTTCTCACAAGGAAGTGGGGTTCCAAGATTTAAGTAACTTGCCTGTGATCACACGTCTTAGGTGGTGGAGGCAGAATTTTGAACCCAGTGGGTGTCCCTGGATCCTGTACCATAAACACACCCTGCTGCTTCCTGGAATGTAGAGCAGTCATAAATGTCATTTAACAACCCTGCTCAGACCAGTGCTGGTTGCTTTTTTTTTTTTTTCCCCTTCTTTGAGCTTAATTTTTATTACACTCTTTTCAGAAATAACTTGTCCTTCTCTGTTGGTCTTTTCTGTGTCTTGTGAAAAGCATTATGGATCTCCCTGTAAATTTAACACCTCAGGTGAAGTTGGAAACCTGGTTTGGTTCACATTTTGAGGCATATGCAGAAAGTCTTGAGTCTGGTCTCCAGGTTATAGGTAACTGGTTATTTTTTCCTGTTCCTGTTAGTCCAGGCACAAAGAAGGGGATTCTTGGCTAGGGAGGAGAACACAGTGATTTCTTCTGGTACACGCGGGTATGGGCTGTAGCTTTTAAGGGGGTAGGACTAATTGAACTAGGACCTTGACTGCACTTGGGGTTCTGTGAATAAATGATTGGGAAGGTTGTGATTGGAATCCAGCTGGGTGAGGATGGGTTGATTCTTGCTCCCTGGTAGCTCTGTCTTGAATTGGATCCAAACCTGCTACCTACTTGTCTTGCTTCTGAATATTCTGGGCTCCTCTGGGATAGGACCTAAGGGTGCTAGGTGCTGGCCAGGGTGTGCCCTAGGCTGGTTGCTGGGGCCTCACAGAACCTGTCAGACCCCTCCCGGATTCCATTTCCCTCCACACCCCCTGCTCCTTGTGTGATCTTCCCGACCTTCCTGGTGCCCTTAATCTTCCCAGGACCTTGGAGACTGAGGCAGGAGAAATCGAGCCGGGCAGGGAGGTTTGAAGGGTTAGCCTGAGAGGCCCGGGGAAAACGGCGGCGGTTCCGCGAGGTGGGCCGCAGCTTGAGCGGCTGCGGGCCTGGCAGCCCACGTGGACAGCGGGGTTCTGGCGTGGGGGGCCTGGACCGCCTCCCAGCCTCCCTCGGAGACTGCAGGAAGAGTGACTCATCCACACGTCCTGCCTCCAGCGCCTCTAACTCGGGCGGTTTTGTGCCGGGAAGTACAGCCAGGTTGTCGGAGGAGGCCAGGCCTGCGCTTGGGGGAGGGCCAGGACCCGCAAGCCAGAGGTGGGGTGGGAGGCCCGAAGGGAGGGGTTTGTGGCCTCTAGAAGGCTTGCTGTTGGCCTCCGAGGGGGAGGCGGGGTGAGATGGGAGGGCCTCTACCCTGCAGGGGTGGGCTCGAAAGAGATGAACTGCAGAAGTTTCTAGCGGCAGATGTGGGGCGGGGTAAGGGGGAATACATCTGTAGCTGGTTCGGTCCCCACCCTGCCCCGGGGAGCCCTGAGTCACCGCACCGCCGCAGGCGGGGGACTCGCGCCCTACAGGATCCAGCTGGGCGCCCCCCTCCCTCGCCCTCCGCGCTGCTGGCTGGAGCCCCGCCCCTTTCCCCGCCCCTCCCAGCGCGGGGCGTGGGCGCTCCCAGCCCCGCCCAGCTCGCAACCCGCAACCAGTGAGAACTTGCGCGGTGGGGAGGTCTCCCGAGGCAGAGTCACTTTCGTGACGTGCCGGGGAGGCTCGCGCAGGAGCTGGCATCCCCGCGCCCAGGGTGCGGCTCAGGAGGGCAGGCCTTGGGGTCGCGGAGTGGAAAGGGATGAGGGCGCTGCGAGTGGGTCGAGAGCTGAGGACAGGGCAGGTCTTGGAGAAAAGGGGACAGGATGGGGGAAAGAGACTGTTTCATCCGCTTACTGGACAGATTCTCAGCGCCTCCAGAAAGAGAGGGTGGAAACGAGAGGGGGCCAGGGCTCAAGAGGTGCCTTTGACTGCAGATAAAATCTTTACAGAGGCTAGAGTGTCAATGGGAGGCCGAGTCTTGGTTAGCTTGTAGATAAACCAGTAGATACTGGTCAAAGCAGCTATTTATTTTAGCTTTGTTGGTGCTTCTGCCTAAGTCACTTATTAAAAAGTCAAAAGCCTTTAAAGTTCTTCCAAGAAAGACCTAGATTATCTTTTCCTCATGTCCTGGTTGGAGCCAGAGCTGGACAGCTGCTGCTCGCACTGGGTCAGACCCATCCCACCAGCTGCCCACATGCCCCAAGTGTGCCAGTTCTCCTTTTGAGGGGTGGGGGAAGGGTCTAGAATGTTGAAGGGAGAGGCCTGAAGTGCTTTGAAGACTCCACCCAGTCATTTCTGAAACTGATACCGTGGTTTTCATGGCAACCTTTCATGGCGTGTCCTCAGAATGCAAACTTTCCCTCCAAACATCAAATGGATTTTCCTGGGTGAGTGTGGCTTCCCTGGTTCACCCCATCAGCGGTACCTCCAGGACACTGTAACTTCCCCCACGTGATTTGATCGGTTCTGTGTATGTTAAAATGTCATTCTGGGGTATCCACTGTCTTTTATTCTTTGCCCAACTCTATGGAGCTAAAATATTGGCTCTCCAGAAAGGTTAGAGAAACTATGCCACCTGCTCTTGTCTGTTTGCTCTAATCAGGCTGGCATGGCTCCCAGAGGAGGCTGTGTTTTACTCCAGTGGACTGACTGGGGTGTCCCAGTACCTCAGCACCCGAGGGATGGGTGGAGTGGCAGGTGATGGCGGTTGCTGGAGAGTAACCCTATATTCACCTGAATCTCTTGTAAGAGGGAGAATGTCTTGGGCAGTTAGGGCTGGGTCAATGGCAAAGGTATCCTTCGTGACCCTGGATCTCTAGATGTTCCCGGATTTTTTTCATTCTTGTAGCCCCCTCCCCTGCTGTAACCACCCCCTTTTGTTTTCTTAATTTCCTCGGGATTCCAAAGACAGCCTGTTGACCTTACTTTGTTTTATACAATGGGCAGGCTTTGCGCTGAGCCAGAGCTGGATGGTCATTCTGTGTTTGGGGCTATTTCTGATCAGATCTCCCGTGGAATGTGCCTCCCTCTACTTCCAGCTGCCCCCTCCCCTCCGCAGCAGGAACAGCTGTCATGTGAGGGCCTCTCCCGCTGGCTCAGCCCTTTTGCAATCATCTGGCTGGCTCTGCCAGGATGGGGGTGGATAGTGAGGATGGGCAGAGCCAAGGGGTAAGCAAGGGGACATGGCAGGTCAGGGGAGCCATTGGAGGGTAGGGAGGGCTATGGAGTGGAAGGCCGAAGGGTTGCCAAGGCCAGGCAGGAGGAGTGGGAGCCGGGTCGGGGAGGTTAGGACACTCATCAAAGGGACTTGGGGGCCCACACTGGAATTGGAAGCTTTCTAAGTTGTAAGGGAGAGTTGGTTATAGCGGGACCTTGGCTGGTCATTCTCCACGGAGATCTGCATTTCCCTGACTCACAAGGGAGCCGCGGGGTGCCTTCCTGCCTGTTGGCCTCTGTGCGGGGACCTGAGTCACCGAGTTGCCTGGGGTGTTGGCTGCCCTACGGTGGCCTTGCCTGTGCCCGTGCCCCGCCCACTCCTACTATTAGGATAGGGGTTAGCAAACACACCCCTTTTATCCCACTGTGTTCAATAGCAACTCTCCATCTCTTTGACTCAGTCTTACAGAATGTACCTCCGGGAGACCACAGCACGTAGTCCCTTTCTTTCACCCAAGAGGAAACTGGAGTCCAGAGAGGGGAAGTGACTTATCAGGGGTGCATGCTTCTCTTTCCACAGTTCTTGCAGGCGCTCAACTGAGTCACTTTTGCTCCCAAAAAAAGAGCAGAAGGGTGCTTCTCCCAAAAGTGGTGGACAAAGCACACTAGGTTTCGGAAGCCAGGAAGAGGGTGGTATCAGCCCAAGAAGGACAGCCCCGACCCGAGTAAGGCTCGTGGAAGTGGAGCAGGTCCCAGGGCAGGGTCAGCCCCAGAGATCCAAGTCCCTGGGGCGGCAGGCAGAGGGCACAGGGTGTAGCAGAGGCGGGACTTCGAGTGACAGGAACCTCAACTATGTGGTGACTCAGGCTCTGGGCAGCCTAGGCCCTTCCTTCCCCGCTCAGTCTGATCCCCTTAAACTGGACTGGGGAAGTGTGAGCAAAGGACGGAGAGGGAAGCCCGGACTGGTCTCCCCTTCCCCGGGGAACTGGGGGGAAAGCAGAGGAATCTGGAAAGTGTGGGAGAAAGACAGAGTCCAAAAAAGGGGACAGGAGACTGGTGCTCCCCTCTCCCGGCGCCTCCCTCGTGCTCCCCGCTCCCTGCTGGGGAGGGGAGCTGGCTGGGGCGTTGGCTGCTTCGTTCATTCCAGCTCCCTCCCTCGGCTCCTGTTTACAAGTCCGTCCGCCCAGTCCCTAGCTCAGCTTTGGGCTTTTTTTTTTCCTCTCCCTCCCTCCCTCCCTTGACAGTCTCATTCAGTCCTGTTTTGCCACTTCTTTCCCTTAATCCTGGGTCCCCATTTCCTGTTATCTTTTTGCTCCCCCAGCATCCTAGCCCCAACAGCGCAGGGCCATCTAGGAATCCAGTTGTCATGTGCATCCTCCCGCCCCACTCTCCCTGCTCCCCTTTCCCCCCACTTCACTTGCCGAGACAGCATTTCTTTGCCTTCTTACCTCCCAGTCTCTCTACTCAGGGCCCTGGGTCTTGTCTCTTGTTCTCTAATCAGCTTTAACTTGGGTTCTGCTTGGGTCTGAAGATCTCAATTAGGACTGGGTATAATGGGAGGGTTTCCGGTATCCCAGCTGTCTGATCTGAGCAATTCAGGAACTCCTTATTTGAAGCCTGAGCTTTAAATACAGCCTAGGATTTCAATTGAGCTGGAGGAGGATGGGTTGACTTGGCTTTCTATGTTGAGTTTGAGTTTGGAGTTTGAGAATTGCTTAGAAAATAATGTTTGGATCCCAGAATAACCCAATAAACTTGCTGCTCCACTGGGGAAGATGATAGATTAAGAATCAAAAGTGAGAGACTTCCCTGGTAATCCAGTGGCTAAGACTCTGCTCTCCCAATGCAGGGGGCCCGGCTTCAATCCCTGATCAGGGAACTAGATCTCACCATGCCAAAACTAAGATCTGGTGCAGCCAAATAAATATATATTTTTACAAAGAATTGAAAGTGAATGGAGAAGGGCCTGGTGCTTGGCAGGGATGCTCATGTCTGAGCTGGTGTGTTGTATAGGGTGGAGGGGGGGCGGGGTCTGGGTAATGCCCCGTGACTCAAAGAAGGAGTGACAGTAATTTCTGTGCTCCTAAGGCTGACATGCCAAAGGGCCCTCGACTGGACGAAAAGTCTGCTTTCAAAGAGATTGCGAACAGATTGCACCTTTCACTTCCTTCCTGGGATCAGAGTTTAAAAGCCATAATGACTCGTAGAGCAGTCGCATCTTTTCTTCCGCATCATGCACTGATTTCAGAGAAGGGGACTGTGGGGAGAAGGGAAGGGAAGGGGAATCCCCTGGCACGGGGCCTGCCCACAGAACGCCCCTTTGGGGTTGCTATAGAAACAGGCATAATAAGAACAAAACAGAGGCACGTTGCCTGGCAACACAGGAGCCCAGGGTTCATCACACACTTACTACCTACAAATCAGGGAACCCCCGGGGTGGGAGTGGCACTTCTGGTGAAGCTGGGGTATCCCAATGATGATGAGTCCTAGAGCTGACCTTGCTTTTCCAGTGGGTCTGGAGGACTGTGTGGTATGGGACGCTTCTGAAGGGCAGTGGAGCACCAGCGGGAAGGCTGAAGTCCTCTCAGATCCCTGGGTAGTCCTTACTTTGCCGGGGAAATATGAAACAATGTTCAGACGCTGAGAACTCCTTTTAACTAAAAAACAGTGTGTCTTTGTAGGGGGAGTAAGATATGGGTGTAAAAGATCTGGAAGAAAAGATGACATCCAGTTTTTAAGCATGGGACTCAGAGTACAAGGTAGGGTAGCATCAGAGGCTAGATCCTTCTGGACTGAGCACCTGGAGGCAGGGATTCCGTCTTGTCAAGGACTCTCTTACCTGTACCACCACCACCACCATCACCTACCCCTGGCTCAGTGCTGGACACAGTAAATGTTTGTGCAAAGCTGCATGAGAGAACTACACGTGGGGGCTGAGAGTGAGGGAACCTTGTGGGGTACAGGGTGCTGTTGTATAAAGAACAAGAACTTTGGGAGGGACTTCTCTGGTGGGCCATTGGTTAGACTCCAAGCTTCCAATGCCAGAGGCACAGTGCAGGTTCGATCCCTGGTCAAGGAACTAAGAGATCCTACAATTCATGGCCGAAAAAATTATTAAAATAAAAGAAGAACAAGGGCTTTGGGGCCAGTTATATCTGCAGTTTATTCATTCATTCACTTTTTTAGCAAACTGTTCTGGCGTGATTGCCAGGTGCCAGCTGCTGCTGTAGACACAGAGTACACAGCAGAAAGCAAACAGTGCCTGCCCTCCTGGAGCTTAGATGTGGATGGGAGCTTTGAGTCCGGCTTCTGAAGTTTATGTGATTTTAGGTAAATCACTGCCCCTCTTCCAGACCATTTCCTTCCTGCGTGTGAGGAGTAAATGGGCTGACACACAAGGTGCCTACAGCAGTGTCAGACAAGATCACCATGAAGGTAGCTCTTGGGGAGGAGGGGTGAAAGGTGGGGGCTACAGCAGTAGGCAGAAAGAGAAGGGGTGGCAGAAATCTCTAAAAGTGTTGCACCATTGAAGACTGTTGAAAATATTCCCTTTCCCTGCCAGCTTTGGTGCAGCAAGTAGGGTCCTGGCTTTTTAGGCGGCAGAGTCTAGTTTACCCCTTCTGTATCCTCCTAGCCTAGAAGTGGGGGAGGAGTCACTCCGCAGGACCACCTCCCACCAGGTATACTCACACTCGTGCCCCTGAACCAAGTACCTGGACAGTAATCCCTGCTCTGAAGCTGCTCCCCAGACCGGCCTCTCCTGCCTTCTCTGTTGACCAAGAGGGTGGCCAGAACAAACAATGGAGCTGATAAGTTGGCTCTGAGCCCAGGACACCAGCCTCTGCTCTTTCACGCCTGGGGGGCTGAGGGAGTCCCCGCTGAGTTGAAGGCGCAATATCCACACCCTTCCACACTCTTCCTTTCCTGTTCCAGCCCCTCCCTCCAAATTCCCATGGCCTTTTGTGCAGACCCCCTATCTTTGTGGCGTATGTCATATCATAGCTATCTTTCTGAAAAACCTAGCTGTTGATCAGCTCCCATTTTAACATGCATTGGAAACCCTCACACTTTCAAGGAACCAAATGATTCATTTCGTAAAGTTAACACTCCTCTGATAAACTGTTAACTGTGGTTGTTTTGGGGGAGAGGGACTAGCTTAGGGGTGGAGGGAATCATCTACTTTTTACTGTTCTGCTTTTCCGTACTGACGTCCTTCACCCTATAGAGGTATTGATTTTATCTCTGAAACAGCAACAAGGATTAATCAGACATGTAGGGTCACAGGCCACTTTATCTGTATCCTTGGTCTATATTTTAAAAACTGAATACATGTTATTTAATATGAAATAAAATTTAAAAAACATTGATATCGGAAATAATTAGCTGTTGGTTTTATTTTTTTAAAGCATCCCAAAGTTTTGTTTTTTTTTTCTTTAAATAAGGTAGGTGCTGGCAAAGAGGAGCAGACCACAGTGGAGGTGGAGGTGATTCTAAAAGTCTGGGTTTCTGATTCTCTGCTTGTGATACAGGTGGTGGAACTGCCTCTGCTCTGGGTTTGAGTCACTGTGTGTGTGTGTGTGAATGTGTGTGTGTGTGTGTGAGAGAGAGAGAGAGAGAGAGAGAGAGAGAAAATATGAGAGATTGCCAGTGCCCAAGTCTGTGCTTTGACTATGTGTCTCTGCATGTCGGTGCCGGTCTGAATGTCTACACACATGTCTCCACCCTTCTGTGTCCATTATCTGACTGCCTGCCTGTCTGTGGCTCCTTTGGCTGGGTCTTCCCTCCCCCACGCCTGTACCCTATGCCGGTAACTGGACCTGGGACACAGCCCCCAGGGCTGGCAGTGGAGTTGGCTGTTGGGTATTTTTAGCCTGTAAACATGTTTGCCATTTCAGAGGACAGGGCCGCTGGTCTCAGCCCCAGCCCACTCAGGATGGTACAGCGGGCCAGGTCTTCTCAGGTCTTCAGCCTGGGGTCTCACTTCCCCAGCATTCCAGAGGAAAGAAAAACTGGCTCCACGTGGGCAGTGGGTGGCCATCCAGAAGGGAGGATAAGAGGATTCATGGGGGAGAACAGAATGAGGGTGAAGCCAGAAGGCCCCCCGCACCCCGTCATTAAATGTTTAATAAAATCTCCGTGTAGTTAGAAGTGGCTGTGGGAAATGGCTGTAAAACTGGAAACTCAGCGTCCAGGGGAGTGGGGCGGTGGAGGAGGGGGTCCGAGCAGAAACAGAGAGTGCGGGACAGGGAGGCAGGCAGCACGGACTCTGCTCCTCCAAGGGGTGCAGGCCAGACTCCCGTGTCGCTGCAGCGGCCAGAGCGGCACGGTGGCGCGTGGGGCGCTGGTGACCCTGACTCCAGCAGGTGGGGCCAGCGTCTCCAGGCCGGTTCTGGGGGCGGGGAGGGGCTGAGGGGCGCCCAGAAAGAGGGAGGGCGAGAAGTGGGCGCGGCTGCGTGAAGAACCAAGTGAAGAACCTGGGGCCTAGGATTAGAAGGGTAGTGGGCAGCGTTGAGAGAAAACTCAAAGGTCCGCGTCAGGCTGGAGGTCGCGGCTGAATCACTCAAGCCCCTCCAGCCGCCGGACCCCATGGGTCCTTCTTGCAAAATGGGCTGATTCGCAGGTCCAGCTTCCAAGAGTTTCTTGCAGAAGAAGCCACCCGCCTAAGTCAGGGGGCAAATCCAGGCACGGCGGGGCCGGGGTGGGCAGTGGATGGGGGAAGGGGAAGGCAGCACCTCGGATGTGCCGCGCCCCCAGGTCCCCGCGCCCCCGGTGCCCTCCCAGCAGCCCGCTTTCGGGTCCCAGCAGGGTCGGCCCGGCTCGCCCGTCCCAGCCCAGCTCCGGCCCCGCCCGGCCCCGCCCTCTCCCCACAGCTCGGGGCAGACCCGCCCGCTGGAGCCGGAGTTACAAGAGCCGCCTCCGCGCGCAGGGGCCCGGCCACTCGGAGCAGCTCCGCCGCGGGGACTGCACCGCCCGCCCTGCCGGACCCGCCCCGACCGGGGCTCGCCGCCTGCAGCAGCCTCAGCACCGCGACCTCGGGCCCCGCGCCGGCTATGGCTGTGCCCTGGGGCTGAGCGCGCAGGTAGGGGCCTCCTGCGCACCTTGGCGCGATCGGGGAACGCGACTCCGGGGACGCGGGAGGGGAGGTGGGTGGCAGGACTTGGGCGAGGCGCTTTGGGTGGGTGTCACTGTGAAGGCTCAACTTGGAGCAAGGTGGGCAGCCCCGGGCCGCCACCGGGAGGCCAAGCGTAGTGCCCTGGGAAAGGAGCTCCGCCTCTGGAGTTGGGGCGTTGCAAGGGGCGCAAGTTGGGCAAAGTCGGAAAATCGCTCCGAGGCGCGGTTTGCTCCAGTCCGTCTGTCTCTCGAGGGCTGATCGTTGTCCCTGCTGCACGGCCGGGCTCCGGTTTTTTGCCCGGTAACCCTGTCCCACCCCCTCCTTTTCCATGGGGCGGTGGCTCGGCGAGCTGCTCTGTGCCTATTCCGTGTTTACTGGAGAAGTTTCCGAGATCGCGGCGCGGCCTCTCGGCCCCTCCCGGAGCCCCTGCGCCCCCGCGCCGCGCACCCCGTCCGCCGTCCCTCCCCGCGCCCCACACCTCCGCCCCTGACTTCGCGTCCCGAGTCCTCGGGGCCCCACCCAGTTCTGCACCACCAGCCTCTCCCTTTCTGGCTCCCGGCGGCCCCTCAGCCACCCTTCGGCTGCCCCGCCCTAGTCTTGCCCCTCTGTGTTCCCAGCTCCAGAAAAAATCCCTTCTTCCTCTAGGGCGGCGGAGCCGGGAAGTTTGCAGCGCGCCCCGCGGCGGGACTGGTGGGAGTGGGGGTGGGGGACATAACTGGGGAGATTCTTGCACTGGGGGTGGGCGGGGAGTGGGGCTGTGCAGCGGCGCGGCCCTCGGGACCGCCCCTTCCCCTTCAGAGGCGGCGCTCTCTCCCCAACCCCACTCCCAAACCCGTCCGGGCGGGATGGCCCCCGCCCCAGCGCCTGGCTCGGCGCCAGCAGCCTGAGGAATGTGGTGGTTGGAGCCGGTGACTAATTCAAACCAGAACTCGGGGAGGAGTGGCGAGGGGTAAAGGGGAGGGGGGCGACGGGGCTTGTGTGGGAGGCGGGGGCCGGAGTCCGGCGGGCGTAGGAGGAGGAGGGCTCAACTCCCCTCCTCGGACCCCTCCTCTCCCGCGGCGCGCTCTTGGGGCGACGGCGGAGGGGCGAGGTCCTGCTGGGGAGTTGGAAGGTCTCCGGGCTTAGGGTGTGTTCGGAGAACTGTGTTATATAAGGCTTTCCCATGCCGGGAGAGGGTGTGCAGTGCGCGAGGGCTGGCCCTCCGCTGGCGGGCTCGGTGCCCCCTGCAGTGCCAGGGCCCCTGGATGCGGGGGCGCAGCCCTTTGGCGTCGCTAGCCACGAGGGACACGTGGGTCTGAGCAAGGCTGACTCTGCTCCGTGGGTGGGAGGGGAGCCGAATGGGCAGACGGGGCATCTAACTGGACCCCTCCACTACGTGGGCAGGGCACTGGCGCCTCTGCACTTTGTGGCCCCAGAGAATTGTGAGCCTCGTGTGTGCCTTTCGCAGGGCGTGGCTGCCACCCAGGAGGTGGTGAGGTGCCCCCAGGGAGCCTGCTGCTGGGTGCCCTGTCCTGTGGAGTGGATCTCTGAAAAGGCACCGTGGGATCCTCCCATGCCAGCGAGGTCCTTAGAGCAGGTCCTGGACCTTTGGAGGAAAAGGGACCCAGAACCTCCGGGTTCTGAAACAGTTTCCTCGACTAGGATCCAGCCTCTGACTGCAGGGATCGTGTGCCCTGTCTTGCACAGCCTAGAACATGAGAGAGACTGGGTTGATTTTGGGCGACACAGTGATGCTTTGGAGGGCTGGGGTGATAGAAGAAGGCGACGAAGTCAGGGGAAAGGAGAGAGGTTGAAGGTGCATTGGAAGGCATTTTAGGGCCCCCTCACCAGAGCTGGGTCTTAATTCCGGGAGTAGATTCTTCTTTGGTGCTCCCTCTCTTCTGCCCCCAGGAGGGAAATCCCTGGGGCAGGGTGTGGCGCTCACTTCCTTTCTGAAGCTCAGTGGGGAAGCTTCCTTCTCGTTGGCCCCAAAGGATGGTGGGTTGCGCTAGCCCTTGATTGGGGTGTGTTTGCCGAGTGGGGAGAGAAGGGAGCCCTCGGCTGAGGGGTGAGGTCGGGGTGTTGGGGTTGGGGGGAGAGGACGGGGAGGGGGGTGGGGGCATGAGAGGTGGTCTAGCAGAGGACAAAGGGTCTGGAGTATTAGCCACGGGGATCGGAGGGTGTCTGTGGCCCTCCCCAGAGCCTTGTCCTTAAAGGTTATACGCAGGGACATTGTTCAGGGAACCAAGACACATAAGAAGCCACATAGGTGGGGCTTACTGCAGATGCTGGGGGGGCCCCAGCAGTGATTCGGGGGTCTTTGTCAGGGCAACTTTGTGAAGAGCTGAGGACTTGAACCAGCCAGACTCCGGTTGGCTCCTCTCCCACCCACGGAGCAGTCAGCCAGTTGAGGGGGATGTAACTGCAGGTCCAGGGCTCAAAGTGGGACCCAAAGGAGTGACTCCTGGGAGACCTGTGAAGGGAGATGGCCATCATTGGGTCAAGGGCAGGGAATGGGTTGGCGGGGTCCTGGGGTCACCTTCGTCCCAGGAAGGCCTTGG
This sequence comes from Capricornis sumatraensis, assembly GCF_032405125.1. Lineage (NCBI taxonomy): Eukaryota > Metazoa > Chordata > Mammalia > Artiodactyla > Bovidae > Capricornis > Capricornis sumatraensis. The sequence goes on from NC_091076.1 coordinate 10,090,732, forward strand.
CTGGGGGTTCCCCGGGCCCCACCGACCTGGATTCCTAGGCTCAGTTGGAAGGGGCTGGCTGGCCCTGGCCGAGCACACCACCCCGAGCCTGAGGAGCTGGTTTGAGAGGTTGGGGCGAAGCTGTGGAGCTGGAGGAGTGTGTGGGTCTCTGGGGCGTGGCCATCACCTTCCTCAGCACTTGGGAACCGCCTGGGGTCAGGCAGAAGCAGACTGGGAGAGCTAGTCCGACTCCTGCTGGTAACTCTCCCCTGCTGACTCTCACCTCTGCACCACACCCAGGAAACCCCAGCTTTTCTCTCTCCCTGGATCTGGGCTGACCGGGGGGCATGTGCACACGAGGCAGGGGGGTCGCCCCTGGAGAGGGGTGGGAATGGACTGGAGGTCGCTAGGGCTTTCTGCTCTCCCATTGCTCCCCGACGGGCTTCATCCAGGCTCCCAGGGAGCTGGCATTTTCCCAGGCTTTGACCATCTCGCTGGGCTCCCGGCCTTCCTGAGCTGACTGGTTTCCTCCAGGCTTGAGTGGGCCTAAGAGGCACAGTGAGGGGAGTGGGGGGTCCCCTGGGTGGGCCACAGTGGGCTCAGCCAGAATGTGTGTGTTGATGGACCCCCTCTTCTTCCCTTCAGCCTCCAGACGGCCAGATGGGCTGTTGGAGAGGAGGTCCCAGCTCTGGGGTCACTGTTTCATGGTGGCCTTGAGACTCTGACTGCTCGTGTCAGAGCCGAGAAATGAGTGTTTGTTACCTGTGAAAGGGTGTCTCTGGCTGGCAGGCCGGTCCTGAATGTGTCGTCTCTGCTTGCATCTGGGGCATAGGGGGCAGGGGGTAGCCATGGGACTCTGCCCGGTGGTGGTGGAGGTTTCATGGGGGCTGCGGGGGGCTGTAGGGAAGGACTCCAGTGAGTTTCTCCGTCTTGGACGGTTCTAGGTCCTGGAGTTTGTGTCCAGAGGCCTGAGGAAGGCTGAGCACAGGCCTGGGCGTGAGGCCGTGGCTCATGGAGGCTTCAGGGAGGGGCATCCTGCCCTGTCCCCCGGGGGCCGGAGCGGAGGTTCTAGGGGAAGGGGAAGCGCCTGGCCGGGTTGGGGGTGGCTCTTTGGCAGCTGGGCCGAGCAGCCTGGCCTGGAGCCCCTGCACTATCCGGGCCCGGCCGCTGGGCGGAGAGCTGGGCCGTGTAGCTCCCAAACTGTAATCTATCCCCCAGGGCGAGACTGGGTGAGGGAGTGAGCTCACCCCTCCTCAGCTCAGCAGGGCCCTTCCCACCCACCGACCCCACATCCTTGAGCTGGTGTCTTCATCCTAGCCGTCCTGGGTCAAGGCCTACTCTTCTCTGGAGAGGTGGCCAGGTGTGGGGACTGTTCGTATGGGGAATGTAAAGCTGCCGCAGAGCCGCCCCCCCGACCCCCCACCAAGAACTTCCCAGTCCCACAAGGAAGTCCCTCTGGGTCAGGGAAGGAAGATAGAATCTCTCTTCTGGCTGGAAGCTTGAACTTGGAGTGCTGGGGCTAGGGAAGTGTGAGGGGCCAGGGGACGGAGGTGGAGAAAGACCGCTGAGCCGAGCCCTGGAAGCAGCTGGCCCCCAAGGGTGGGGGTGGGGAGCTGCCCTGGAAGCCCAGGCGCGAGGAAACTCCAGCATGGTGGTGAGGGGCCAGGGAGAGGGACTGGGGGGGAGGAAAGGGCTGGGCGATGAGGCTGGAGAAGCTTCTTCCTGGTGGGAGGTGTGGGAGGGGCCAACGGCCCAGGCAGCCAGGGAGGAGCTCGAAGGTGCACGCAGACTCTGGACACCAGGTTAACAGAAGCAGGCTCCCTCCATGATGGACAGGGCTTGGGGCTGCCCAGACTCGAGTCTGTTGAGAACTGGCGGAGGCAGGGACTGTGAGCCTGCTCTGGGCTGGGAGGGGTTGGGGCTTCAGGAGTGTCTCTGCACGCATTGGGTGGGTCGTCTGTTGGCCTTGCGAGTCTTTGATCATCTTGCCAGTGCCCATATTGCCCGTGTCTTGCAACATGTTGGTCAGATTCTCGCTGATAATTCGACCTCCCCAACACACACACCCTATCCAAGTTGAAAGTGCCCCTGGGGGTGCGCTGCCCAGAATCAGCTGACCTCAGAGTTCTTGGTGCCAGCGTAGACTCGGGAGATAACTGCGCAGATCTACTCCATTTAGAATGGGATAGGTTTTTTTTTCAGACCAAGGTCTGGCAGCTGCATACATGGAGGTCCACTTGGAGGTTTTAGCACCCGGGAGAGAGGCCACCCCTCTCTTCCTCCTTGTCCTCTGACCTGGCCTCTGCCTGTCATGGCTGTTCCCATTTCCCAGTGAGTGGGAGTGTTTGCCTTAACCTGTCGGGGCCTGTCTCCAGATGGGGCTGTCTCTTGGTCTCACCTGCTGGGGTCCAGAGAGTCTCCAGGTGAGCTGGGTTCTGGACAGCTCAGGACTTCTGAGTCCTGGGGACACAGTGCTGATGAGCCTAGAAGCACAAGGGCCCTCAGATCCTGGGCTTTGGGATAGCTGGGGCTCTGCTCATTCTGGGTTTGGGGTCTCCGAGCTAGGTCGGGACGAGGCTGATGTGTGGGCACAGAGGCTTGTGGCCAGTCACCTTTCCTCCTATGCTTGTGACACTTGATGGGCATCAATGCTTCCTGGGGGTCTCCTGCCCCTATCCGAACCTCAAGCCCTCTCTTTCCTGTGTTTTAATGTCCCCTGAAGCATCCTGGTCCCACTGTGTGGGCCTCTCTTTGGACGAATCTGGAGGCCTGTCCGCCTCCCTGTGGGAGTGTCTCTCCGGCTCTCACTGGGCCTCCTTCCATGTAGATCTCTCTCGCCTGGGTATCTCCTTTGTGCATCTTTCTCTGTGGTTTCTCATCCTGTGTCTGTTTATTCGTGTCTTCATCCCTTTCCCTGGTTAAGACTGGTTGGCCTCAGAGTCAGAGATCCCTGGGCTTGCATTTCACTTCTGTCTCATACTCGGGCAAATCATTTAACCTCAGGGCCTGTTTCTGCACTCTAAAATAAGGATATTAATTCTTAATCACATGGGATTGTTGGGGAAAGAAAGGGGACCCCAGGCATGGAACGAGCACAGTCCTGGGGCGCTATGGGAGCTTGACAAAATTCTTTCTCTTCACCTGGGAGGGGTTGTTTCTTTTAATGTGGCTCTTTCTCTTCCTCTTTACTGCCCGGTGAGTGTTCACGAGAGTGGATGGCCCTCTGGGTGTGTCTGTCTTTTCTCTGAATATCCCAGCCCCTGCTCCTTGACTCTGTGTGTGTTCGTGGCTTTCTGGCTGGTGGAAGTCTCAGCTCTGGTTGTGAGTCATCTTGTTCTCACCTTGGGGTACTGCTTCTCCGGGGCCTGTGTGTCTGGTGGGTCAGTTTGCCCGTGTGCTGGGTAGAAGTTTCATCGCTGTCTATGTCCTCCCCATTGCGGGCTGGCGTGCTTCTTTCCGTCTTGGCATGTCACCTTCGGCGTCCTGCCTGTGGCGGGCATATGCGCAAACTCAGGTCCCCCTGCTGTGTATTTTGACTTCAGGTGTGGCGCATGGAGGCGCTGAGGCGTGCGGACCTGACTCTCAGGGTGTGTGTGTGTGTGTGTATCAGTTCCTGTCATCTTGACACTGACCTTGGCTGCGAGGTTGTCTTTGGCTGCAGCAGCAGTTCCACTGCGCCCCCTCCCTGGCTGTGTTCACACTGGCTCTTGGACAGAAGGGATTTCCTGGGACCCGTGGGAGAACATGCCCTTCTAGGGGGTCACAGCTGGCGGGGACCATCTTCCCCGGGCAAAGGGTCTGCTTCCTGGCCTTCTCCTGGGTCTGCCTGGGTGTTGCCCACCCAGGGCAGAGATCTGCAGAGATGGCATGGGCAGAACCCTGCTGCACATCCTCTTTGTGGTTTTGAATCATCAGGGCAGCTTCGTTCTCTAGCTGCTTCTGGCCTGAATTACTTGCACTCTGTCCCTGCAGCCTCAGCTGTGTGTCCTCTCTGCCTTGAAGCTGGAGTGTCCCTGCCATGTCGCTCCTTTTTTGCCCTCCAGGCAGCCCTCTGCCTTAGGGGGTCTCCACTCCAGCCCTTCCCACCAGGAAGGTTGCTGTGAGCTGGTGTCAGGTGCCGACGGGGAGCTGGCAGACCTGGGCGTTCCAGGGCCCCAGCATTCCCCCATTCTCAGGGCTCCAGACCTCACTCTCCCCATCTGTCACTAGCAGGCAGTGCCATCCCACAGAACTTTCTGCAGTGGTGGCAGTGTTCTGTATTTGCGCTTTAATGTGGTAGCCGTGCGTGGCTGTTGAGCTCATGAAATGTAGTTCCTACAACCTACGGGCTAAATGTTTAATTGAATTTAAGTTAGGGCTTCCCTGGTGGCTCAGATGGTAAAGAACCTGCCTGCAATGCAGGGGGAACCCAGGTTCAATCCTTGGGTGGGGAGGAGCCCCTGGAGAAGGGAATGGCAACCCACTCCAGTATTCCTGCCTGGAGAATCCCATGGATAGAGGAGCCACATGTGGCCTAAGGGCTCTTCCAGCTCTGACACTTGAGGAATGTGTAGAATTCCCCAAGGCTCCAAAGACTCAGCTTTGGGTGGCAGCAGGGTGGAGCCCCTAGCCCCCAGGGAAGCTGGCTTCACCTGACATGTGGGAGAAGAAGGAAGGACCCCCTGGGTTTGGTACAGGCCCCAGGGGTGGGGGAGACCACAGGCTGGGATCCAAGTGCAGAAAATAGGCCCTTGCCACTGTGGCCTCGAATTCCCTGTCAGCACCCTTGTGTCTCGCCAGGTCAGATGGAAGGGGCGGGGAGGGGAGTCTTGCCTGGCTGTGCCAGGAGGTGAGGCTTGAGCCAGGGCAGGCAGGGTGGTTGGCAGCCCCACCTGGCTGGGAAGCCAGCGGGTGCCCCGCCAGGGTCAACCTGCAGCCTCGAGTCCAGCGCCTCCCGTTCTCACAGGCTGTGGTCCCTTCTCCACTCATGATGTCCTCCTCATTAGCCCCTGGGGTGGAAGCATGTGGCTGATCCCTTCTGGGCCTCCCACTTGGGCTTCCAGGGGCTCCGGGCCGGGGGCTCCGGGCCAAGCAGCTGGCAGGGAAGCCCATTGCCTCTTCCTGGAGCCCCAGCCCCTCTGGCACCCAGGAGTCTGGCCTATGAAGCGGGTTTTAGGTGTGACCCTTGGCGTGTCTGGAGCTGTTGCAGCCACAGTGACTCACTGGGGAAGGAGGGAGGGTGGGGCTGAGATGTGGGCGAGGGTGAGCTGGCTGGCTCTCTGCCCACCTTGCTGGCTGCTGGCTCAGCACCAGGATGCGAGGCTGAAAAAAGGGGCCCTGCTCAAGGAGAAAGAGAGGGTGCCAGCACACTCGGTGGCTTCGGGGAGCTGCAGGGCCCTTGGGTGGAAGCCTTTTCCTTCCCCTCCGGGTCTGGCTCCCCCCTTGTCTGCCGGGCTGGCTACTTAGTGCTGGAGGCTGGGGGAAGGACTGTTGAAGTCCCGGCTTTTGCTGTTTCTCTGTGGGAAGGGTCAGCTGGACTTCCGATAGGAAGGGAGGAGGTGATTGCCCCAGCTAACACCTGTGCCAGCAGGCTGCCCCCTGGCTTCCTGGCGGGCACCTGCGCTGACATAAATACCACACAAGTGCGTGCAGGTGGTTGGGGAACAGGGTGTCTGTGGCTGTCTTCATCAGTATTATGATCTGCCTGACATTGGAAGTCCTACGTGCTCATGAATTTCCGTAAATCTTATCCTCAAAGACAAACTCAGTACCTTCAAGATCCCATTTAGATTTCATCCCCCCTTCAGAAGGCTCCCAAACCTTCTGGAACATTCTGAGGCCAGATTAGTCACGCCCTGAGCACCTTGCTCATAATTTATATCTGGGACAGGAACTAAATCTTTTTTTTTTTTTTTTTTGGCTTTGCCATGTGGCATGTGGGTTAGTTCCTTGATTGGGGCTGGAACTTGGCCCCTTGCATTGGGAGCTCGGAGTGTTAACCACTGGGCCATCAGGGAAGTTCCAGGAACTAGGTCTTTTAACTCTCCATACGTGGCCCGTGGAGTGCGTTTGGAGGATACATCAGTGACGTTAGGTAACAACCTAGCGGAGCGTGTAATTCAGAGCTGGGCTGAGTGCCTCCATCCCTTTCTGGTTTTCTCTGCAGCGGTCTGTACAATGATACAGGGGCGATCGGTATGCATGTATTAATTGATTGGTTGGCTGGTTTCTGGATGTCAGCGGTTTTCGGCTTAGGGCGAAACTCTCCACAACTTAATAGCACCCCCTCGTGGTTTCACAGACGTGCTTCTGGGTGGCTGCCGCTGCCATTTTGTGTGGGTGGCTGGGGGCTGGAGGCCCGCCTGCTTTCTCCCCGGGTGCCCCTGCAGCCAACAGCTGTAGCTGGAGGGTGTCTTTGCTCCTTACCTATGGGAACCTGGCTCCGGGCCCAGCCGGGGCAGCCCAATGTGACCTGGCTCGCCACATGCCCGAGATGGCACCACTGCAGCCTCTCAGGCTTGGGCCAGTGCTGAGGGGCCCGGGGCTCCCGTTGCTCAGCCTCTGCCTGTAGCAGGGCCCCTGGAGCTCCAGCTGGCAAGTGTCTGCCTGGACCCAAGGCCGGGTTAGACAGGGTGACCCAGCGTCGCTGACCGTTGGCCACCACCAGCCCAGCTTGCAGGTTGCCTGTGACCCCCAGGGCTGGAGGCTCTGAGGAGGAGGGGTCTCACACCCATTAGAGCTGCACGCTGGATGTGGTGTGTCGAGGGAAGAAAGAGTTACAGGCTCAGAGCCCAAGCTTGTTGCTCGCTTATGGTGGACCCCGGCCGGCTGGCCTCTCTGAATCTCAGTTTCTCCATCTGTGCTGTAGGGCAGTAACATCTCCCTCCTGAAGCTGTTCCAAGGGACCCAGTGAGGATGTGGATGTTGGGAGGCTCCCGTGGGCCAGAGCTTTCCACTCATGCTCTCTCTCCTTCCTTCAGCCCTCATGGGGATCCTTTAGCGTCTCCATTTGCACAGATGAGGAAATGGAGGTTCAGAGAAGTTAAGTGACTTGGCCTGGGTCACACAGCTGGCGAGATGCTGAGCCAGGATTGGAACCTGAGTCTGGCCTCTTCCAAAGCCCCTTCCCATGATCCCAGCCTTGGAGAGTCACATGTGAACGGAGTTGATGACAGTAGCAGGGTTGGGGTTTTGGTTTGGCCCCAGCTGACAGGACATCCAGCCATCTCTCTTGTAGAGCAGCTGGGGCAGGGCTTCAAGCGAGCCAGCTGTTGAGTGAGAACCTGAACATGACCTTTCCCCTAGACAGTGTGACCGAGATTCCCAAGAGATATCCTGAGGAGAGAAGAGGAAGGAGGGGCGGGCTCCTGGCAAGGCATCCGCTCCTGACCCAAGTCCTGCGAAGGTCAGTAGGAGGGAGGGGGAGGTGACTGGGTGGGGAGGGGCGGGGATCAGGGTGAGGGGCTGGTTACCTCCGTTGTGGTTGCATCCACTGGCCCATTTCCGATTTCTCCCTTGTGCCTTGAGAGCTCGCCCACAGCAGAAGCCGGCACCTTGGAGACAGTGCCCCACTCCCGGGGGACGAATCCCTGGCCTCCTCATCCCCCCATGGCCTTGCACCCCCACTGCCCTGAGCTCTGTTTTGTTACGCCAAACAGATGGAGAAAGAGGAGGAGATGACCCGGGAGCTGCTGCTGCCCAACTGGCAGGGCAGCGGCTCCCACGGGCTGACCATCACCCAGAGGGATGACGGCGTCTTTGTGCAGGAGGTGATGCAGAACTCCCCTGCGGCCCGCACTGGGGTGGTCAAGGAGGGTGAGTCTTCTCGGGGTGCGGCCGGTGCTGGCATTAGCGGGGAGGCTGGTGGAGGGGAGGGCGGGGGGCAGCACAGGCGGGTGGGTGACTGTGGAGTGCCCGGTCTCAGTGGCATCAGGATGGTCGGTACCCAAGCCCTGCCCTCCCCTGCCCACTCTTTGGTGCTTGTTCATTCACAGTCCTCGTGGGAGGTGGTCCCGTGGGTTGGAGATGTTGTGCGTCCTCTGTTCCGACTCCACCACCCAGGAGCTTGGCCGCTTTGGGCCAATTAGTTGTCCTCCCTGCCTCAGTTTCCTCATCTCTACCATGTGTGTTACCACACCTGTGAATCAGCCCAAGGGCCCAATGCAGAGTGCTGGGTTGTGGGTTGTTTCCCCGAGACTCTGGGTGGTCTTACTCACATCTTGCTCCTTCCTGCTCAGGGGACCAGATTGTGGGTGCCACCATCTACTTTGACAACCTGCAGTCGGGTGAGGTGACCCAACTGCTGAACACCATGGGCCACCATACCGTGGGCCTGAAGCTGCATCGCAAGGGGGACCGGTCCCCTGAGCCTGGCCAGACCTGGACCCACGAGGTCTTCAGTTCCCACAGCTCCGAAGTGGTTCTGGTGAGTTCCTGGCTGGCCGGCTGCTCCCTGAGCTCCTCTCGCCACTCAGCTCCCTTTCCTGGGCCTCACTTGTCCTTCCTTGCTTTTCTCTTCCACTCTCACCCTCTGCTCTCTGTCGAGCCAGCCTGTTCCTCCTATTCACGTGTGGCTGCTACTGCTGCTAAAAAGTCTACTGTTGGCCTCCTCAGTGGGGACCCACCGATCAGTCTGGTCCGAGGTGCCGGGAGGCAGGTCGGCTGCTTTGCGAGGATCTTTGAAAATTATTTTCTCGGTGCCCAGCTCTGCCTCCCAGACATCATTTTTCTGCTTCCAGAGGCCTGGACTCATCTGTGAGTCAGAGGCTGGGCAGTGAAGTCCCTGAGGGACTCTGCTCCTTCCGCTGGCTTGCTTATTTAACATATAATGAGTCCCTCAAAGTGGAAGTGTTAAGCCCAGCACAACTGGGCTCCACTGATGCTGTCTGAAGGGTCCCTGAGAGGACTCCCCTCTGGATTAAATGAACAAGGCCAGGCAGCTGAGAGCTGAGAACTGAACTAAGTCAGCACAGAGCTGGTCGCCGGGAGGCGTCTGAGAAACTTGATGGGCTGACTCGAATCTAGAATGGCTGTGAATCCTTCTCCCAGGTCCCAGTGTCCAGGAGTCTACTGTCCCCAGTCTTCCCCATGGCTTTTGCTTGCCAGAGTTTCCCCAAATAATTTGTTTTCTTCCTGTGATGTGGCTGTCAGCCCCTCTCTTTAGCCCCTCATGCTGGGTCCCAGAAGGCTCCGTGGCCCTCCCTAACGGTCCCGGCTTCTTTGGGGAGCAGGTGACCGTGTTGTCGGCTGGGCTGTGGCCGGGCGTCTGTCACTCACGCAGACTCTGCTGCAACCTGTACGGGGCGTGTGTTTCTGCAGAGCGGGGATGACGAGGAGTACCAGCGCATCTACACCACGAAGATCAAGCCTCGGCTGAAGTCAGAGGATGGAGTGGAAGGGGATGCTGGGGAGACCCAGAGCCGCACCATCACGGTGACCAGGAGGGTCACGGCCTACACTGTGGATGTGACAAGCCGTGAAGGCGCCAAGGACATTGACATCAGCAGCCCAGAGTTCAAGATCAAGATCCCACGGCACGAATTGACCGAAATCTCCACTGTGGATGTGGAGACCCAGCCTGGGAAGACAGTGATCAGACTGCCCTCAGGTTCAGGGGCTGGGTCTCCCACCGCAGGCTCCAGCGTGGACATCCAAGCAGGGTCCATTTCTGCTGCGGGCCCAGAGTTGCCAGGGGCTGGCCACTCGAAGATCCAGGTCACCGCGCCTGGGGTAAAGGTGGGAAGCCCGGGTGTCAGTGTCAATGCCAAGGGCTTGGACTTGGGTAGCAAAGGAGGGATCCAAGTCCCAGGGGTGGACGTTTCGTCCTCTCTTGGGGGCGGGGCAGTAGAGGGACAAGGCCCATGTCTTGATGGGAAGATTAAATTTCCCACCATGAAGGTGCCAAAATTTGGTGTCTCAGTAGGGCGTGAGGGCCAGGCCCCCGAGGCAGGGTTGAGCGTTTCCCCCCTTGAACTCTCTGTGGGGCACAAAGGTGGCAAACCAGGCTTGACCGTTGGTGGAAGCATCCAGACCCCTCAGCTCAAAGTCAGCACTCCCTCTGCCAATATTGAGGGGCTTGAGGGGAAGTTGAAGGGTCCCCAGATCACTGGGCCCTCCGTTGAGGGTGGCCTAGGCCTGAAAGGTGCCAAGCCACAGGGGAGTTTAGGGGTGGACATCTCTGTGCCCCAAATTGAGGGCAGCATCTCTGGCTCCAGGGTGGAAGTTCAACCTCCTGACATTGACATTCATGGGCCTGGGGGCAAAGTGAGTGTGCCCAAGGTGAAGGCCCCCCAGCTCTCTGTATCGGGTTCTAAGGGAGACAGGCCTGGCATTGATGTGGCACTGCCCACAGGGGAAGTGACGCTTCCTGGGGTCTCTGGGAATGTCGACCTGCCTGAGGTTGCTTCTGGGGATCTGGAAGGGAAGCTGAGGGGTCCTAAATTCAAGGCTCCTGAAATGACTATTCAGAAGCCCAAAATCTCCATGCAGGATGTGGATCTGAGCCTTGGGTCCTCTAAATTGAAAGGAGACATTAAGGTTTCTGCTCCTGGGGTGCAAGGTGATGTTAAAGGCCCTCAAGTGGCAGTTAAAGGTGCCAAAGTGGACATAGAGACACCCAGCCTAGAGGGAACCATGACTGGCCCCAAACTTAGTGGTCCTTCTGGGAAAGCAGGAGCCTGTAGTATCTCTATGGCAGACGTAGATTTGAATGTGGCTGTGCCAAAAGTGAAAGGGGGTGTTGATGTTATGCTTCCAAAAGTAGAGGGGAAAGTCAGTGTCCCTGAAGTTGATGTCAAAGGCCCCAAAGTGGATGTGAGTGCCCCAGATGTGGAAGTTCATGGTCCGGACTGGAATCTGAAAATGCCCAAGATGAAAATGCCCAAGTTCAGCACTCCAGGAGTCAAAGGGGAAGGGCCAGATGTAGATGTGAGTCTCCCCAAAGGTGATGTCAGTATTTCAGGGCCCAAGGTCAATGTGGATGCCCCAAATGTCAATATCGGGGGCCTGGCAGGCAACCTGAAAGGCCCTGATGTTCAGCTGCCTGAAGTGAGTGTCAAGACACCAAAGCTCTCCATTCCTGACGTGGATTTGCATGTGAAAGGCCCCAAAGTAAGAGGGGAGTATGATGTAACAGCACCAACACTTGAAGGAGAGCTGAGAGGCCCCAGAGTGGGCATCGATGTCCCAGACGTGGATAGCCAGGGCCCAGACTGGCACCTGAAGATGCCCAAGCTGAAAATGCCCAAGTTCACGGTTCCAGGGTTCAAAGCAGAGGGCCCTGAAGTCAATGTAAACCTGCCTAAGCCTGATGTGGACCTTTCTGGGCCCAAGGTAGATGTCAGTGTTCCAGATGTGAGTATTGAGGGACCAGAGGGGAAACTGAAAGGACCCAAGTTTAAGATGCCTGAGATGAATATCAAAGCACCAAAGATTTCCATACCAGATGTGGACTTACACTTAAAAGGCCCGAGTGCAAAAGGAGAATACGATGTCACAGTGCCAAAGGTTGAAGGTGAGATTAAAGTTCCTGATGTTGAACTGAAGAGTGCCAAAGTGGACATTGATGCCCCAGATGTGGACGTTCATGGCCCAGACTGGCACCTGAAGATGCCCAAGATGAAAATGCCCAAGCTCAGCATGCCTGGCTTCAAAGGAGAGGGCCCGGAAGTGGATGTGAACCTGCCCAAGACTGACATTGATATTGCTAAACCCAAGGTGGATGTTGAAGGTCCAGATGTGAATATTGAAGGACCTGAAGGAAAGCTAAAGGGTCCCAAGTTTAGGATGCCAGAGATGAATATCAAGGCCCCCAAGATCTCCATGCCTGATGTAGATCTGCATATGAAAGGTCCCAAGGTGAAGGGGGAATATGACGTTACAGTGCCAAAGCTGGAAGGGGACCTGAAGGGGCCCAAAGTAGACCTCAGTGCACCAGATGTTGACGTTCACGGTCCCGACTGGAACCTGAAGATGCCAAAGATGAAGATGCCCAAATTCACCATGCCCAGCCTTAAAGGAGAGGGCCTGGAACTGGATATGAATCTGCCCAAGGCGGATCTTGACATTTCTGCACCAAAGGTAGATATTAGTGCTCCAGATCTGAGCCTTGAAGGGCCAGAAGGAAAGTTGAAAGGCCCCAAGTTTAAGATGCCTGAGATGCACTTCAGAGCTCCTAAGATGACCCTGCCAGATGTTGACATGGATCTTAAAGGACCCAAAATGAAAGGCAGTCTCGATGTGTCTGCACCAAAAATGGAAGGTGAGATGAAAGCTCCAGAGGTGGACATCAAAGGCCCCAAATTAGATGTTAAAGCACCAGATGTGGAAGTTCAGGGTGCAGACTGGAGTCTAAAGATGCCCAAGATGAAAATGCCTAAATTCAGCATGCCAGGCTTCAAAGGCCAGGGCCCAGATGTGGACGTGAACCTGCCTAAGGCTGACATTGATGTCTCTGAGCCAAAGGTGGACATTGAAGCCCCAGATGTGAGCCTTGAGGGGCCTGAAGGAAAACTCAAGGGTCCCAAGTTCAAGATGCCCGAGATGCACATCAAGGCCCCCAAGATCTCCATGCCTGATGTGGACTTAAACTTGAAGGGCCCCAAAGTTAAAGGGGATGTGGATGTGTCTGTGCCCAAGATAGAAGGTGAAATGAAAGTGCCAGATGTGGACATCAAAGGCCCCAAAGTGGACGTCGATGTTCCAGACATGGATGTACAGGGCCCAGACTGGCACCTGAAGATGCCCAAGATGAAAATGCCCAAGTTCAGCATGCCTGGCTTTAAAGGAGAGGGCCCTGAGGTGGATGTGAATCTGCCTAAAGCTGATATTGATATCTCTGGCCCCAAGGTGGACATTGAAGCCCCAGATGTGAGCCTTGAGGGGCCTGAAGGAAAGCTCAAGGGTCCCAAGTTCAAGATGCCCGAGATGCACTTCAAGGCTCCCAAGATCTCCATGCCTGATGTGGACTTAAACTTGAAGGGCCCCAAAGTCAAAGGGGATGTGGATGTGTCTGTGCCCAAGATAGAAGGTGAAATGAAAGTGCCAGATGTGGACATCAAAGGCCCCAAAGTGGACATTGAGGTCCCAGACGTGGATGTCGAGGGCCCTGACTGGCACCTGAAGATGCCCAAGGTGAAAATGCCCAAGTTCAGCATGCCTGGCTTTAAAGGAGAGGGCCCAGAGGTGGATGTGAATCTGCCTAAAGCTGACATTGACATCTCTGGCCCCAAGGTGGACATTGAAGCCCCAGATGTGAGCCTTGAGGGGCCTGAAGGAAAGCTCAAGGGTCCCAAGTTCAAGATGCCCGAGATGCACTTCAAGGCTCCCAAGATCTCCATGCCTGATGTGGACTTAAACTTGAAGGGCCCCAAAGTCAAAGGGGATGTGGATGTGTCTGTGCCCAAGATAGAAGGTGAAATGAAAGTGCCAGATGTGGACATCAAAGGCCCCAAAGTGGACATCGATGTCCCTGATGTGGATGTTCAAGGCCCTGACTGGCACCTGAAGATGCCCAAGATGAAAATGCCTAAATTTAGCGTGCCTGGCTTCAAAGGAGAGGGCCCTGAGGTGGATGTGAATCTGCCTAAAGCTGACATTGACATCTCTGGGCCAAAGGTGGACACTGAAGCCCCAGATGTGAGCCTTGAGGGGCCAGAAGGAAAGCTCAAGGGTCCTAAGTTTAAGATGCCTGAGATGCACTTCAAAACTCCAAAGATCTCCATGCCTGACATTGATTTAAACCTCAAGGGCCCCAAGATGAAAGGGGACGTGGATGTTTCTCTGCCCAAAGTTGAAGGGGATCTGAAAGGGCCAGATGTGGGCATCAAAGGCCCCAAAGTGGACGTTGATATCCCAGATGTAGATGTTCAAGGCCCAGACTGGCACCTGAAGATGCCCAAGATAAAAATGCCCAAGTTCAGCATGCCTGGCTTCAAAGGAGAGGGCCCAGAAGTGGATGTGAATCTGCCCAAGGCCGACATAGACATCTCAGGACCAAAGGTGGATGTTGAAGTTCCAGATGTGAACATTGAAGGTCCCGATGCAAAAGTAAAAGGTCCTAAATTTAAATTGCCAGAAATGAATATAAAGCCTCAGAAGATATCCATGCCAGATGTCAGTCTGCATTTGAAAGGCCCTAAAATGAAAGGAGATTATGATGTTACAGTTCCAAAAGTAGAAGGAGAGATTAAAGCCCCTGATATTGACATTAAAGGTCCCAAAGTGGACATTAATGCACCAGATGCAGGAGTTCATGGCCCAGACTGGCACCTGAAGATGCCCAAGGTGAAAATGCCCAAGTTCAGCATGCCTGGCTTCAAAGGAGAGGGCCCAGAAGTGGATGTGAACTTGCCCAAGGCTGACATTGACATCTCAGGACCGAAGGTGGACATTGATGCCCCAGATGTAAATATTGAAGGTCCAGAGGGGAAACTAAAGGGCCCCAAATTCAAGATGCCAAGCATGCATATACAGACGCACAAAATCTCTATGCCTGATGTTGGACTTAATCTGAAATCCTCTAAACTTAAAACTGATGTAGATGTTTCTCTTCCTAAAGTGGAAGGAGACTTGAAAGGTCCTGGAATTGATGTGAAAGCCCCCAAAATGGATGTGGATGTTGGTGATATAGATATTGAATGTCCAGAAGGAAAGCTTAAGGGGCCCAAGTTCAAGATGCCTGAGATGCACTTCAAGGCTCCCAAGATCTCCATGCCGGATGTGGACTTAAACTTGAAAGGCCCCAAAGTCAAAGGGGATGTGGATGTGTCTGTGCCCAAGATAGAAGGTGAAATGGAAGTGCCAGATGTGGACATCAAAGGCCCCAAAGTGGACGTTGATGTCCCTGATGTCGATGTCAAAGGCCCTGACTGGCACCTGAAGATGCCCAAGGTGAAAATGCCCAAGTTCAGCATGCCTGGCTTTAAAGGAGAGGGCCCAGAGGTGGATGTGAATCTGCCTAAAGCTGACATTGACATCTCTGGCCCCAAGGTGGACATTGAAGCCCCAGATGTGAGTCTTGAGGGGCCAGAAGGAAAATTGAAAGGCTCTAAATTTAAGATGCCTAAGTTGAATATCAAAGCTCCCAAGATCTCCATGCCAGATGTGGACTTGAATTTGAAGGGACCGAAACTGAAAGGAGAGATGGATGTTTCTGTGCCAGAACTAGAAGGTGATCTCAAAGGTCCTCAAGTTGACATCAAAGGTCCCAGTGTCGATGTGGAGGTGCCTGATGTTGATCTGGAGTGTCCTGATGCAAAGTTGAAAGGCCCTAAATTTAAGATGCCTGAGATGCATTTCAAGGCCCCCAAGATCTCCATGCCTGATGTGGACTTACACTTGAAAGGCCCCAAAGTCAAAGGGGATTTGGATGTGTCTTTGCCAAAATTGGAGGGAGATTTGAAAGGCCCCAGTGTGGATGTGGAGGTGCCTGATGTTGATCTGGAGTGTCCTGATGCAAAGTTGAAAGGCCCTAAGTTTAAGATGCCTGAGATGCACTTCAAGGCCCCCAAGATCTCCATGCCGGATGTGGACTTAAACTTGAAAGGCCCCAAAGTTAAAGGGGATGTGGATGTGTCTGTGCCCAAGATAGAAGGTGAAATGAAAGTGCCAGATGTGGACATCAAAGGCCCCAAAGTGGACGTTGATGTTCCAGACATGGATGTACAGGGCCCAGACTGGCACCTGAAGATGCCCAAGATGAAAATGCCTAAATTCAGCATGCCAGGCTTCAAAGGCCAGGGCCCAGATGTGGACGTGAACCTGCCTAAGGCTGACATTGATGTCTCTGGGCCAAAGGTGGACATTGAAGCCCCAGATGTGAGCCTTGAGGGGCCTGAAGGAAAGCTCAAGGGTCCCAAGTTCAAGATGCCCGAGATGCACTTCAAGGCCCCCAAGATCTCCATGCCTGATGTGGACTTAAATTTGAAGGGCCCCAAAGTTAAAGGGGATGTGGATGTGTCTGTGCCCAAGATAGAAGGTGAAATGAAAGTGCCAGATGTGGACATCAAAGGCCCCAAAGTGGACGTCGATGTTCCAGACATGGATGTACAGGGCCCAGACTGGCACCTGAAGATGCCCAAGATGAAAATGCCCAAGTTCAGCATGCCTGGTTTTAAAGGAGAGGGCCCTGAGGTGGATGTGAATCTGCCTAAAGCTGACATTGACATCTCTGGCCCCAAGGTGGACATTGAAGCCCCAGATGTGAGCCTTGAGGGGCCAGAAGGAAAGCTCAAGGGTCCTAAGTTTAAGATGCCTGAGATGCACTTCAAGGCTCCCAAGATCTCCATGCCTGATGTGGACTTAAATTTGAAGGGCCCTAAAGTCAAAGGGGATGTGGATGTGTCTGTGCCCAAGATAGAAGGTGAAATGAAAGTGCCAGATGTGGACATCAAAGGCCCCAAAGTGGACATCGATGTCCCTGATGTGGATGTTCAAGGCCCTGACTGGCACCTGAAGATGCCCAAGATGAAAATGCCCAAGTTCAGCATGCCAGGCTTCAAAGGCCAGGGTCCAGATGTGAACGTGAACCTGCCCAAGGCTGACATTGATGTCTCTGGGCCAAAGGTGGACATTGAAGCCCCAGATGTGAGCCTTGAGGGGCCAGAAGGAAAGCTCAAGGGTCCTAAGTTTAAGATGCCTGAGATGCACTTCAAGGCCCCCAAGATCTCCATGCCGGATGTGGACTTAAACTTGAAAGGCCCTAAAGTCAAAGGGGATGTGGATGTGTCTGTGCCCAAGATAGAAGGTGAAATGAAAGTGCCAGATGTGGACATCAAAGGCCCCAAAGTGGACATTGATGTCCCTGATGTGGACGTTCAAGGCCCTGACTGGCACCTGAAGATGCCCAAGATGAAAATGCCTAAATTTAGTGTGCCTGGCTTCAAAGGAGAAGGCCCTGAGGTGGATGTGAACCTGCCCAAGGCTGACATTGACATCTCTGGCCCCAGGGTGGACATTGAAGGCCCAGATGTGAGCCTTGAAGGACCAGATGGAAAGTTGAAAGGTCCTAAGTTCAAGATGCCAGAGATGAACATCAAAGCTCCCAAGATCTCCATGCCTGACTTTGATTTACACCTGAAAGGTCCCAAGGTGAAAGGAGATATGGATGTTTCTCTGCCTAAGGTGGAAGGTGACCTAGAGGCCCCTGAAGTTGACATCAAAGGCCCCAAAGTGGATGTTGCTGTCCCAGATGTGGACGTTCATGGCCCAGACTGGCACCTGAAGATGCCCAAGATGAAAATGCCCAAGTTCAGCATGCCTGGCTTCAAAGGAGAGGGCCCAGAAGTGGATGTGAACCTGCCTAAAGCTGACATTGATATCTCTGGACCCAAGGTGGATATTGAAGGCCCTGATGTGAGCCTTGAAGGTCCTGAAGGGAAGCTCAAGGGTCCTAAGTTCAAGATGCCAGAGATGAACATCAAAGCCCCCAAGATCTCCATGCCTGACTTTGATCTACACCTGAAAGGCCCTAAGGTGAAAGGAGATGTGGATGTTTCTCTGCCTAAGGTGGAAGGTGACCTAAAGGCTCCTGATGTTGACATCAAAGGCCCGAAAGTGGACATTGATGTCCCAGATGTGGACGTTCATGGCCCAGACTGGCACCTGAAGATGCCCAAGATGAAAATGCCCAAGATTAGCATGCCTGGCTTCAAAGGAGAGGGCCCAGACGTGGATGTGAACTTGCCCAAAGCCGACATTGATGTCTCGGGACCCAAAGTGGACATTGAAGGCCCTGATGTTCATCTTGAAGGACCAGAAGGAAAGTGGAAAAGCCCAAAGTTTAAAATGCCTGAAATGCATTTTAAAACTCCAAAGATATCCATGCCAGATATTGATCTTAATCTGACAGGTCCAAAGATAAAAGGTGATGTGGATGTCACATGCCCCAAGGTAGAGGGAGATTTTAAAGGACCTGAAATTGACCTCAAAGGTCCCAAAGTAGACATTGATGTCCCTGATGTGGATGTTCAAGCCCCTGACTGGCACCTGAAGATGCCCAAGATGAAAATGCCCAAGTTCAGCATGCCTGGCTTCAAAGGAGAGGGCCCAGAAGTGGATGTGAACCTGCCCAAGGCTGACATTGATGCGTCAGCACCCAAGGTGGACATTGAAGGCCCTGATGTTAGCCTTGAAGGACCAGAAGGAAAGGTGAAAGGCCCTAAATTCAAGATGCCAGAGATGAACATCAAAGCCCCCAAGATCTCCATGCCTGACTTTGATTTACACCTGAAAGGTCCCAAGGTGAAAGGAGATATGGATGTTTCTCTGCCTAAGGTGGAAGGTGACTTAAAGGCCCCTGAAGTTGACATCAAAGGCCCCAAAGTGGATGTTGCTGTCCCAGATGTGGACGTTCACGGCCCAGACTGGCACCTGAAGATGCCCAAGATGAAAATGCCCAAGTTCAGCATGCCTGGCTTCAAAGGAGAGGGCCCAGAAGTGGATGTGAACCTGCCTAAAGCTGATATTGACATCTCAGGACCCAAAGTGGACATTGAAGGCCCTGATGTGAGCCTTGAAGGTCCTGAAGGGAAGCTCAAGGGTCCTAAGTTCAAGATGCCAGAGATGAACATCAAAGCCCCCAAGATCTCCATGCCTGACATTGATCTTAACCTGAAGGGCCCCAAAGTGAAGGGAGATGTTGATGTGTCTTTACCAAAAGTTGAAGGTGAGATGAAAGTTCCTGAAGTGGATATTAAAGGCCCCAAGGTGGGCGTTGATGTCCCAGATGTGGATGTTCATGGCCCAGACTGGCACCTGAAGATGCCCAAGATAAAAATGCCCAAGATGAGCATGCCTGGCTTCAAAGGAGAAGGCCCAGAAGTGGATGTGAACCTGCCCAAGGCTGATATAGATGTCTCTGGACCCAAGGTGGACATTAACGTTCCAGATGTGAACATTGAAGGTCCAGATGCTAAACTGAAGGGTCCCAAGTTCAAGATGCCAGAAATGAATATCAAAGCTCCTAAGATCTCCATGCCAGATCTGGACCTTAATCTTAAAGGCCCTAAAGTGAAAGGAGAGGTGGATGTTTCACTTCCAAATGTAGAAGGTGATTTGAAAGGGCCTTCTCTTGACATCAAAGGGCCGAAGATGGATGTAGATGCACCTGATATTGAAATTCATGGCCCAGAAGGCAAATTAAAAGGTCCAAAGCTGAAGATGCCTGACATGCATGGAAACATGCCTAAGATCTCCATGCCAGAAATTGACCTGAATTTGAAGGGCTCAAAACTTAAGGGAGATGTTGATGTTTCTGGGCCCAAATTGGAAGGTGATATTAAAGCTCCCAAGTTGGATATAAAGGGCCCAGAAGTGGACATTTCTGGTCCTAAGCTGAATATTGAAGGCAAAACAAAGAAATCACGTTTTAAGCTTCCCAAATTTAATTTTTCAGGCTCCAAAGTTCAGACACCTGAGGTAGATGTCAAGGTCAAAAAACCAGATCTTGATGTAACAGGTCCAAAAGTTGACATTAATGCTCCTGATGTTGAGGTCCAAGGAAAGGTGAAAGGACCCAAGTTCAAAATGCCTTTCCTAAGTATTTCATCTCCTAAAGTGTCAATGCCTGATGTGGAGTTAAATCTGAAAGGTCCTAAAGTCAAAGGAGACTTAGATGTTGCAGGTCCTAATTTAGAAGGTGAACTTAAAGGACCCAAAGTGGATATTAAGGCACCAGAAATTCATCTGGATGCACCTGATGTGGATGTTCATGGTCCAGACTGGAATTTGAAAATGCCCAAGATGAAAATGCCCAAGTTCAGCGTGCCTGGGTTAAAAGCAGAAGGACCAGACATGGCTGTGGATCTGCCGAAAGGAGATATCAACATAGAGGGTCCCAGAATGGACATTGAGGGCCCAGAAGTCAAAGTGGAAGGTCTAGACGGAGGCTTAAAAGGCCCCAAATTCAAGATGCCTGACATAAATATCAAAGCTCCCAAGATCTCCATGCCTGATGTTGATTTAAACTTGAAGGGCCCCACGGTGAAAGGTGATGTGGATGTGTCTTTGCCCAAAGTTGAAGGTGACCTCAAGGGCCCTGAAGTTGACATCAAAGGCCCGAAAGTGGACATTGATGTCCCAGATGTGGACGTTCATGGCCCAGACTGGCACCTGAAGATGCCCAAGGTGAAAATGCCCAAGTTCAGCATGCCTGGCTTCAAAGGAGAGGGCCCAGAAGTGGATGTGAACCTGCCCAAGGCCGACATAGATGTCTCAGGACCCAAGGTGGACATTGATGTTCCAGATGTGAACATTGAAGGTCCAGATGCAAAACTGAAGGGTCCCAAGTTCAAGATGCCAGAGATGAACATCAAAGCTCCCAAGATCTCCATGCCTGACCTTGACTTAAATCTGAAAGGACCCAAAGTAAAGGGAGACGTGGATGTTTCTCTGCCTAAGGTGGAAGGTGACCTCAAGGGCCCTGAAGTTGACATCAAGGGCCCCAAAGTGGACATTGATGTCCCAGATGTGAATATTGAATGTCCAGATGTGAAACTGAAGGGTCCCAAATTCAAGATGCCAGAGATGAACATCAAAGCTCCCAAGATCTCCATGCCTGACCTTGACTTTAATCTGAAGGGTCCCAAACTGAAGGGGGATGTGGATGTATCTTTGCCAAAAGTAGAAGGTGACCTCAGGGGTCCCGAGGTGGATATCAAGGGTCCAAAAGTAGATGTTGAAACTCCTGATATTAACATTGAAGGTTCAGAGGGTAAATTGAAGGGGCCCAAATTCAAGATGCCAGAGATGCACCTAAAGGCTCCCAAGATCTCCATGCCTGACATTGACTTAAACCTGAAAGGACCCAAAGTAAAGGGGGATGTGGATATTTCTCTGCCTAAGGTGGAAGGTGATCTCAAGGGCCCTGAAGTTGACATCAAAGGCCCCAAAGTGGACATTGATGCTCCAGATGTGGACGTTCAAGGCCCAGACTGGCACCTGAAGATGCCCAAGATAAAAATGCCCAAGATCAGCATGCCTGGCTTCAAAGGAGAAGGCCCAGAAGTGGATGTGAACCTGCCCAAGGCTGACATTGATGTGTCAGCACCCAAGGTGGACATTGAAGGCCCTGATGTTAACCTTGAAGGACCAGAAGGAAAGGTGAAAGGCCCTAAATTCAAGATGCCAGAGATGAACATCAAAGCCCCCAAGATCTCCATGCCTGACTTTGATTTACACCTGAAAGGCCCTAAGGTGAAAGGAGATGTGGATGTTTCTCTGCCTAAGGTGGAAGGTGACCTAAAGGCCCCTGAAGTTGACATCAAAGGCCCCAAAGTGGACATTGATGCTCCAGATGTGAACGTTCATGGCCCAGACTGGCACCTGAAGATGCCCAAGATAAAAATGCCCAAGATTAGCATGCCTGGCTTCAAAGGAGAGGGCCCAGAAGTGGATGTGAACCTGCCTAAAGCTGACATTGACATATCAGGTCCCAAGATGGACATAGACACTCCCGACATTGATATTCATGGTCCAGAGGGAAAACTGAAGGGTCCCAAGTTTAAAATGCCTGACCTGCACCTCAAGGCACCCAAGATCTCCATGCCTGAAGTTGACCTGAATCTGAAGGGCCCCAAGGTAAAGGGTGATGTGGACGTCTCTCTGCCCAAAGTTGAAGGTGACCTCAAGGGCCCTGAAGTTGACATCAAAGGCCCAAAAGTGGACATTGATGTCCCAGATGTGGACGTTCATGGCCCAGACTGGCACCTGAAGATGCCCAAGGTGAAAATGCCCAAGTTCAGCATGCCTGGCTTCAAAGGAGAGGGCCCAGAAGTGGATGTGAACCTGCCCAAGGCCGACATAGATGTCTCAGGACCCAAGGTGGACATTGATGTTCCAGATGTGAACATTGAAGGTCCAGATGCAAAACTGAAGGGTCCCAAGTTCAAGATGCCAGAGGTGAACATCAAAGCTCCCAAGATCTCCATGCCTGACCTTGACTTAAATCTGAAAGGACCCAAAGTAAAGGGAGACGTGGACATTTCTCTGCCTAAGGTGGAAGGTGACCTCAAGGGCCCTGAAGTTGACATCAAGGGCCCCAAAGTGGACATTGATGTCCCAGATGTGGATGTTCATGGCCCAGACTGGCACCTGAAGATGCCCAAGGTGAAAATGCCCAAGTTCAGCATGCCTGGCTTCAAGGGAGAGGGCCCAGAAGTGGATGTGAACCTGCCCAAGGCCGACATAGATGTCTCAGGACTCAAGGTGGACATGGATGTTCCAGATGTGAACATTGAAGGTCCAGATGCAAAACTGAAGGGCCCCAAGTTCAAGATGCCAGAGATGAACATCAAAGCTCCCAAGATCTCCATGCCTGACCTTGACTTCAACCTGAAGGGTCCCAAAATGAAGGGTGATGTTGATATCTCTCTGCCTAAAGTTGAGGGTGATCTCAAGGCCCCTGAGGTGGACATCAAAGGCCCCAAACTGGATATTGATGCTCCTGATATTAGTATTGAAAGCCCAGAAGGAAAACTGAAGGGGCCTAAATTTAAGATGCCAGAGATTAACATTAAAGCCCCGAAGATCTCCATGCCTGACTTTGACTTAAATCTGAAAGGGCCAAACGTAAAGGGTGATGTGGACCTTTCACTGCCTAAGGTAGAAGGCGATCTGAAAGGGCCAGAGGTGGACATTGAAGGTCCTGAAGGGAAGCTCAAAGGACCCAAATTTAAGATGCCTGATGTCCACTTCAAAACCCCACAAATCTCCATGAGTGACATTGATTTGAACTTGAAAGGACCTAAGATAAAAGGAGATTTGGATACTTCCATCCCTAAATTAGAAGGAGATCTGAAAGGCCCAAAAATAGATGTTAAAGGCCCTACGCTGGACATAGATACTCCTGACATTGACATTCATGGTCCAGAAGGAAAACTGAAGGGTCCCAAGTTTAAAATGCCTGACCTGCACCTCAAGGCACCCAAGATCTCCATGCCTGAAGTTGACCTGAATCTGAAGGGCCCCAAGGTAAAGGGTGATGTGGACGTCTCTCTGCCCAAAGTTGAAGGTGACCTCAAGGGCCCTGAAGTTGACATCAAAGGCCCGAAAGTGGACATTGATGTCCCAGATGTGGACGTTCATGGCCCAGACTGGCACCTGAAGATGCCCAAGGTGAAAATGCCCAAGTTCAGCATGCCTGGCTTCAAAGGAGAGGGCCCAGAAGTGGATGTGAACCTGCCCAAGGCCGACATAGATGTCTCAGGACCCAAGGTGGACATTGATGTTCCAGATGTGAACATTGAAGGTCCAGATGCAAAACTGAAGGGTCCCAAGTTCAAGATGCCAGAGATGAACATCAAAGCTCCCAAGATCTCCATGCCTGACCTTGACTTAAATCTGAAAGGACCCAAAGTAAAGGGAGACGTGGATGTTTCTCTGCCTAAGGTGGAAGGTGACCTCAAGGGCCCTGAAGTTGACATCAAGGGCCCCAAAGTGGACATTGATGTCCCAGATGTGGATGTTCATGGCCCAGACTGGCACCTGAAGATGCCCAAGGTGAAAATGCCCAAGTTCAGCATGCCTGGCTTCAAGGGAGAGGGCCCAGAAGTGGATGTGAACCTGCCCAAGGCCGACATAGATGTCTCAGGACCCAAGGTGGACATGGATGTTCCAGATGTGAACATTGAAGGTCCAGATGCAAAACTGAAGGGCCCCAAGTTCAAGATGCCAGAGATAAATATCAAAGCTCCCAAGATCTCCATGCCTGATGTTGACCTGGATTTGAAAGGATCCTTAGGCAAGGGTGATTTTGATGTATCTGTTCCTAAGATTGAAGGGACTTTCAAAGGCCCAGAAGTAGACCTTAAAGGTCCAGGTTTAGATGTTGAAGGCCCTGATGCCAAACTCAGTGGCCCACGTTTGAAGATGCCATCACTGGATATTTCTGCTCCTAAAGTGACTGCTCCTGACATTGATTTGCATCTCAAGACACCCAAAATTGGAATTTCTGGTCCCAAATTAGAAGGTGGTGAACTGGACCTCAAGGGACCCAAAGTTGATTTAGAAGCTCCAAGCTTAGATGTACACATGGAGAGCCCAGATGTTAACATTGAAGGGCCAGATGTAAAAATTCCCAAATTTAAGAAACCCAAGTTTGGGTTTGGGGCAAAAAGCCCCAAAGCTGACTTTAAGTCACCTACACTTGATGTGACAGTTCCTGAGGCAGAGCTGAACGTTGAGGCTCCTGAAATTAGTGTTGGTGGCAAGGGCAAGAAAAGTAAGTTTAAAATGCCAAAAATTCACATGAGTGGGCCTAAAATGAAGGCCAAGAAGCAAGGATTTGATTTGAATGCTCCTGGGGGTGAAATTGATGCCAGTCTCAAGTCTCCTGACATAGATGTCAATGTTGCGGGGCCCGACGCCTCACTGAAAGTTGACGTGAAATCTCCCAAGACCAAGAAACCTATGTTTGGGAAAATGTACTTCCCAGATGTAGAATTTGACATTAAATCTTCTAAATTTAAAGCTGAGGCATCTCTCCCTAGCCCCAAAATGGGAGGTGAAATCCAGGTGCCTGATCTGGATATTTCTTCACCAGGGATTAATGTGGAAGGTCCTGACATCAAGCTGAAGGCTCCCAAGATCAAGGCACCAGGTGTCGATGTCTCAGGGCCAAAGATAGAGGGCGACTTGAAAGGCCCCAGGGTGCAGGCAAGCCTGGATGCACCTGACATCAGCATTGAAGGCCCAGATGCTAAAGTCAAAGCACCATCATTCGGCATTTCTGCCCCTCAAGTATCCATCCCTGATGTGAATGTTAGCATGAAAGGACCAAAGATAAAGGGTGATGTCCCCAGTGTGGGACTGCAAGGACCGGATGTAGATCTGCAAGGTCCGGAATCGAAAATTAAGTTCCCTAAGTTTTCGATGCCCAAGATCGGCATCCCTGGTGTGAAAGTGGACGGTGGGGGAGCTGAGGTCCAGCTACCCTCTCTTGAAGGAGGCTTGAGCGCACCAGATGTCAAGCTTGAAGGGCCTGATGTGTCTCTCAAGGGGCCAAAAGTAGACTTGCCATCAGTGAACCTCTCTACGCCAAAAATCTCTGGACCTGACCTTGACCTGAACTTGAAAGGACCAAGTTTGAAGGGAGATCTGGATGTATCTGTTCCCAGCATGACGGTGCATGCCCCCGGGCTTGACCTCAGAGGTGCTGGTGGAAAGGTGAAGGTAGAAGGTGACGGAGTGAAGGTGCCTGGAATCGATGCCACAGCAGCCCTTGACACTGGTGTGCCGGATGTGACCCTGAAAGGACCAAGCCTGCAGGGCGACCTGGCCGTCTCTGGTGACATCAAGTGTCCCTCGGTATCAGTAGGTGCTCCTGATCTAAGCTTGGAGGCACCTGAGGGTGGTATTAAACTTCCCAAGATGAAGCTGCCCCAGTTTGGCATCTCCGCTCCAGTGTCTGACGTGGACATCAACGTCAAGGGGCCACAGGTGACTGGAGAACTCAAGGGGCCTGGCATGGACGTGAACCTCGGAGGCCTGAACCTGAAAGGGCCTCAGATCTCTGGCCCTCAAATCTCAGCGCCAGATGTGGACTTGAACTTGGAAGGACCAAAAATAAAAGGCAGCCTCGGGGCCGGTGGTGAGATGAAAGGCCCCACGGTTGGTCTTCCGGGCATCAGTGTTCAAGGCCTGGAAGGAAACCTCCAAATGCCTGGAATGAAGTCATCTGGATGTGATGTGGCGCTGCCAGGTGTGAATGTGAAACTCCCAACCGGGCAGATTTCTGGTCCTGAAATCAAAGGTGACCTGAAAGGTTCAGGGATAGGTTTCCGTGGAGCTGCTCCCGACATTGGCGTGAAAGGGCCTTCATTGAACGTGGCATCTCCTGAGTCAGATTTCGGTATCAGCTTGAAGGGCCCGAAAATCAAAGGAGGCGTGGATGTTTCAGGGGGTGTCAATGCCCCAGATATCAGCCTAGGAGAAGGGCACGTGAGTGTCAAAGGTTCCGGCGGGGAGTGGAAAGGACCCCAGGTCTCCTCTGCTCTCAACCTGGATGCACCTACGTTTGCTGGAGGACTTCATTTCTCAGGACCAAAGGTAGAAGGAGGTGTCAAAGGAGGCCAGGTTGGACTTCAGGGTCCTGGACTGAGCATGTCTGGGCCTCAAGGTCACTTGGAAAGTGGATCTGGAAAAGTAACATTCCCCAAGATGAAGATCCCCAAGTTCACCTTCTCTGGCCGGGAGCTGGTGGGCAGAGAAGTGGGGGTGGATATTAACTTCCCTAAAGTGGAGGCCAGTGTCCAGTCTGGTGCCGGAGAGGGCGAGTGGGAAGAATCGGACGTAAAACTTAAAAAGTCCAAAATCAAGATGCCCAAGTTCACCTTCTCCAAACCTAAAGGGAAAGCTGGCGTCGCCGGCTCACCAGAAGCGTCTGTTTCAGGGTCCAAAGGTGACCTGAAGAGCTCCAAGGCCAGTCTGGGTTCCCTGGAAGGCGAGGCCGAGGTCGACACGTCTTCACCCAAAGGCAAATTCTCCTTATTCAAAAGCAAGAAGCCAAGCCACCGCTCAAATTCCTTCAGTGACGAAAGGGAGCACTCTGCCCCTACGACCCCCACGGGGACTTTGGAGTTCGAGGGTGGGGAGGTGGCGCTGGAAGGCGGGAAAGTCAAAGGGAAACACGGCAAGCTGAAATTTGGTACCTTTGGTGGATTGGGGTCAAAGAGCAAAGGTCATTATGAGGTGACTGGGAGCGATGATGAGGCAGGCAAGTTACAGGGGAGTGGAGTGTCCTCGTCCTCTAAGAAGTCCCGACTGTCATCTTCTTCTAGCAATGACAGTGGGACTAAGGTTGGTGTCCAGCTTCCCGAGGTGGAGCTGACAGTTTCCACAAAGAAAGAGTAGCCGGCCTCTGTGTATGTATATATCTGTATAGAACTCCATCAGCCTTGGGTGTGTTTGTATATAAACTCCAAAGAGAAACACGCCAACAGCCTCAGCAACAATGCAAAGATCTGGCCTCTGCCAGGGGCAAGTGCTGAAAAGCCAGCCTCCTTTAGGCTCCTCCCGGAGCTTTACAGATAGGTTCCAAGTTCTTCGTCCAGCCCACGTGCAAAATCAGCAGTATTTGCCTTCAGATTTCAGTTTTTTGTTTTGTTTTCTTTTTTGCATTGAATGCTGAGAGCTCCTGTTTACTAAGCCAGCTTTTGTGTTTATTATCTTCATTTTTACTGAACATTGTTAGTGTTGGGGTCATGGAAACCCACTTTTTTCATTGTAATGACTTTTGGGAGCTTTTGTTAGTAAGGGTGGGGTGGGGTAGAAGGCAGTAGAGGGGGGACAGACCTTTTTCTCCTACAATTGGGTCTACTCAAGCAGCAAACACCCAAAGATGGCTGAGAGGAGCCGGCCAGCTGGGTGTGTGGGTGTTTGTAGAACTGTGTATCATTGCTTTTTGTTTCCCCAGGGGTGGCGGTCAGTCCCAGCCTGTTCGGTGCTCACGGGGGAGAGGGAATTAGAATCTTTGTAAATTAGGCCACCCACCCACTCGCTCCACATGAGAGCCTTCCATTCTGTGTGTTGTAAGGGAAATGTTTTCTTTGTGATCGCCACTTTCCTGATACTAGTTCTGATTTCCTTTAACAAATGTTATTGTGATTAAGAAAATTTCCAGCACTTTAATGGCAAATTAATTGAGAATGTAAGAAAATTGATGCTGTCAAGGGCAAATAAAGCTGTTTATTAACCCGGATATCCTGTGCCTTTGCATTCTGTGTTGGGAGGATGAGGCCTGGGGAGGCTGCAGGTCCAGTCCTGACAGGTCAGGCTGGGTCCACTGAGTGGCGTTTCTGGTTGCATTAGTGGGTAGTGGGAGGGATTCTTTGCTTCTCGATTCTCACAGTGAGGCTGTTTGCACCACTGCTGAGAAATCGAGAGAGACTGGGCATGTTGGCAGCCCAAACCTCAGGACCTGCCCACCAATTTGGCATCCTCAGATAGGAATATACCATACAGAAATGATTCAGACATGAATGGATAAAAAAGCCTGTTAGAGTGACAGAGAAGGATCTGGCCATGGGTCACAGGCCTGTCCGCTATTCCTGACTTGGCTGCAGGCTTGCTGACTGGCCTCATTACCTGCCATCCTGGGCCTCAGTGTCCTCTCATTTGAAATAAGGGTGCTGATCTCATGTCACATATCTTTATGATTCCTTCTAGGCCATCCGAGGGCTAAACTTTATGAAAAATATCTTCTGACAAAAGTCCCCCCCCCCCACTCCTTTTCTTTTTGGTTACGCCATGCAGCATTGTAGGATCTTAGTCCCCTGACCAGGGGTCAGATCCGTGTCCCCTACATTGGGAGCGCAGAGTCTTAACCACTGGACCACTAGGGAAGTCCAAAAGGCCCCTTTTGATTTCTAGTTCTGTGAACAATACATGGTGGGTGGAGGAGCCTCCTAGAAACTGGTTCCTGACCGTCTGTCATTGGTGGGCAGAGGGCAGTGCCTTCTTAGACCGAAATGATTGAACCAAGCTCAGCCCTGTGGCCATGTCTCAGAGTTGCCATCTTTCCGCCAGCAGAGGCAGCTCTGTTCCTCTCCGGTCATCCCTGGAATGGAGATGCCAGCTTCCACCCTCTCCAGAGCCAGTTTGTCTGTGGGTCTCTGTGCAGAGCAGTGGGATCTCCTGCCCAGAGTGAACTCCACCTGCCCTTACTTGGATTGCAAATGGGCCTCAGCCAGCTTCATCCATTCACGCCTCAGCCAGCAGAGTCTGTGTCCTTGGAGGGGTGGTTTTGGAGCTCAAGGGTGAGTCTAGGTTTTGGAAAGGATAGGTAATAAGGGAGGCACTTGATTGCCTGTGGTTTTTAAATTTTTTATTTTTTTTAATAAGTAATGCTGGTTAACAATGTCGTGTTACTTTCAAGCATACAGCAAAGTGATTCGGTTATATACATGTATTCTTCAGATTCTTTTCCCCTATAGGTTATTACAAAATGTTGAGTATATTTCCCTGTGCTATACATTGGTTCTTATTGCTCATCTATTTTGTATGTAATAGTGTACATCTGTCCATCTCAAACTCCTAATTTATCCCTCCCCTCGGTGGCTTTTTTAAAGCTGCTTTTGTGAACTGGGGAAGAGTTTCCTCACCTGTTAAAACAGGGATAGCATCCACAGGACCAGAGTCTGTTCAGGTATTTTGGTTGTCTGCTGTGCAGGGACACCACATTTAAGCGTGTAGCATTCGTGTCACAGCTGTGTTTGTTGGGAGCACAAGGGTGGGCATGGAGTCCTAGAGAGACAGGTGTGAGCCCTTGCAGACACACTGAAATGTTAGAGCGTGCACACCCACCTACATACATTTGTCTTCTAACTGGGTCTGGGCATCCCACAAGGGCGCGTCTTACAACCACAGCTCAAAGCTCAGTTCTCAATCCTTCCTCCATTCTCAAGCTGACACAGGTGTTGGGGTGGGACAGAGTGTGCATGCTACCTGAGCTATGTGGCCCTGGTGTTTGGAGAGAGGTTAAGTGGGTGACAGTGGGGTGCCCTTGTGTACACAGCCAGGGGGATGCTCACTGGGATGCTGGAAAAATCTCCTAGGCAGAACTAAGCAGGTTGTCTAATAATATAGCAATTAAAAAAATTTTTTTTTTCGCTTGAGGAAGGGGTAATGTAGGCTAGGGTGGCCCTCACTGTCCATTCACTCAACAAGTAGTTTTTGAGCATTATGTGGTTAGATGCTGTCCCAGCCCCACCTGATCTCAGAATCCTCCTCTGTCAACCTCCACAGACCTAATGCTATGATGGATGTGGGACACTGGTCTGTTCTGAACACTGGAGATATACACACTTGTAAGGGAGGCTTCTATCAGGGATGATATGGGTGATATCACATGGGGCCTGGACTTTCAGGGCGAGATCTTATTGGCTGGGACAGTCAGGGGTGGTGGGTCAGATAGATGATGAATGTGGCAATGAGCCAAAGGTGAGAAACTTCGTAGCCACCCTCCTCCCACATCAGGCCCAGGGTGGAGGCAGTAGTGGCCCCAGGATGGGATCTGTCCCCTCTGCAGTGACCCTGACCACAGACGAAGGGGCATGTAGGAGGTGCCAGGGGCTGGAGAAGCATGCGGAGGGCCCATCCCAGCGGACTTTTCTTGGCTTGTCCTGCCCCACCACTCTGAGTTCCCCCTTCGCTCTGTTCTTCTCACCTTCTCACCATTTACCCCTGCCCTCTCTCAGTCCCTGATGGGGATGGTCCAAGGTATTCCCCAAAGTCCTGTGGGGCCCAGATCCAGGAGGTCTTAACACTCTGCAGTCCCAGTGCTGGCATTCAAGGCCAGGAGTGGCCTCAGGAGACCTGGAGGGGGCAGGCCTGGGCTCCTCAGGGTCCTTGGTTGGAGCTCCAGGGCTGAGTCACAGCCCAGGGCCTTCAGCCTGTCAGTGCGCCTGGCTTTAGGCTGTGTGACTGACTGTGGATGTGGCTCAGGGGACACTTGGAAAATTCATTTATCTTGAAATGCGTCCCATGCTCACAAAAGGCAGTAAATATTTTTCAGCCACTCAAACTCATTTCTGTATGTGTCAGGGTCCCTCCCGGAAATATAGTTGAAGATAGTTCGGCTATAGAGACTTTAATGGGGGCTCTTTATGCAGTAGTGGGCCAGGACCAAGAAGCCAACAAGGTGTGTGAGACCCCCAGGGGCAGCAGGAGGCTGGTAACCCCCAGGTTACCCCTGGACCTGAAGGGGCCCGGGAAGAGATGGTGTTCCTGGAATCCAGCCGTGCAGGACCACAGCATCTGCCAGAACTGCCTGCCATAAGAAGCAGGAAGAAACACCCTGAGTTTTCCCCCTGGTGGTTGCTCGTGCTGGAGGGCAAGGGAGCCCAGTGTCACAGGTAGAGCGATCAGCCTCCTGGAGGCACAGAGCGAGGCAGAGACGCAGGGAAAAAGGGTCTGAGGGTGGAGGGCTAGATAGAGAACAACCAGGACAATGTCTTTGTCCTCATTTTTCTGTTTGGCGAGTTTGACTTTCTATATATTGAGATTTCTTTGAATAGCCACAATTATGTGGGATACATCTAAGATATGATCATAAAATACTATGACCATTTTTGTTTTGAGCTGCTGCTGCTGCTGCTAAGTCGCTTCAGTCGTGTCCAACTCTCTGCGACCCCATAGACAGCAGCCCACCAGGCTCCCCCGTCCCTGGGATTCTCCAGGCAAGAACACTGGAGTGGGTTGCCATTTCCTTCTCCATGTTTTGAGCACACACAGTTATATTTGGGAGACCCTGCACTTCTGTGAAAATTTTACTGTTAAGAATGTTTTAGTCCTCTCTCTTTAGGAAATGCTCTCAGCATCACTTGTGCATTTAAAAAATACCAGTTTCCTTGGAGAAGTACAAATCTTCCTCTCTTAAGGGCTGCAAATAGCCAAAGGGCCTGGAAGATACTCCAGGGCTCCTAGGACAGAATCCTGAAAAAAGCATTGGGCCTGAGAGTCAGTGGGATTCTCCATGACCCTGAAGAAATGAAGCCCCACCCCCACCCCCTTGGAGCCTCAGTTTCCTTATTTGTAATGTGGATAAGGCAAATATTCTTTAAGGCCCTTGCCAGTTCCAAGAGTCTCTGATCTTTACAGAAGCAAGGCTGGTTAATTATGTGGATAGAGCTGTTTGGGGTCAAAAGCAAAGCATGATTACAATGTAGTGCAACTAATTTTCCCATGTGGCCGGTAAATTTTCTCAAACATTTTGAGCAACAGCACTGTTGAAATACTGCTATGTTTCCAGGGTCCCAAAGCCGAAGTACTGCACCCCCAAGACTCTGCATGTCGCTGGCACATGTGTCTCGTTTCTTGAGTCCCATCTTAGCTCTCTGTGCTTTAGCTGTGATGTGAGAGGTGCAGCTAAGCATGTGACTGATTTTTTTTTTTAAGTGGATTTATTCACTTTAAACCTATACAGAAATTGCACAGTGAATATCCATATAACTGAGACTTCCCTGGCTGTCCAGTGGTTAAGACTCTGAGCTTCCACTGCAGGGGGCATGGGTTTGATTCCTGGTTGGGGGAACTAAAGATCCCACATGCCATGGTGCAGCCACACACACACACAAATATATCCATATAACTTTCACTTAATTTCCCAGTCTCACCTTGTTGGTTTTAATCTCTCTCTCTCTTTAGATGTTATAATTGTCATTGTATCTGCTGACTCATTTGAAAGTGAATTGCAAACACCATGACCCTTGATTCCTAAGCCCTTCAGCATGTATGGACATTCTCTTACACAACAGTATCAGAGCCAAATTTAAGAAACTAAACATTGCTACTTACTATTATCTGACATATTGCCCATGTTTAAATTTTGCCAGTTGCCTCAATGATTACAATTTCCTTCCAGCAATGCCTATTTTCCCATTGAGGCCCCAACTATCCATGATCCCACATGACATATAATTGCCATGGTCTCTTTAGTTTCTTCAACCTGGAACAGTTTCTCCTCTTTTGGTTGTCATTTGGATACTGATTTTTGAAGTGTAAGGGGCCAGTTGTTTTGCAGAAACGTCCCCAGTGTGGGTTTGTCTGAGGACATTTCTTCACGCTTTGGTTCAGGTTTTGCCTTCTGGGGCAGGGAGCGCACAGAAGTGGAGTGAGGTCCCCGCTCAGGACCCTCAGGACTCGGGTCCCTTGATGAAGGAGGAGATTGCCTAGTTTCTCCATAGTAAGAGTACCGTGCTTTTTTTCCCCTTCGGAATTAACAAGTAAACCCAAGTTTTCAAGAAAGAAGTCCAAGTTTGGGCAAGTTTATTTTGCAAGTGCACTTGAAAGAGCTGGTGGCCTGCACTCTCCAGCTGGGGTTTGGAAACCGGAGTTCTGGCTTCGGGCTCTGCAGCACAGAGCAGCTCTCTGTCCGTCCTCCCAAGGACAAAGAATTCAGTGCATGAATGCTTGCCATGGGGTGGGAATGCCAGAGTGTTTACCAGCTTCTGAATGGCCGGGTGTCAGGCATTTGATTCCCAGGGCTGACTGATCCCAGCAGAGGCGCTGCCCTGCATGGGCCGAAGCACATGTATGGGGAACATTCTGCTGAGCACGGTGATTTCAGTTCCCTTTAAAACCCTCTGTTGTTTTCCGCCACAAACTTGAGGCCTGGCCTTCATGGAAAAATTTGCCAGCAGTGAGGCCAAGGATCAGAAAGAGTTAAGGATGAAAAGACCCTCTCTAGGGACAGGGGGCCTACTGGCCCACAAAGTACCCCTCTCCTGAGATTTCACGCTGGCTTCTCCCTGTGCTTAGTCGCTCCAGTCATTACCCTTTGCGACCGCATGGACTGCAGCCTGCCAGTCTCCTCTGTCCATGTGGATTCTTCAGGCAAGAATACTGGAGTAGGTTGCCATACCCTCTTCCAGGGGATCTTCCCAACCCAGGGATTGAACCCAGGTCTCGCACAATGCAGGCAGATTTTTTACTGTCTGATCTACCAGGGAAGTCCCCTAGCCCCCCGAAAGAAGGCTACAGAAAGATGAGGTTCAGAGAAGTGAAGTAATCTGTCTCACCTCTTACAGCTGGAAAAGGTGACTCTCTCTAGGTCAGTCTAGGCATCCTGATTAAAAAAAAAAATTGCCCCCTTTCCTGTGATGCCATTGCTGTTTCTCTGAGGAAGTTGGGAATTAATTTTTTTTCTGAGGTTTTAGGAAATGACAGCTGTCTTTCAAAATTTGTAGGGTCTTGACCTTTTCAGAACTGAAATGTGTGTGCTAAGTCGCTTCAGGTCTATTCTCTGTGACCTCCTGGACTGCAGCTCGCCAGGCGCCTCTGTCCATGGGATTTCCCAGACAAGAATACTAGAGTGGTTGGCATGTTCTCTTCCAAGGGATCTTCCTGACCCAGGGGCTGAACCCTGGTCTCCTGCAGCTCCTGCACTGCAGGCGGTTTCTTTATCTCTGAGTCACCTAAATATTGTGTGCAAAGCCCTTTTCTTCAAAGGGACCTGCAGCCTAGTAGAGGAATAATAATAAAGATGATAATGATAGCTCTCAGTTCTTCTGCTTCCTAGCTGTGTGATCTTGGGCAAATTACTGCAACTCTCTGTGCCTCAGTTCTCTTATCTATAAAACGGCAATGATATGTTATCTCTCTCGTAGCTTTCTTGTGAGGATGATGCGAGTTGACACATATAAGGTGTTTGGCATATAGTAAATACTGGAAGTGTCAGCCGTTTCTACGGAATACCTACTTTGTGTTAGGCATTGTATATGTACTGTACATGCTCTATCTCTTTTGATTTCTACAACATCCCTCTAAGGTGGGCATTGCTTTCCTCACAACAAAACTGAGGCTCAGAGAGGTTAAGCAATTATTTTCAGGGTCACACAGCTAGTAAGTGGCAGAAACTGGAGAACTCGGGGCAGCTTGGCTGGTTTCTGGTCCAGCCCAGAAAAGGCTCTTATTCATCTAGAGAGTAAGAGGAGGCTCCAGGCTTCAAAAAAAGTGAACTCTTGGTATGGGTTCAGCCTCCTCAGCAGCTGCCAATCCCTCCCACCCATTATTACCCTAGGTCTTTTCCCCTTTGGAGTATTCAGAGTATTCACTCTTCTGGATGATAATAAACAAGGGAGGGTCCATAATCAAAGTGTTTGCGTTGTAACTGGCCCCACCCACTGTCCCTGACCGCAGTCCAGGCAGCCTGGAGGCCCCTTCCACCACCCTCTCCAGTGGAAGGGTTGCCCCCAGCCGTGGGAATGCAGGCTAGAGATGTTGGATACATCTCTGGGGGAGGGCCTGAGAGCATGAGGGGACTCCAGAGAGTAGTTTTGGGCAGGATATGGGTGTGTGTGCTCAGCTGTGTCCAATTCTTTGGGACCCAGCGGACTGTAGCCCACCAGGCTCCTTTGTCCATGGGATTTTCCAGGCAAGAATACTGGAGTGGGTTGCCATTTCCCACTCCAAAGGATCTTCCCAACCCTGCATTGGCCGGCGGATTCTTTACCACTGGACCACCTGGACAGTGGCTCCCAAAGTGGACAGTCTTCCTTATTCCTCCTGCCAGCTTCCTGGGCTCCAAGGCTGAAGCCTCTCAGCCCAGCCTGAGAACTCGCTAATGGTCATCTGTCACGGGAGTGAGCCAAGGACTTGCTCAGTCCCACCCACCCACCACCGGCGCCCCACCCAAAGGGAATGGGAAGGAACTGGAGCCTCCTTGAGGTTGGACCACTGGCTCTTTACTGTGGAGACTATGGGGGTCCGAGGGAAGAAGGAAGCAAAAAGCAATCTATAAGGAAAATAGAAGTGCGAGCCCGGGAGAGGACAGAGGTGGATAGGGCGGCGTGGCGGGCGGTGGGGGCCGGGAGGGAGAAGCCAGTAGGGGTGGAGCGAATCCCCAGGAAGAGGGGAGCGGAAAATGGGGAGGTTTGGAATGAGCAGCTGGGAACGTGACAGGGCGTGGTGACGGAAGGAAAGAAGAGAGGCTTTACAGGGAGCAGGGACTGTGCCAAAGGGCTTTGAGGGGATTTTAGCCCTGTTCCCCATGTCTCTAAGTCCCTCGTAGCGCCTCAAATGAATTTACGACCTAAATAAAACACCACCCTGGCAATGTCAGGTTCTTCCACTCCAAGCAGAAACTAGATGACACCCCTAAGCTCCCCATAATGTAATCACGAGACAACTAGCGTCCAAGGAGTGAGAGAACCACGCCGAGACCCGCGGTCCGGGAGAAATGAGAGGGAGCGAGGGAGTGAGGCACCCGAGAGGAGGGCGGAGGGCAGTTTCTAGGGAGCCTCTGACGCCACGCCCCCTTCGGCGGAGCAGCCAATCGCCAGGCTGCATCCTGTCCACGTGACTCGTTGCCAGGCAGATTTTTATCCACCTCTGGGCTGCTGTGAGCCCCCAACCTAGCTTTGGATGAGGAGGGTCGGGCGCGGAGCACCGCGGTCAGGGAAGAGGTGGGGAAGAAAGCAGGGGGTGGGGAGGCTTCGGAAAGTTGCTGGAGGCCAGGTTAACACTTCCCAGGGAGGGCGTGGCCGCAGGGGCTAACCCCCTCTCCCTCTTGGGTCCCTAAGCCCGAAGCCTTGCGGGGACACAGGCTTTTTCCGCAGTCAATCGACAGCTTTGTGCTCTGAGAAACTCCTGCGCTGCGGAGAGCCAGGGCCCTGTATGTTAATACTTCGAAATATTTACATGTAAAAAGAGGACTTTGGGGCCCTGAGGGGTGGGTCCGTCTTGGTGGTTATTTCAGGCCTTTGGGCAGGTCAGCTCTGAGTATTTTGGGAGAAGAGAGCCTCTTAGCAAAGCCTCACAAACAACGTGAGTAGGTGCCCGCGTGCCCGCCTTACTTTCTCCCCCAGGGGCCTGACTTGGCTTCCCGCCTGTAACCTGGAGTTTGACCCCTGCCTGCTGCCTTTTTTGTTTTGTTTGACCACACTCCCTGGCTTGTGGGGCCCTGACCAGTGGAAGCTCAGAATCTTAAACACTGGTTGTTGTTATTCAGTCGCTCAGTCCTGTCCGACGCCATGGACTGCAGCATGCCAGGCTTTCCTGTCCTTCACTGTCTCCTGGAGATTGCTCAGACTCATGTTGGTTGAGTCGGTGATGCCATCCAACTTATCTTATCCTCTGTCCCCCTCTTCTTCTTCTGCCCTTAATCTTTCCCAGCATCAGGGCCTTTTCCAGTGAGTCAGCTCTTCACATCAAGTGGCCAAAGTATTGGAGCTTCAGCTTCAGCATCAGTCCTTTCAATGAATAATTCAAGGTTGATTTCCTTTAGGATTGACTGGTTTGATCTTGCAGTCCAAGGGACTCTCAAGAGTCATCTCCAGCACCACAGTTCGAAGGCATCAATTCTTCATTGCTCAGCCTTCTTTATGGTCCAACTCTCACATCCTTACGTGACTCCTGGAAAAACCATAGCTTTTATTATATGGACCTGTGTCGGCAAATTGATGTCTCTGCTTTTTAATATGCTTCCTAGGTTTGTCATAGTTTTTCTTCCAGGGAGCAAGCGTCTTTTAATTTTATGGTTGCATTCACTGTAACCACTGGACCACCAAGGATTCCCATCCCCTGCTTGTCTTCAGGTGCCCCACTCCAACCCAGGTGAGGGTGAAGGCTTTTGACTACCTCTGGCTTTCCAGCCAGTGCCCAGTGGGTTTTATCTGGGGGTGTGGTCTCCTCCAGGGCACAGGGGTGGATCCTGGCCTCCAGTCTCTGGCTTAGTGGGCAGGCAGTGGGGAGGGCTGGAATGTGAGCAGGGAGGAGAGGATAATGCCAGGGGCCTTTTCTACTTGTAAGAGTGCAAGTTCGCTTACAACTTGAATTTCAAGTGGGCCCTTCAGGCAGATTAGGGAGGTCAAGTGAGAGTGTGGAGGCAGCCGGTGTGGATTGTCTAAATTCCTAGAAAATAAATTCTAGGAATTTAACTGCAGGAGGGAGGCGTGCCAGGTGAGTACTGCCAGTGCCATGTATGGCTGGGGTTAGAGTTGGTGGTCCAGGAGGACTGGAGGGGAGGAGGTGGCTTTTTGCTTCCCTTCCTCTATTCTAACACTCTGTATTCCAAAAGTTACTTGTTTTCTTGAATAGTATCTAAGAGACAAATGAATGCTTTTAGCTAAGGGCTTTAAAAATTTATTGCTTAAAAAAAAACAACAAACTAAGCTGCAATCCTCTTATGGAGGAGAACCAGTCCCTCTAAAATACTGTTTTGGGGAACTGCCCTTTGTTTGAAGTAATTATTGTCCCTAAAAATGGGAAATTACACATACTGTTTATCAAAAGGAAATAAACATCTTGGACTAACAGGGTTCTCGCCACTGGATGGTGATTCCAAACCTTGCCAGTAACCCAGGGAAATGGCCCTCACTGCACGTTGGGCTCATACACACTTTTGGTGTTTTGCATTTTTTAAAGGGGAAACTGTTGGATTCTGTGTGTCCCTCGAAGGCTGCTTGCCCTGTTCTTGTTATGTGATCACGGAGAACCTTTGATAGGGCTTTTTTGGAGGCCAAAATAAGTTCAGGAAAAAACACAGGGAGTGGGGCGTGTCTCCCATTCGCTTTGCTCTGACTCGGATTGGCCCCTTGGTTGTTTTGTGTTCACGGGTGTTTGGTGAGGGATGCTTTATTGAGACAGCATGTGGGTTCACACAGGGAAGAAAAGGTCGTGGAGGGGGCTCCGGGTGTGGCTCAGCCTTTCCTGCTCCACCCAAGGCCCCGGGGAGTGCTCCAGTGCTCCCCGACTTTTGACTCTGGTCATTGTCTGCAGAGACAGCCTCTGGCCAGCCTCTCCAGCCACACCCAGCTCTTTCATCCCCTGCTCGCTCTAACCTCTTGGCTTTCAACAGACTTCTCTTCCTCAAGGCTTCGAGTTTCAGCTTAGGGAATTTCCTCCTAGAAGTCTTCTTCCCGGAACACACAAAGGCCCCTCCACCCCACATCCTCTTATGGTCTGTGTGCCCATGTTGCTCTGTGCTTTCCTGTCCTCAGCACAATTTGTATTAGATCATCAGTAACTGGCCACCTCCTGCATCGGACGGTCAGCTCCTCGAGGGAGGAAGGCAGTTGGCTTGTTCACCATCATATCGCCAGCACAATGCCAGGCACGTGGTATGTGACTTGTGGCAGAAACACCATTAGCCCTATCACTCTCTTATCACTTAATACACTTCCTCTTATCAACATGGGCTCCTATTCTCCTTCTGTCCATTACTGGTACTTCCTTGATCTCCAAGGCATTCGCTTAGACTTTGGGTGAAAACCAACCAACCAAAAACAAGCAAAACAAAATCCAAAAGCAAACAAAAGAAGCGAACACCAGAACTGATTCCCTAATAGGTTATTACACAAGTTGTACAAATCAGCTGCTCTCCTGGAGCTACTGATGAGCCTGACTTAACTTCAATAAAAGAGGGAAAGTCAGCAGATTTCAAAATTCACACTTTTCCAGTGTGCAGGACAGCCTTCTTAGGGGTGGAAAAGGAGATAGAGCCAAAGCTTGGAGATTCAACCTTGTAATAAACTATAATGTAAAAGAATCTGAAATATATATATATATACACACATATACATGTATATATATAACTAAATCACTTAGCTATACATGTGAAACTAACATGTTATAAATCAACTATACTTCAGTTAAATTTTTTTAAAAAAACTAGAGACTGGAAAGATGAAGAGCTGATCTAACCTGTGGGGTGGCGGCCTCAGAGGGATGCTGAGTGGGGAAGAGATCTGTGGGGGTTTCATAGAAGACAAAGGTGAGTCAGGGGTGGGTTGGTGATGGCCCCCACCAGAATTATAGCAGAGATTTTAAAAATATTTATTTAACTGTTGGCTGCACAGGGCCTTCATTGCTGCACTTGGGCTTTCTCCAGTTGCAGTGAGTGGAGGCTACTCTTCATTGTGGTGCATGGGCTGCTCATTGCCGTGGCTTCTCTTGTGGAATCCAGGTTGTAGAGCGCCCAGCCTTCAGTAGTTGCAACACGCTGACTCAGTAGTTGTGGCACACGGGCTTAGTTGCTCTGAGGCAGGTGGAATCCTCCCAGACCAGGGATCAAACCCATTTCCCCTGCATTGGCAGGCAGATTCTTGTCCACTGCACCACCAGGGAAGTCCAGAGATTTTTTTTTTTGGCTGCACCACATGGCATGTGGGATCTTAGTTCTCTGACCGGGGATTGAACCCATGTCCCCTGCAGTGGAATCAATGGAAGCTCAGAGTCTTAACCACTGGACTGTCAGGGAAGTTCCCACAACAGGTACTTAATGGCTAAGAATTGCAGTTGAGGAAGGGGGTGGGGAAGAAAGCTGGGGTAATGAGTAGGAGAGGACTCCCCAAATCTGATCAGTTTGTTCCAGTTCCTGTGACTGGTATCTGAAATGTCACTTAAGACTGGGAAGTATGACTTTTGACTCTTCTGTTCCCAATTGATTACTTTGTTTTTATTAATTAAAAAAAATACATCTTTTGGATGAGATTCTGATGCCCCAACCAATTTGTTTTATTAAGGGAGTAATACAAAGAAAGCAATGGCACCCCACTCCAGTACTCTTGCCTGGAAAATCCCATGGACAGAGGAGCCTGGTAGGCTGCAGTCCATGGGGTCGTGAAGAGTCGGACACGACTGAGCGACTTCACTTTCACTTTTCACTTTCATGCATTGGAGAAGGAAATGGCAACCCACTCCAGGGTTCTTGCCTGGAGAATCCCAGGGATGGGGGAGCCTGGTGGGCTGCCGTCTATGGGGTTGCACAGAGTCGGACACGACTGAAGCGACTTAGCAGTAGCAGTAGCACAAAGAAAGCACCTTCATTTTTCTCCCTCCTCCCTTCCTTCCTAGTGAGATCTGTGACCAGAAACCCCAGCAGGATGTGCAGAGTTGCGTTTGCCCTCTGAAGCAAGTTGTGTTTGTTGTGGGGCTGACCCTCTCTCCGTGGCAGCTCACTGCCACCCTCCACCCAGCTCCCACTCCTTTTTGAGCTGGACAGACACAGGGACAGTGGCTCCGATTCCAGTGCAGACTGTTGCAGACTGAGAGAAAGCCCTTGTGTATTTTGCTAGGAGGCACTTGGCCGTGAAGTAGTGACATGTGAGCAGGGGCGCATGTTTGGTGACAGCCACGCCTTTTGGGTGTTTGTTTCTAAGACTTCTTTGAAGACAGTGAGACTGGTGTTTGGCAAATGTGTTTTTCTTTCTCAGGTTTGGGCAAAGTCCTTCTAGAAGTAGATTTGAAAAAGAAGATGTGGAGGCCTCGAGGTCAGATATTTCCTGGGGAAGTGGTAGGGAATTGTGTTTTAAAACAGTGTTGTGTGTTTGAGTAATGTCCACCTCCAATTGCTAAGAGAGAGACACTGTTGTCAGCCCCATGCAGATCTGTGCAAATGGTAGTTGACCCAGGTGGCCTGTGCTGGTTGCTTGTCCACAGAGCAGGGTCGTGAGCTGGGAAGGACTTCTCAGCTGAGGGTGGGAAGAAAAGATTATTACTTTAAAAATTAAAAAAGAAATTTATTCAAATTTAGTTGATTAAGAATGTTGTGTTAATTTCTGCTGTATAGCAAAATGATTCTGATACATTCTTTCTCATAATGGTTTATCATAGGATATTGAGTATAGTGCCCTGTGCTATACAGTAGGACTTTGTTGCTTATCCATTCTCTACTGAAAGGATTATTTGCTATGTGAAGTGGTGGGTCAGGAAACTCCCGGTTTATTCTCTGAGTTCAAAGTGGAAAAGATATGAAGTGGAGGTGGTTGTTAACTTGAAATCCAGTCTGGTCAATTGGGCATGGCAGTTTTAAACCCATGAGGATCTTCAGAACTCTGCAAAGCTGTTCAACCCGCCCTGTGCGTCTCCCTGTCCGGCTCTCTGCGGGACAGCACGTAGGTTTGGGAAGAACAGGTTCAGACCTGTCCCTGATCGTTAGCAGAGCCAGTCTTCACTAGCACACGTGACTCTCCAGGCCAGTCACATGACCTCCCTCTCCCAGGACCCGTGTGAATTCGTATCTCAGGAAGCTGACTGGGCCGGGTTCAGGTGGGGCAACCTGGGGCCTCTGAGGGATGATTTGAAGGCCTCAGAAGAGGCTGCCAGAACCTGAAATCGCTCCCTTGCTGGCTCATCAAGGATGTCTGCCATTTCATTATTACTGAGTCATTCCTTTGTTTGTATCGTGGGGCCCTCTCCTTGCCATCCTTCTGTGAATATGGGTTGGTCTAGGATATAGGATTCCCTTAACTTTCCCCTTTCCCCATAACTTTCCTTAACTCTTTCCCCTTAAACTGTATGTTTAATCTCTTGCATAGGCTTCCTGGGTAGCTCAGCTGATAAAGAATCTGCCTGAAATGCAGGAGACCTGGGTTTGATCCCTGGGTTGGGAAGATCCCCTGGAGGAAGGCATGGCATCCCACTCCAGTATTCTTGCCTGGAGAGTCCCCATGGACAGAGGAGCCTGGCGGGCTGCAGTCCACGGGGTCGCAAAGGGTCAGACACCACTGGGCGACCAAGCACAGCACAATCTCTTGCGTAAACTGCAAATTCAGTTCCGTTTTTACTTTTTCCAGCTTTATTGAGATGTGATCGGTATATAATATTGTGTTAGTTCTGGGTGTATGAAAGAATGATTTGATCTATGTATATACTGCAAAATGATGACTCCGTTAAGCTTGATCTCAGTTCTGCTTTTTCATGTTGGGTCTCTGTGGAGTCACTTCACCTACCCTGTTCCCTATACCGTTCAGCTTAGACAGGAAACAAAGGGAAGCCAGGTGGCCTGGGGTGGGGACAGAGGAGTGGAGGGAGGGGAAGTGAGGATGCTGGGGACCGGCAGGTTCTCTCATGCCTCCTGCACAGTCGGGGCGGCTGGGTCTTGCCCTGGCGACAGATGACACACAAAGGGAGAGATGGTCTCCCCGCTTTTGGCCGAGGTAGAGCATCGGCAGCTCCTCCGCGAGC
Source organism: Capricornis sumatraensis (assembly GCF_032405125.1). Classification (NCBI taxonomy): domain Eukaryota; kingdom Metazoa; phylum Chordata; class Mammalia; order Artiodactyla; family Bovidae; genus Capricornis; species Capricornis sumatraensis. Next base: position 10,133,089 of record NC_091076.1, read on the forward strand.
TTGCCTCTCTAATCTCATTTCCTTCCACTCACTGTCCTCTTCCTGTCTGTCTCTTGTCCCCCTTCCTGCTGGCTCTCAGCCATCGTCATTCTTAAGTGGCCCTGTGCAGCAGGAAGGGAACTCTCTTTGGTGGCCTTAAGCACCCAGGAGCTCCTAAGTCAGACCAGGCTTGGCTGTCCCCTTTCTTCCCTCTGTAGTTTGCTCTTAATCCCTCCATGAGGCCTGGGTAGTGGCATTGCAGCTGACCAACTGCAGACACCTTTTCCTCTTTCCCTGGCCTCAAAGAGCTGACCCTGACTTGGGCATATTTTATCAACCCCTGCCTCTCTCCCAGAGACCCCGCTGCCGTCGACAAAGGAGATGATGCCATAAGCTCCTCTATAATGTAAACTTCATGAAGGCTTATATATATATAACTGATACATATGTTAGCCGCTGCACTGAGTCTTTGTTGCAGCGCATGGACTTCTCTTGTGATGGTCATGGGTTTAGTTACCCTGTGGCATGTGGGATCTTAGTTCCTTGACTAGGGATTGAACCTATGTCCCCTGCATTGCAAGGGGACCATTAGACCACCAGGAAAGTCCCCTGAAGTCAGATATCTTGAAGATTCCTCAGAGTCTAGAACAGTGCCTAGCCCTGTAGCAGGGTACTCAATAAATATCTGTTGGATGACCCTCCTCTTGTTGGAATAATCACCCTCCCGATGCTGATGGACACTTGGGTGGGCAGGTAGACATTTTTAGAGCTAACATTTCTAAAGACTTAATTTTTAATTATGCTGTGTAGCAATTAATTTTTGTAAAAATCTTAAACAAGGGACGTTCTCCTTGTCTCAAACCCATTTGCACAGTCCTCTGTAGTGCTGACCACTGTCATCACCTTGGCGTGGCCCCCTTGCAGACATTACTTGAAGTTTTTTGACATATCTGTTCAATAATCCAGATGTTTACAATTTGGTGGGTTAAAAGAAATCATAAATAAGACTATACCGTATTGTTTTGCAATATGTTTTTTTTTCTGCCTTAACGAGATGTTTTGGAGATGTTCTGTGTAGGTAGAGACAGATCGGTATCATTCTCCTTCACTGCTGTGAATTATTGCATGGCCCAAATGAAGTACTGTATATTGTATGTCATTTCCCATGTCTACAAACAGCCTGGCACGTGCCATTTTGAGCACACGTAGAAGGATTTTACTTGACTACCTAGTTGTGAAATTGCTGAGCAAAGGAGCACGTGCATGTCGCATTTTAACAGCTGCTCCCAATCACCCTCCCCAAAGACTTGTATTCTTGCGCATTCTGGGTATGAAAGCCCATGCTTTCTCTATATCCTTATTGATTTTTATTGAGCTCTGTTATTTTTCACCAATCTGTTGGTCAAAAAAAAACATGATCTCATTGTTAGAATAAAAATTTCAGTTCAGTCTTCTTGGCCAGGAAATTGTGAGTGATTCACATTAGTAGCATAATCACATGTATAGTAATAGCACTATTTAACCACTATGTGCTTGGTTACTATTTTACACTGAGTGAGTAAGGAGGTCTCTACTCTTTTGCTTGGGAATATAGTTATATATCAGTTTTCTCCACACAGTTCTCTACAGTCTTATCCATGTTAAAAAACCAGCGTCTGGGGTCTTGGAGGCCCCCTGTGGAATGGCTCCCCTCCCCCGCACCACGTATCCTCTCTTCTCTGGAGTGGCTCCAGCGAGTTCTTTGGTCACAGCCTGCCCTTCCTCCATGTCCTTTCCTGCCACACAGTGGTCATGTCCTGGAATGACGAGGCTGATTGTCCAGTCTGACACAGCAGTGCATTCTCAGCCTGGCCTCTAAAAGTTTCTCCTTTGATCAGCGCCGGACACGTCAGCAGAAGTCGTTAGCTTGGCCCTTGCTTGGCCTAGATGATATCAGGCCTGTCTTCTGGTACGTCAGAAGCTGTATCACTGGCTGGACCTTGTCTTAGTCTTTCCCAAGCTCACAGGTCACCTAGTCCAATGTTTTCCACAGAGGATTCCCTTTTATTTATTTATTATTAAAAAAATTTTTTTGGCCATGCCATGAAACATACAGGGTCTTAGTTCCCTGACCAGGGATTGAACCCAGTGTCCCCTGCAGTGGAAGTGTGGAGTCTTAACCAAAGGACCACCAGGGAGGTCCCAAGGAGTTCGTTTTAAAAAGAAAAACTTTAAGAGCATTTACAATCTTACATCATTTAATTTCATGATTCTTCCCTGTGCCCACCTCAACATCTTGGGCTCTTTCTTCCATTTCCCTCATCACCTGTATTCAGGAAAATGCTGAATTGGTGGCTGTGAAAGGATTTTTCTCCCTGAAAGTTTTCTCTGGGCTTGGTTCTCTATTACGAACATGATATAGCCTAAAATCATTTAGTGCCTTAATGTTTATCTCTGGGGATTGAATTGGACTCACCACTTAGTACGGCTGAATTTAGGTTTCTGCCCAAGGTTTACAGTTGTTAGAGAGAACACAGGATTTTAAGGCAGTGTGGCTTGTTTTGATGATTTCAGATTAATTTCCTATTTGTATCAGAAATTCATTGCTGGATGATTTATTTCCTTTCCTAAAGTCAGCTGAAAACAAATTTGTCTTTTACCCCTTTATCCAGTCCAACCGCTACAGAATCTTTTTTTTTTTAATTTAATTTAATTTATTTATTTTTTAGAATCTTTTTTTGATGGTTTATTAATGGTAGTATTATTCTGTTATTTCTAAAGCACTCAGGTTTTGGCTACAAGTTTGCCAACAGAACACAGCAATATAATCTATGTAATTAGCTTAGGACCATACTTTCTTCAGGATAACTTCTTTCAGAGATACTGGTAACTTTGCCTTGGACTTTTTTTTTTTTTTTTCTCCTTTCATGTTTTCTAATATATGCTGCAAAATGTGAGTGGATGGTTTGATGGTTTTGAGTGTGGGTTCATGAACCACATGGCCTGGTTTCAAATCCCAGCTCTAGGACTTCCCAGCTGTGTGATCATGGGCAGCTTACTTAAAGGTCTCTGTCTCAGTTTTCATGCCACTGGCTGTTAAAGAAGTGCAAGTGCAGTGAGTCCCTTACTAGGGACCTTCAAGCTGTGAACTTTCAAAGATGCCCATGTGCTTGCCGCCTCCTATTGCTGACGATCCTTCAGCTCTACCACCTCCCACGTCCCCTCCCTCCTCCAGCCAGTAACTCTTCTTGCCTGTTCACTCGATGCCAGCCCCTGTATGCTAGCTGTGATACTGCAGTACTGTACTTTTCAAGGTACTTTACTGTAAGATTAAAACGTTTATTTTTGTGTTTTTTTAAAAATATATTATTTGTGTGAAAAGTATTATAAACCTATTATAGTCCGGTACTATATAGCCAGTTGTGTTAGCCAGGTACCTAGGCTAACTTTGTTGGACTTGTGAGTGTGCTCTTGGAAAGGAACTCGTTTGTATGTAGGGGACTTACTGTGTCATTTAACTGAAAGAGCGAACACATGAAAAAAACAGCCCATGGAAGCTATTGATGTTAACTGTGTTCTCCACACACTGGTTTCCATGTTGCTGCCGGACAGGATTCTGACATTGCCCAGGGACTCCTGCACTCAGATAGGCTTTCTGTCCTGATGGGACCCCTACTTCGAGATGCTGGGTCCCCTGCATTGGAGATCTACCGCATAGATTTCAGGGACTCTTTTCATGGAATCCAATCCACTGGTTAGCCCTCCTGCCCCATGGTGCCCAGTTCAGCGTGGTACAGAGAAAAGATGCAGATTGGACAGTAACTCACACCTTCCTTTCTACACATTCTCCACTTGACAGCATCTTGTTCCTCAGTGTTGAATTGCACCTTATCTCTTTTCTTTTGCCACTGCCAAATCCTTGAGGACAGAGACTGCACTGAGGCACCTGAAATGGCATTGTCCGTCTCCATTATTTGAGGGTCACTGGACTTTAGCAGAAGGATGTCTTTCAGCTGATGCCAGCTCCCTTCTTAAGATCCTGTTATCGCTTCTACAGACAGAGCTTCCAAGCAAGGGGTGGGCTAGACTGGGATGCGGTGGGGTATAAAGGTGGGCCCCTGGTTTTATTTATGCACTATTATTTTTTAAAATTTATTATTTATTTACTTTATTATTGTTTTTATTTTTGACTGTTCTGGGTCTTTGCTGCTGTGTGTGGGCTAGCTCTAGCTGTGGTGAGTGGGGACTGCTCTGCGTTGTGGTGTGCGGGCTTCTCATTGCGGTGGTTTCTCTTGTTTCGGAGCACAGGTTCAAGGGCGTGTGGGCTTCAGCAGGTATGGTACGTGGGCACAGGAGTTGTGGTGCCTGGGCTTATCTGCCCCATGGCATGTGAGATCTTCCTGGGCCGGGGATCCAACCTGAGTCCCCTGCATTGGCAGGTGGATTCTCAGCCGCTGGACCACCAGGGAAGACCTGTTTTTGTTTTTTAAAAAATATAGTATGCATTTGAGAAACATTAACTGGTTGGATGATTTGATGTGCGACTGGTAACAACCCTTGTCCTTGTTGTTAGAACCCACCACAGCCATCAGTCCTGGAACACAAAGAGCAGAATAAACCCGAGGAAGCCACCAGCCAAGCCCAGGCAGAGTCAGTCTCCACCCCAAACACAGGTGAGAGAAGGTCACGGGGACTGAAAGAACGATGACTTGAATCGTAATAATGACGTCTCCATCCAGACATGAAGCTCACGGGAGCCTCCACAGGTGACCAAGCCTTCCTGGACCAGAAGTCACTCAGCAGAGAGCTGGTTCAGAACAACAGGGACCCCGCCCCTCCCTCTCCAGGACCTAGAAATTCCACAGGCGCCTAAGGGTTTCTTGATACTTAAGTCCTCTCTCACCTTTCAGCTGTTTGAAAAGTCAATGGAAAATGTTCTCACTCTGGAGAAATAATTGACTCCTTCCACAGGAGTCTCAGGGTTTCTTGATACTTAGAGCTGTTAACACTTGTGGCATATATGGAATGTTTACACAGTTATAGGACAGTATCTGGGTGTCCCTGGTGGCTCACACGGTAAAGAGTCCACCTGCAATGCGGGAGACCCAGGTTCGATCCTTGGGATGGAAAGATACCCTGGAGAAGGAATTGGCAACCCACTCAAGGATTCTTGCCTGGAGAATTCTGTGGACAGAGTAGCCTGGTGGGTTACAGTCCATGGGGTTGCGGAGTTGGCACGACTGAGTGACTAACACACACAGGACAGTATCTGTTGAACTTGGAGTTCAGAGTGGGGCAGACACCCAAGACTTAGAACTTCAGGGTTAGTATCTACTGGTGGAGATCCACTGGAGTCTAGGAAAAAGGCTTTTGGATCCTGTGAAGGAAATGCTTTCTCCAGAGGGGAGACGCCTACGTGAAGGGTGAGATGAGAGGAAGCAGTAACCGTGGGAAGAGGAAATCCTGCTTGCAGGGGGCTTAATTTGGGTCACAGTCAGATCTTGGGCTTACTGTATTTGAAGTGGTTGGAAACACTTGAAGAATCAGGAGATTTCCAGAAAATCGGGAATGCATTCAAAAGGAACAGCTTAGCTTCTGTTGAAATGTTTGCATCTCACGTTTCACCACCAGCTGGAGCAGAGTCACAGCCTATCCCTGGGAAACGGGTTTCCTGTCCCTTTGTCCCATGGACACCCACCCCCACCTCCTCCCTCCCCGAATTAGCCTTGCTTCCTGAGGCTAATCCCTCCAGGGGTTTCGTGCTTCCCCTTCCCTCACCTCTTTCAGTCACCCCTACTCTCCCTGGCACCCCACCTCTATCCTGGCATCTCCCAATAAATACGCAAGCTCCCCTCCCCGCTTGAAGAAACCCTCCTTCAGCCCCTCCCCCTTCTTACCGTGGTATTGTCCCTGTAGCACCAACCTGTTTGAAAAGGTCACCTGCTCTTCCCATCACCTCTGTCTCCTGTGCCACTCACTCCAGCGCTCCCCCCCCCCCCCCCCCCCCCCCCCTGCCATGGGGCTTCCTCCGTCTCCACCCAGAGCTGTTCTCGCTCATCCTTCATTCTGCCCAGGGTGGTCTCAGGGCGCTTGGCGCTGTGCTTTCTCCCTGCTGGAAGCCCCCTCCTGCCTTGGCTTCGGGATTTCTGTCTCTTTTCTGTGGGCTCTTAGGGCTTCCCTGGTGGCTCAGTGGTAAAGAATCTTCCTGCAATGCAGGAGATGTGGGTTTCATCCCTGGGTCGGGAAGATTCCCTGGAGGAGGAAACGGCAACCCACTCCAATGTTCTTGCCTGGGAAATCTCACGGACAGAGGAGCCCAGTAGGCTACAGTCCACAGGGTTGCAAAGAGTTGGACAAGACTTAGTGATTAAACAACAAAGTTCCCTGGCTAGGGATCAAACCCGGGTCCCAGCAGTGAAAGTCCTGAGTCTTAACCACTGGATGGCCAGGGAATTCTCTATGATTTTGCTTCTGTCTGCTTGGCTAGGACCACTTCGTCCTCCTTTCCCAGGCCCCTTATGGCCTCCTCTTTTCCCGTAACCTCGCAAATGGCAGAATTTCTTGAGCACCTATCCTGAGCTCTTCATTTTTCTTGCTGGGGACTCTCTGGGCAACCTCTTGGGGCTGCTGATGCTTAAACCTGCTTTCCAGCACTGGCCCAGCTCTGCCTCCCCTTGGAAAGAAAACTCAGACCCCCGTTGAGTTTTCTTTGCCTCTGATCAGCTCTGTAACCTTCTGCTTACCACGACAGTCACCCCTGCCACTCCTTAATATCCCCAACATCTTAAATTTTCGTTATTTCTGCAATTGTCTCCTAATTGGTTCGCAGTCTTAAACCTTTCCTTCATGAATGGAGTGGGCTTTAAGTAGAGGCCAGTCTAAAATAAAAATCAGATCATGTTACTCCCCTCCTTAAGATTCTTCAGAGGCTCCTCTTGACTTTCAGGGTGAAATTCATGTCGTTGACTTAGCACCCAAGGCTGCCATGACCTGCTTCCATCTCATCACCCCTCGCTTGTACCTTTCATCCCAGCCATACTCAAGTGCTTGCTGGTATCCAGGTTCCTGATGCTGGTCCCTGCTCCTGTCTTCACAATGCCCTCTGTTTATCTGGGCCTTCAAGTCACCACCCCAGACACCCCTGAGCCTCCGGGTCTGGGCTCTGTGCTCCTCCTGTGTGCTCTCTCGTAGTGTCAGGCACCCCTGTTTCAGCTCCAGCAGTACTGGGCTTCCGCCAGACTTCACATCCCCTGAGGACCTAGGAAGGTCCCCAAGACAGCATGCCTGGCACGTCAAATAGAGAGATGATGGCAGGAGCTTCTGGCTGGCTTCCCAGCACTCACGTGGCTGTGTACTCCTCTCTTGTTTTTTTGGGAGCAGCTTCTAGCCTCTCAGTGTTTGCATTTTCAGCACAGTATTTTTTTCTGGATGATGTACCTTGACATTTATTAAGTGTCTCGAGATTTAAAGATGATGGAGACTTGACCCCTTTCCCTAAAGGATTTGCTATACACCGGGTGCATCCGTCACGTGTATTCATTCAGTGAGTATTTATCAACAGCCACCATGGAAAGAGGTAGAGTTAATGCAGCCAGGCACGGGGATTCATGTAAAGTCTGCAGAGCTTAGAAGAACTTGCTGTGGTTTTTCATCTTCACAAGCTTTGCTTTAAATGACGGGAGAAAGATGGCAGTTATCCTTGCCAGGCACTCCGCTATCAGCCAGGTCAGAGGCTTTTCCCTGGTCACAAATGTTTCCTTTGAAACCTGCTTGCATGGCCCTCACTTGCATGGACTTTGAAGTCAGGGTTTTGTGTAAACATGACTTCGTCAGAAACAAACCTCTCCTGCCCCTGCCATTGGCCTCCAGCTTTCTCTGCATCAGCTTCTCAAGAGAATTCTGCTGTGTCCCTTCTTAGTTAAACACACAGCAGAGCTTGGGGCTGGCTTTCTCACGGCAACGCTGCTGTCTGCTCTTGCCATAAAGTCTCTTTTTGTAAATAAACAGAAAATCAGTGTGTCTGATCTGAGAGCCATGGCTGGACTTGGAGATAAGGCTGTGGAGTTCACACCAGTGGGGCTTTTGGATGGAGACATCTGGCCCCATGGTGTTTTAAATGCTTAAGAGGGTTTTGGACGATGAACTGCTGGAAAGTGCAATCTATAAATGTCAGCTCCCGAAGTCGCCACGCTGCATGTCACACCGTCTGGCATTGAGAGCTAGATAGCCTAGTGGTTAAGAGCTCTACTCCAGAACTCATGGGCTGCTTCGGTTTGACTTCTGTTTCCGATACTCTAATTTTCTAATGGGGTGAGTTCTAGTTTCCCCATTTCTGAAATCAGGATGATTTGAGTATTTCCCTTGAGTGGTGGTTGTGAGGATTAAGCCAGTTAGTAGCTGTGCAGGGCTTAGACACAGTAAGTACTCGGTACTGTGAGCTTTTGTATAATTATGCCCTTTTATCAGCTTCTCAGGGGATGTTAACCACTATGACTTTCTCTGGGTCACCAAAGCTGTAATCAGGTCTCCCCACCTCTGGTGGCCCACAGCATCTCTGAGCCCGTTGGCAATCCTCTTTGCTCACTTTGTATCTCTGACCATCTTATTCCAGTCTTTTCTCTCTCTCTCTCTCTTTTTTTTTTTTGGTCTGCACCGCAAGGTTCATAGGATCTTAGTTCCCCAACCCAGAATGGAAACTGGGCCCCTGGCAGCGAGAGCCCTGAGCTCTAACCACTGAACCACCAGGAAATTCCCAGTCATACCTGTTCCACATTGTTCTTTGTGCCTGGAATAGGCTTCTGTTGCATCTCTTCCCCTCCCCCAGTGCTGTCCTTCTTCCTCTTCTGAAGCCCTCTTGGTGGATTGGGTACAGGAACCATAGGGAAACTCTAGGATGATTTGATTTTTTAAAAAAATTGATTAATCTCTAAAGCCTTCTAGAGCCTTTGCCAGTGGACTAACCTGTGAGATTGCCATCTGTTTCTTTAAAATTATAAAATATGCTTAGGATTTACTGCTGTAACCATCTTTAGGTGTACAGTTCAGGGGCACGAGTACATTCACATCTGTGTGCAATCATCACTGCTCTCTGTCCCCAGAACATTTCCATCTTCCCAAACAGAAGCTCTGTACCTATTAAACAATAACTTCTCCTTTCTCCTCTCCACTTCCTGGCAACCATGATTCTGTTTTCTGTCTCTATGGATTTAACTACGTTAGGCTCCTCGTAGCAATGGAATCATGCAACGTTTGTCCTTTGGCGGCTGGCTTACTCCACTTAGCATAATATCTTTAAGGTCTGTGCATGTTGTAGGACGGGTCAGGATTTCCTTTCTTCTAAAGGCTGACTTGTATGTAAAGCCACATTTTATTTATCTGTTCATCCGTTGGTGGACATTTGAGTTGTTTCCAATTTTTTTTTTTTTTTTTGCCACTTCCCACAGCATGTGGGATCTTAGTTCCCTGACCAAGGACGGAACCTGCGCTTGCTGCATTGGAAGCGTGCAGTCCTAACCACTGGACTGCCGGGGAAGCCCCCGTTTCCACTTTTTGGCTGTTGTGAATAGCACTGCCATGAACACTGGTGTACAAGTATTAATATGTATAAGTCCCTGCTTTCAGTTCTTTTGGGTGTTATACTCAGTGGTAAAATTGCAGAGTCATAACTGTCCATCTTTTATGCACAGTTGACTTTATAAATCAAGATAAGAGCTTGAACACCTGTTGGGAGAATTCTCTTGACCTCCCTTCTCCCCCACCCCCACCCTGCCCCAGGCCCTCTCATGGACTTTATCTCCATCAGTGTCAACTCTACACTCAGGTTCTTCTGGCTAAAGCTCTGGTGTCATCCTGGACTTCTTGAATTCTTTTACATGTTTAGACAATGAGCAGTTCCCATTTGGTCCATCTTCTGTATCCAGAATTGAGTCGCTTCTCTCCATCCCACCTTTGCTGCCTGGATCCAGGCCCCACGGCTTCATCTGGATCGGGACAATGGTTTCCTGACTGCTCTCCTTGTTTTGATCTTGGTCCCCCTGTGGTCTCTTTATGAGCACAACAATTGGTTCAACCTTTTAAAGACATTCTCGGACTTCCCTGGTGGCTCAGTGGTAAGGAATCCACCTGCTAATGCAGGAGATGTGGGTTCGATCCCTGGGTCAGGAAGATCCCCTGGAGAAGGACATGGGAACCCACTCCAGTATTCTTGCCTGGAAAGTTCTTCATGGACAGAGGAGCCAGGCAGGCAATGGTGGAAAAAAGACATACAGGGTTGAGCGACTAACACTTCTAAGACATCAATCAGGTAGTGTTATTCCTGTTGACCTTCCAGCATCTCACTTTCCATCTCACTGGAGGCCAAATATAAGTGCTTGCAAAGGTCTGTATGTCCCCACTGCTCTTCTGACCCTATTTCTCCTTCCCTCCTCAGCTCAAGTCATGAGTGTCCCTTCACTGTTCTGCCTCAGGGCTTTGGAGTTTTTGGAGAACTAGCCTCGAATGTTCTTACCTTAACAAACCCTTCACCCTCCAAGGTCTCTTCTGAAGAGCGCCCTGCTCTGAAACTTTAAGGTAACAAGCTCTCACTGTCCTGATTCCAGGCATCACTCATGTCTTTTACCCACTTACTTAGCGCTTTCTGACACAGATTCACTCCCCAGTTTGTTCATTTCCTTCCTCCTCACTCGAGTGTGTGTATGCGTATATGTGTGCCCAGTCATGTCCAACTCTTTTGCGACCCCATGAACTGTAGCCTGCCAGGCTCCTCTGTCCATGGGATTCTCCAGGCAGGAATACTGGAGTGGGTTGCCATTTCCTTCTCCAGGGGACCCAGGGATCGAACCCACGACTCCTGCATCAGCAGGCCGATTCTTTACCACTAGCGCCACATGGGAAGCCCCCTTGTAAGCTTCATGATGTCATGATGTCAGGGACTTTGGTTTCCTGTCGTATTCTCAGTGCCTATAACAGGGCCAGGCACATACTAGATGCTCAGTTTGTATCTGTTCCATGAATGGATGGATGGTGCTGTGGGGTCCCCCCACTCGAATGGCCCACAGGTGTTCCTAGTCTCTGAGAGATATGCAGACACATCAAAGTCCTGCTGCTATCAGGCTCCAGTCTCATCCTTGTGGCCCAGTTCAGTTCAGTTCAGTCGCTCAGTTGTGTCTGACTCTTTGTGACCCCATGAATCGCAGAACACCAGGCCTCCCTGTTCATCACCAACTCCCGGAGTTCACTCAGACTCATGTCCATCGAGTCCGTGATGCCATCCAGCCATCTCATCCTCTGTTGTCCCCTTCTCCTCCTGCCCCCAATCCCTCCCAGCCTCAGAGTCTTTTCCAAAGAGTGAACTCTTCCCATGAGGTGGCCAAAGTTTCAGCTTTAGCATCACTCCTTCCAAAGAAATCCCAGGACTGATCTCCTTCAGAATGGACTGGTTGGATCTCCTTGCAGTCCAAGGGACTCTTAAGAGTCTTCTCCAACACCACAGTTCAAAAGCATCAATTCGGTGCTCAGCTTTCTTCATAGTCCAACTCACATCCATACATGACCACTGGAAAAACCATAGCCTTGACTAGACAGACCTTTGTTGGCAAAGTAATGTCTCTGCTTTTCAATGTTATCTAGGTTGGTCATACTTTTCTTCCAAGGAGTAAGCATCTTTTAATTTCATGGCTGCAGTCACCATCTGCAGTGATTTTGGAGCCCCCCAAAATAAAGTCTGACACTGTTTCCACTGTTTCCCCATCTATTTCCCATGAAGTGATGGGACCAGATGCCATGATCTTCGTTTTCTGAATGTTGAGCTTTAAGCCAACTTTTTCACTCTCCTCTTTCACTTTCATCAAGAAGCTTTTTAGTTCCTCTTCACTTTCTGCCATAAGGGTGGTGTCATCTGCATATCTGAGGTTATTGATATTTCTCCCGGCAATCTTGATTCCAGCTTGTGCTTCTTCCAGCCCAGCGTTTCTCATCATGTACTCTGCATATAAGTTAAATAAGCAGGGTGACAATATACAGCCTTGACGTACTCCTTTTCCTATTTGGAACCTGTCTGTTGTTCCATGTCCAGTTCTAACTGTTGCTTCCTGACCTGTGGCCCAGGGCAGCTTCAAAAGGAAGCAAACTGGGTGGATCACTTTTTGCAACTCTCTTTAGCCTTAGCAGTTCTTATAAATGCCCCTGATTGCTGCAAAGATTTATCCTATAGCAAACAGCCCTTCAAAAACCTGTATCATATTCAGGTTCCCCAAACTGGACTCCAAGTTACCTTCTCAGGGGCTCAGGGAGTCTTCGTGGTAGTCCCGCTCAGTCCTGTCTGACTCTTTGCCCTCCAGGCTCCTCTGTCCATAGAATTTTCCAGGCAAGAATATTGGAGTGGGTTGTCATTTTCTTCCCCAGGGGATCTTCTTGACCCAGGTCTTGACCTAGGTCTCCTGCATTGCAGGCACATTCTTTACTGTCTGAGCTACTGCGGCCTATATGAATCAGCTATTGTTTTTACAACAACCTAAGCGGGAAAAATGGAAACAAATTCTTGGTCTTTTAACCACTGAATTACACCTAAGGAATGTCATGTGAGTAGTGCCAAGGTGCTGTGTTTGCATTTGTGTGTGAGGTATGCTTGGTGCCCAGGGACCCCCTGAAGTGATGGTCTTTAACTCTTAGTTGCTTAAATTGGGGTCACTGGTTCATGGACGTCTTTTTGCAAATTCATGATAATCTCTTCCCCTGTAAGTGTGTCTGATGGAGAAGGCAATGGCACCCCACTCCAGTACTCTTGCCTGGAAAATCCCATGGATAGAGGAGCCTGATGGGCTGCAGTCCATGGGGTCGCGAAGAGTCGGACACGACTGAGCAACTTCACTTTCACTTTTCACTTTCATGCATTGGAGAAGGAAATGGCAACCCACTCCAGTGTTCTTGCCTGGAGAATCCCAGGGACGGGGGAGCCTGGTGGGCTGCCGTCTATGGGGTCGCACAGAGTTGGACACGACTGAAACAACTTAGCAGCAGCAAGTGTGTCTGCATGAGATATATTCAGACTGCACAGCTAATAACCATGAGCTACAGGGCAGACTGAAATACAATACAGGAGAGAAATCTTCCAGGTTCCAGGCCACAATTTCACAGGGGTCTGAGTCAGCCTGGGGAAATGGGGTATGAAGCAGAGAAAAGAACATGGTCTTAGAGTCAGGAGACTGGAGTTGGAATCAATCTTGGCTTCTGAACTAACCACGTGAACCTGGGTTTGTTGGCCCACCCCTTTCTGGGTTTCATTCTTCCTTGATAAAATGAACCAGAGAATCTCTAAGTTCTCTTCCAATTCATACTTCTCTTTTGTGAGGTATGTTGGGCAGAAATGCTCATTCGGACACCAGGAAATGTACACTGTTGGCACCAAGCCCTGAGTACTGGCCATGAGGATGATAGTGACATTTCCTGAGGTGTCAATTCAAGGCTCATCTTCTCTGAGTGGCCTTTGCTAGGACTGTACCTAGAAATCACACCTGCACTTCTATCCTGTTTATCCTAGTTGAGTTTTCTTCATATTCGTCTCCTGCATTTTTGAGGAAATCTGATCTTTATTAAAGTTATTTCTTATTACCTATCTTCTACTTCTAAAAGTAAACTCTATAAAGAGGGTTTTTTCTCTCTCTCAAGACTGTGCCCCAGTGCCTTGGAACAGTGTCTGTCTCTTAGTGGGTACCTAATCAACATTTTCTGAATGATTTGGGCACTGCCTCTGCTTTGGGTACTGTGCAAAGTGCTTTATATTTTAATCAATAAGTGTATGAAGTATTATTATTAACCTTGTGTACTGGCTGAGAAAATTGAGGCATCACAAAAATCAGATAACTTGCCTGTAAGTATCAGAGCTGAAACTTGAACCCAGGTAAGTGCACACCTTGCTGGATTCATCCTTGGCCTTGGCACCTCTCAGCCAAGAGGGCTCTAGTGCCAAGTGCATCAGGTTGTACCGTGTCTCTCTTTTTTTTTTCCCCATTCTTTTCTGCAGCTCCGTGTATAGGGATGGAGGAATTAACCTCTCATTTATTGAAGAGACTATCCTTTCCCCATTGTATATTCTTGGCTCCCTTGTTCTAAGCTAATTATAAAAGGATGGTTTTGTTTCTTGGCTCTCTATTCTGTTTCATTGATCCATGTGTCTGTTTTGACTATTATAGCTTTGTAATATAGTTTAAAATTGGGACGTGTGATGCTTCTAGCTTTGTTCTTCTTTCTCAGGATTGCTTTGGCTATTTGGAGACTTCGGGGATTTTTTTTTTTTCTATTTCTGTGAAAAATGCCTTTGGAATTTTGATAGGGATTGGATTGAATCTGAGGAGTGCTTTGGGGTAATATTGACAGAAATCAAACTCTCAGAGTCGTCCTTGACTACCTTTGTCTACTCTGACTGTGCAGAGAACTCACTGTGCAGAATTATAGAACTGAGTGGTTTGTCAGCTCTGCTCTGGTTCCAGCAATCTCTTCGTTTTAAAGCTGAAGAAATAGAGACCTGAAACAGCTGAGTGCCTCTTCACTCCCATGTTATCTTGATCTATGGACTGACTGATTCATGGACTTTCAGCAGTCTGGGTGGTAAGCCAGAAGTCCCTTGGCAGTCATGCTGGGAGCCTGCACAGCGTTGGGGCCTACCCTTCCTGATACTGTCACCATCTGCTGGCCTCTTGGGCCCTGGACCTTTGAGATCTTCCATTACTTGAGGTGCAGTTCAGTTTCCGGGAGTAGATGCTGGCTGAGGGCCCTGCCTCTGGTCAGGCCACTCCGAAGACAGTGCTTCTTGATGCGAAAACCACATCTGTCAAAATCTCATCTTCTTGGTGTTCAGATGCACCGGTAGGATGGGTTTCAGGACCATTCTGTGGGCATTTTTGTGTCTTCTGCTCCCGACGATTTGTCCCCAACTTTTCCTTTCTAGGTCTCTTAGGGGTTAAATGCTACCAGGAAGAAGCAGGGCAGTTTCTCCCCCCCTTATGCTGCTAGTTAAGAATGAGGACTATTTTATGTTCATGAATAGGCTATTGCCTATTGGTGTTCTGATCATAGATAAAATGTCCTTGTTCCTGTTTGTTACACATGGAATCACAGCAAACAGTACAAGACCGACTCTAATTAAATGGTTGAGTGATGTGGTCTCTACCATACCAGGTGTAGAAATTCAAGGAAAAGAGTATCGGAAAGGATGGGATGATCAGGTAATAATACAAATGAAATAAGAACCAACGCTTATCAAGTGCTTTCTATGTGTCAGGCACAGTAAAAAGCTTTATGTGTCTTAACTCACTTAATCCTCACAATAACCTTGCGAACTCCGTATATCCCCGTTTTGCAGTGGAGGAAACTGAGGCCCAGAAAGATGAAGTAATTTCTTGAAAGTCATTGAGAGCTGGAAGGGCAAAGCCAGGGTTTGAATTCAGACAGCCTGACTCCAGGGTCTTTTCTCTTAAATTTTGCACCTGACGGCCTTGATGAACGTTTTGCGAAGAAGATCAGACTTGAACTGGACCTTGAAGAAGGAGAGGGCCAATAGTGTGGGAACAAATCTAAGAGGTGGAGTGGGCATGGCAGATCCCAACCGGAGAGAAGGGACTGGCCTCGCTTGGCAGAATGCACGTGTTGGGAAATAGTGGGGGAGATGATGGGACAGTAGGGTGGGGACATATTATAAAAGGTCTTAGCATCAAGGCAGAGTGTTTAGACTTGATCTGGAGGGACCTTGTCTTTGAAGAGTGTTGAAGGGTGACTTGCTAGAAGCAGACGTTTTGGGAGGCTTTTGGGTGGCGGTGGTAGGTCTGGTAGGAGGTGTGCAGGCAGTAATGAGGTGCTGGAGGGTTGAGCCTGGAATGCTGGTCTCCGCTGAGCCAGCTTGGGAGGGAAGATGGATGTGGAGTCGGGAGTATGAGGGACAGCCTGGGAGAGCTCTCACCACCTGTGATCCCCATGATACAGCTACCTGCAGGACAAGCCAGGGCTCCGCACCCCAGAGTCTCACACACCCAGCCCAGAGTGGAGGGGCTGTCCCGCCACCAATGAGTGCCTGAGCCACCCCTCATCTGCCTGCCCTGCTCCACCCTCAGAGCACAAAAGGGCTTGCTTTCTCTCTGCCTTCCAAGTCCACACACCTTCTTCCTGCGGCCACCCCAACCCAGGACCCAATGGAGAGGGAATTCTGGAAATTCCACGTACAGGGTTGGCCAAAAAGTCCATTCAGGTTTTCCATTACATCTCACAGAAGCACGCAAACAAACTTTTTGGCCAACCCAATACATAGAAGATTTCTTTCATTCTTCTCTTCTCTGCCTGACCGATTTGATCGGAAAGGCTTTCACAGATGCAGCGTAAACTCTCTTAGCAAATCAGTTGCAGCCAAATATCATGGCTGACGATCTCTTGCCCTCCCTGCAAGTTCTTAATGCGTCTCACCTCGTCTCTGAACCTCCCAAAGTTTCTCTCTGTCACTTGCATGGGGACATGTGATTGTCTACAGCTGTACCCTCTGTGCTCGTTTGCTTGGGCCTCTAGGACAAAGCACTGTCAACCAGATGGCTGAACATCAGGCATTTGTTTTTGCACAGTTTGGAGACTAGAAGTCCAAGATAGAAATGTGGCAGGGAAGGTTTCTTGAGACCCCTCTTGGTCTTCTGTCTCCTCATGGTTGTCCCTCTTTAACTGTGTCTTTATTTCCTCTTGTTATAAGGACACTGGTTGTACTGTGTTAGGGCCCACCTTAATGACCTTATTTTAACTTAATTACTTCTTTAAAGTAGTCATGTATGGATGTGAGAATGGGACCATAAAGAAGGCTGAGCGCCGAAAAATTGATGCTTTCAAACTATGGTGCTGGAGAAGACTCTTGAGAGTCTCTTGGACAGCAAGGAGATCAAACCAGTCCATCCTAAAGGAAATCAACCCTGATTATTCATTGGAAGGGCTGATGCTGAAGCTGAAACGCCAATACTTTGGCCACCTGATATGAAGAGCCAACTCACTGGAAAAGACCCTGACGCTGGGAAGGACTAAGGGCAGGAGGAGAAGGGGGTGACAGAGGATGAGATGGTTGGATGGCATCACCAACTCCATGGACATGAGTTTGAGCAAACTCTGGGAGAAAATGAAGGACAGGGAAGCCTGGCAGTGCTGCAGTCCATGGGGTTGCAAAGAGTCAGACATGACTTATCAACTGAACAACAACTTCTTTAAAGACCATCTTCAGGGAATTTCCAGGCTGTCCAGTGGTGAAGACTCTGCACTTTCACTGCAGGGGTCCCAGGTTCAATCCCTGGTTGGGGAACTAAAAGCCTGAAAGATGTGGCAAGGCCAAAACAAAGCACCCACTTCAAATACTGGAGGTACTTCTACGTATGGATTTGCAGGGTAAGAGACACAATTCAGCCCAGAACACTTTCCTGCTCATCCAAGTTACCTCAGGGTGAAAGGTCACCCAGCAACTACCCAGGCTGTGCAGTTTTTGTGTCTGGTTCCTCAAGGCAGGCAGCCTCTGGGCTTTCCTGTGAAGGTCCAGGGTGTTATTCACTGATGTTCAGTTTCCTAGGCTGGGTTGTCCTCCTCCAGGCGAGGAGCATTCCTCCATGCACACATTCCAACTTGGTCAGGTCAGAAATTGTCAAATCCAGGAGGGATTTTTTTTTTTTTTAACTGAGTGCAGAATTCCTAGCATATCAGAGAGCTCAGGAAGGAAGGCCCTGCTTGAGGACAGAGGTCAAAACTTTGGTGTTCAGAGCCTCTGAGAAAGGGTTAAGCCTAATCCTGTTTGCCTGATTAGCCTCTGAATGAATGCAATGATTTAATGCAGGGGTCCCCAGCCTCGGGAATCTAATGCCTGATGATCTGAGGTGGAGCTGATGTAGTAATAATAGAAATAAAGTGCACAATACATGTAATGCACTTGAATCATCCCCAAACCATCTTCCACTCCCACCCGTCCATGGAAAAATTGTCTTGCACAAAACCAGTCCCTGGTGCCAAAAGGGTTGGAGATGCTGAATTAATGTAACCCTTGAGCTTTATTTTCTTCCAATCTTAGAGTATCAGTCACTAGGGGATCTGGAAAGGAGCAAAGAGACAAGATTGGCAAAGGAGAGGGTTGGGTGGCTCTCAGGACAGCTGGCCAGAGGGTCCAGCCTGCTTCCATAGCAGGTGTGAGTCTGGACAGAGGCCTCCCTGCCTAGCAGGAAGTGGGGGTCTGGGCAAGACTTTCCAAGGCCTGCCTACTGCTCTCCTGCTGGAAATGAGGAAGGGATGCTAACCTTCTACAGATCCAGCAAAATCAAGCCACAAGGACACCCAGCATCTTCTCTCTCTCTTCTCTGGATCCCAGCTCCCAGGCACCTGCCAAATTACCATCGCTTTTTATTCAAGTGAAAAGCACTTCACTGAAGTGAAATATTGGAGCTAGGAATACTCTAAAAAGCCATTTTGGAAAACTGTCAAGAACAGTTTCATGGGTAAAACAAAGAAAGGGACAAGACTGCACGCAAAGCTGGATCACCTGCCTGGAGAGTCTGTTCTAGAAAGACGACTTGGATTTTACGCAGAGAGGTGAAGGGAGTGGGAGGGCTGGGTTGGAGAGCTGAGGCCTGGCACTTGCCCAGTGTGTCCTCCTCGGCACGTGACAGGCCCTTGGGGAGACATCTTAATAAAGAGGTCACTAGCCACCTGGCAGACCTCCAACCCTCCTGGTACCCGAGACAAAAATGCTGGCCTGGCGAGACTGTTTAGGTAATTTCTTAGCACATTTACCACTTCACAGACCCCAAACTATGCAAGTAAATGGATCTTTTTTTTTTTTTAAAGGTATTAAAAATGCCCAACTATCTTATTACAGTAAGAGCTGAAATAGGCGTACTTTGTAATCTTAACTCTCGACATTAGAGAAACGTTTTTATCCCCAAAGGCCTGGGAGGTATTATTTGAAAGTGACTTTTGTATTGACTTAAACTTTCTTCTTTTCTAAACATAGCTAAGGGTGGTCAATTTGGGAAAAGTAAAAGAGAAAAAAAAAAAAGATGTATTTCTATTGGTGCTCGCCTGAGGTCTAGAAAGTGGTAGACCTGAACTAAGTGCCCTGGGTCTGTTTGGGAGGGGTGGGGGAGACTGGTGGCCAGAGGGGTCCAGTTTTGGTGTGAGAAGCCCTGGGATGGGAGCAACCCCACCCCTCCCAGGCCCTGGGCTCTTGCTGAGAGGAATGGAATGTTTGTGTGCTGACCAGACCTGCCTGACTGAGTCTGTGGGAGGGACAGGACATCAAGGGGCTGAAGGCTTTGAGCTCTTAAGATAACACTGTCTCCTTGGAGGGGGATTCCCTTGAGCACAAGAAAGAGATTCCAAGCTGGTTCCCAGCAGGGACTGCTGATTGGGGTGGTGGTGGTGGGGCTTTTGGGATCCAGGGCTTCTGAGTAAAACAGTCTGCATGCCAGGCTTCCTTCTATATGCCAGGCTCCCGCCTGCATCAGTATACCCTTCCCAGTGCCCACCACCTGGCTTCTGCTCCTGCCCAAACACACCAACGGCCTCTGGGCCTTTGCACATGCTGCTCCTTTGGCCAGAAGTACCCTGGCCACCCCCTAAGTCAATCAGCCCTCAGGATCTGGTGCAACCCTCACCCTTTCACGAAAGCCTGGACCCTGGCCTGTGTCCCCATCCCCTTTTACACGCTCAGAGGTCTTCCTGCCCCTCCTGCCTCTAACTTGTCCTCTCCTTCTCCTGGCCTGTGAGGGAAACTGCGGGGGATCACTGGCAGGGCTGAAGGGGTCCAGTTTTGCTGTGAGGAGGTCTTGGGGGCCAGCTCCACCCCTCCCAGCCCCTGGACTCTTGCTGAAAGGAATGGAATGTGCATGCTGACTGGATCAGCCAGGCCCAGGCCTCTAAGAGGTCAGGAACCTCCTCATTGGCTGCCAGGTGTGGCTTCTGGCAGGTAACTCTTTAGAGGCCTGAGAGTGGGGAAGGGAGACTCCTGCTTTGTGCAACAGCTGGGACTGCAGGGGTGCTGCGGGCAGACCCCTGCTTAGCTTGGTACCCAGGCTGCTCAGTAAGCGCTGTGGTGTGTGTGCGCCATTGCTCAGCTGTGTCTGACTCTCTGCGACCTCCTGGACTGTAGCCCTCCAGGGTCCTCTCTTCACAGGATTATCCTTGCAAGAATACTGGACTGGGTTGCCATTTCCTCCTCCTTGGCAATCTTTCCCAGCCAGAGATTGAACCAGCGTCTTCTGTACTGGCAGGCAAGTTGTTTACCACTGAGCCATCTGGGAAGCCCTAAACGCTTGTGGACCAACCGTCAAATTTGCTTTTGCTGGGCAGCTCCCACACACCTGGCACTTTATATTCCGCATCTCATGTAACCTGGACAAGAACAGGTGAGGAAAGTCTCGTGTCCATTTTCAGACAAGGGACTTTGGGCTGAGTACGTTCTTTGACCTGACTGAGGTTACACAGCTAAGTTGTTCGGTCACCAAGTCGTGTCTGACTCTTTTTGACCCCATGGACTGCAGCACGCCAGGTTTCCCTGTCCTCACCATCTCCTGAGTTTGCCCAAGCTCCTATCAATTGAGTTGGTGATGCCATCCAACCATCTCATCCTCTGTCACCCCCTTCTCCTCCTGCCCTTAATCTTTCCCAGCATCAGGGTCTTTCCCAGTGAGTTGGCTCTTCGCATTAAGTGGCCAAAGTATTGGAGCGTCAGCTTCAGCATCAGTCCTTCCAATGAATACTCAGGGTTGACTTCCTTTAAGATGGACTGGTTTGCTCTCCTTGCAGTCCAAGGGACTCTCAGGAGTCTTCTCCAGCCCCCCAGTTCGAAAGCATCAGTTCTTCAGCGCTCTACCTTCTTTACTGTCCCGTTCTCACATCCAGACGTGACTCCTGGGAACACAACCAAGAGGCTGTAACAATTCCTGGCTTTCACACTGAGGGGGCATAAGAACCAGTGGGGAGCTGCTTAAAAACGTGAGTTTCTTCACACTTCCCCCAAGATTCTGATTTTGTCATAGCATTTTTTTTTTATCGTGATAAAATATACAGAATGGAAAATTGACTATTTTAACCATTTTTAAATGTATAGTTTAGTGGCATTAAATACATTCACTATGTTCTGGAACCTTCACCACCAACCATCTCCAGAACTTTCTTCATTTTCCTAAACTGAAACCCTGTCCCCATTAAACAACCATGCCCCAGACCCTGGCAACCACCACTCTACTGTCTGTCTCTGAATTTGACTACTCTAAGGACCTCTATTTGGACGTTCTTGGTTCACGTAATGCTGAAACCTAGCAAGCAGGATTTTGAGCATTAACTTTACTAGTATGGGAGATGAGTGCAATTATCCAGTGATTTGAGCATTCTTTAGTACTGCCCTTCTTGGGAATTGAGATGAAGACTGACTTTTTCCAGTCCTGTGGCCACTGCTGGGTTTTCCAAATTTGCTGACAGATTGAGTGCAGCACTTTGATAGCATCATCTTCTAAGATTTTAAATAGTTCTGCTGGAATTCCATTGCCTCCACTAGCTTTATTGATAGCAGTGCTTCCTAAGGCCGATCAATCCTAAAGGAAATCAACCCTGAATACCCACTGAAAGGAGTGACGCTGAAGCTGAAGCTCCAGTACTTTGGTCACCTGATGCAAACAACCGACTCACTGAAAAAGACCCTGATGCTGGTAAAGATTGAAGGCAGAAGAGGGCAACAGAGGATGAGATGGTTGGATGGCACCACCAATGCAATGGACGTGGACTTGGGCAAACTCTAGGAGACGGTGGGGAATAAGGAGGCCTGGCGTGCTGCAGTCCATGGGGTTGTGAAGAGTCGGACATGACTTGGCAACTGAACAACAAACAACAGGGACCTCTATAAGCAGGATCACGTAGCGTGTGTCCTTTTGTGTCTGGCTTATTTCACTGTCACAGTATTTTAAACAAGGGCCCCTGGCAATCCTCCTGTAGGGGCCTGGACCTCCCTGAGGAATTCTGGCAGAGGCTGGGAGGGGGGTGAGGGAAGCACGGCCCTGCAGAGGCTTTGCAGGCTGAGTTGCACGGAAGGGAGGGCTGGGATGAGTCAGGGAGGGTGGCCTGGAAGGTAGGGAGGGAGAGGTGGCCCTGTGGTGACAGGGGGACCCTGGGGTGGGCAGTGGCTGGCTTCTGGCAGGTATTGCTCAGGGCAGGGTGTTGACCCATGCCTAGAGCTCAGGGCAGGAGGACGGGAGGGACAGTCGTGTGGACTGGTCAGTTCAGGGAGGGCCCATGAGCCCTAGCTCATAGGCCAGGGTGAGGAACCCTGTTAGTTCAGTTTAGTTCAGTTCAGTCGCTCAGTCGTGTCCGACTCTGCAACCCCATGAATCGCAGCACGCCAGGCCTCCCTGTCCATCACCGTCTCCCGGAGTTCACTCAGACTCCCGTCCATTGAGTCAGTGATGCCATCCAGCCATCTCATCCTCTGTCGTCCCCTTCTCCTCCTGCTCCCAATCCCTCCCAGCGTCAGTCTTTTCCAATGAGTCAACTTCTCGCCCCCAAGGGAAGGCCAAAGGAGGGCAGGGGTTCTAGGTTTGGAGGACTATGTGGGGTCCACAGTGGTGAGACGAATCAGAGGCGCCTGGTGGGCGAGAGCCCCCTGGGCCACGTGGAGGCTCCCACAGAAGCAGGTGTCAGACCCGCCCAGGTCTAGAGGCCTGTGGTGTAGACGGTGTGGGAACGGGGAGCAGGAGCGCCAGAGGGCAGGGTCGGAAGAGCGGGCGGTGGGCTCGGGAAGAGTTGACACAGAGCCAACCCTGCGCCCGCACAGGAGACTGCGCACCCTCCCTCTTGAAGAGGCAGGCCCCTGACCCCAGGGAGCGGTCCAGGCCCCGCGGGGCGTGGGTGTGGCAAGAAGGGCACCCGTCTCCCGCTCCAAGGAGCACAGCCCCATGGGCCTCTCCCGCCATCTCATCTCTTTCTTTCATTTCTGAGCTCCCCCTCTCCTCTTAGCTTCTTTCTCCTAACTGCTGTGGAGGATGGGGGAGGCACCGGAGGCGCGCAGGCACTGCGCCTGCGCACGCGTCTCCCTCTCCTGCCCCCGCGCCGCTGGTCTGGCCGCTGTCTGCCTGGCCTCCTATTGGTTGCCTGTCCCGGAGCGGGTCTCCATCCATCTCTAGACCTCACTTTCCCCGTTTATAACGTTTATAGTTATAGTACCAACCCCATAGGCGTGTCGTAAGGATTAAATGAGAGAATTCCTGTAAAGGGTTTAGAACAGTGCTTGTCGTAGATGGCTGTCGTCTAGCTCGGAAGTCGTACGGACAGGGAGGCCTGGCGTGCTGCGACTCATGGGGTTGCAGAGTCGGACACGACTGAGCGACTGAGCTGAACTGAACTGAACCCGACTCTTTGAGACCCATGGACTGGTTCCTTCATCCATGAGTTTTCCCAGGAAAGAATATTGGAGTGGGTTTCCATTTCTTTCTCCAGAGATCTTCCGGACCCAGGGATTGAACCCCTCATCTCTTGGGTCTCTTTCCCTGCCTGGGGGATTCTTTACCACTGAGCCACTAGAAAGCCCGTAGATTAAGTGGCCATTATGTGGCCATTATATCCATTTATAATGGACATAAAATATCCATTATTATAGGGGCTTCCCTGGTGGCTCAGACAGTAAAGAGTCTGCCTGCAGTGCAGGAGACCCAGGTTCGATCCCTGGGTAGGGAAGATCCCTTGGAGGAGGGTATGGCAACCCACTCCAGTATTCTTGCCTGGAAAATCCCATGGATGGAGGAGCCTGGCGGGCTACGGTCCATGGGGTCACAAAGAGTCAGACACTACTGAGTGACTTCACTTTCAAATATCCATTATAATTCAGAGGTTTGTGGTGTGGGGGTGTGACTAGCCCCAACTGTTTGTGTTTTGTTTTCATAGTAAGGCAAATACAGACTGGGAGGTGAGGTGGAAGACGTGTTAATAGCTGCAGGCTGAACACATAGCGTGTGTAGTGAGAGTGGTAACAGTGGGTGGTCCCCATCCCAGTTTGAGCCCCTGCTGGTCTTCTGTTGGGTAGCAACCTCTCTTTCTCTCAGCTGTATGAGAATATAGCAAGTAAGAGGTCGTCTGCAAACCAAGAAGAGGGTTCTTGCCAGAACGCCGCCATGCTGGCACTCTGATCTCAGCCTTTCAGCTTCCGCAGCTGTAAGATACAGTCCTGTTGTTTAAGCCACCACTATGGCGTATAGTATTTGGTTCATTAGCAGCTTGAACCTACTAAGACACTTGGGATGCACAGACCCATTTCCCACAACCAAGAATTATCCAGCACGAAATGTTTGCAGTGTCCCTTTGAGAAACTCTGCTCTAGGGTAGCTTAAACTCTGCTGCAGCCAGAAAGCTCTCCTCCAAGGACTGCCTGCCTCCCCACGGCTCCAGATACTGATCCCTTTATCCTCATCCTTATGGCTGCAGGAGGCTGAAGTTCTAGCCCAACTTCTCCTGTATTGCTGCAAATAAATCAGAGGTCCTTTAACTTGCAGCGGTAGACCACAGGTGGAGCAGGCATCTGGGGTGTGGCAGGGAAGGTTACCTCTGAGAGGTTGCAACAGACCCATCATAGATAATATCTCGTATTATCTATGTATTCAGCTGAAATTCACCAGCTGGGTTAGCAAGGGGTTATTGCGGACAATTTGACTCTTTAGAAGGTCCGCCACTCCCCCCTCCTCCTCCCAGAAAGCACAGAAATGAGAGATAAAGATTGGCAGGAGGTGATAATCTGCGGCAAACAGTCGTTCACAAAGTTATTGACCTTGCCCGCCTCTGATGACCACCGGTTGGACCCTTTATGTGGCATTCAAGCCTCAGTTTGTGGCTGTGTGATGAAGCAATTGGATGATTAGACGAGTTTTAATCTTCTCAGCTTTTGTGGTTTTGGTGGTTAGGGACCAGAGCTCTAGTTACACGAGTATTTTCTCAACTCTATGAGGTTTTTCCACGTAATTTTTGGTTTATGATCCAGCGTTCATACATAGATGAACTGTGCTTTCTGCCTTCCCTACCTTGTCTACACTGTAAATCTGAACAGTTTCACATGTCACCTTCTCTGTCCCTGACACCTCTCCCCCTTGTGGAAAGACCTGTTCCTTTGTTTGTACCCACACAGCCCCTTAAGCACTCTTCAACCGTGGCTCTCATTACAGTCTGGTTATGTCAGTATAATCCCAATATAATTAATGTAACTTGTATGCCGCTGCTGCTGCTGCTGCTAAGTCACTTCAGTCGTGTCTGTCTCTGTGCGACCCCATAGATGGCAGCCCACCAGGCTCCCCCGTCCCTGGGATTCTCCAGGCAGGAACACTGGAATGGGTTGCCATTTCCTTCTCCAATAATGTAACTTGTATAATTCCCCGCAATGGAAGAAGGTTCTGGAGGGGAGGAAGGACATGTTTTCTCATCCTTGAGCCTTCAAACCTGGAGCTGTGTCAGATTGCAGGATGTGTTTGCTGAGCTGAACTTCAAAAGACTAGGCCATATGCCATGATCTGATGGGTGAAAATGGCAAACCTGGGCCACTCGATATATAGATGGAAGAAAGAAACACACTGCTGTAAGTTCTAGCAGGGTAGTTGGAAACTGCCCGAGAGCATTTCCATATTTCTTTTTCAAGCCAGCTACAGCTGCTGGCATGCTTTCCTCAGTGTCAAAAGGACTGAGTGTTTCAAGATACATTTTTGGGATGCTGGGCGAGTCATGTGGAGAATAGAAACATCGAGACTTTAAGGTGTTTATAGGATATGCTTTCTGATGAGATCACTGCAAATATTTGAATTGTAGAATATGTATTTTCTTTTATATTTATTTATATTATTATATGATTTATTATATATTACTATTATATTTTATTTATTTTTTACCACGTGGCATATGGGAACTTAGTTCCCCAATTAGGGATCTGACCCATGCTCTCTACAGTGGAAATGCAGGGTTTTAACCCCTGAATCACCAGGGAAGTCCTTGCATTTTCTTTTTTTAAAATGCAACTACATTACTTTGAAGGCTATCCTTAAAGTGTTATGAACTAAGCTTCAAGGAAGAACCTAGGCTTTGCATAACCATCAAGTAAACCAGGTCTTTCAGAAATACTTGGGGACCGTTATGTGTATACAAATAATCATAATTAACAAGCAAGTTGTTTGTAAATAGTTTGTTATCCTACATAGTTTAAATGCTTCCTCATCTTAGATATACTATCAGTTTGCTTAATAATCTCTGTTTAAATGATCACAGATTCTCAATCAGGGACATTTTTGAACTGATAAGGTTTTACTAAATTCATTGATCTAACCAGTATTTATTGAAAGTTCATTATGTTCCAGGCCCTAGGAATAGCAATAAGCAAGATCAAGTCCTTGTCTTCCTGGAATATTCTAGTGAGGCAAGGCATAATGAGCATTGCAAAAATCCAAATAGCTAATATTCTGTATCATTAACTAGTTGCAATGTTAAGGCACTGTTGTATTGTCCTGGAATAGGTGAAGGTGGATACATCATTAGGAGCACATTTCTGGTCTATAGGACTTTGAGATAAAAACAGAATGACACCTTGACCCTCACCTTGGATTTATTCCATTAGGGCTGGTCACACTTACAGGATGGGGGGGGCTTCCTTGGTAGCCAAAGAATCTGCAGGAGACCCGGGTTTGATCCCTGGGTCAGGACCATCCCCTGGAGAAGGAAATGGCAACCCACTCCAGTGTTCTTATCTGGAAAATCACATAAATAGGACCCTGGTGAACTACAGTCCATGGGGTCACAAAGAGCTGGATGCGACTGAGCATGCACACACTCTTGCGGTGCAAACCCATTGCAGCCACATCATCCTTTGGTTCATCTGCAGAAACACTTCAGAGGCTTTTTTATACCCAACACTTCTTTGCAATGAACAATGACGGTGATTTGCATGAGCAACAATTTAACACTGATAGAAGTAAAAAGTTGCTGTCAAGCTTGAATTCACTGATCTTTGTATCAAAGGAGCTCAGCTGGAGTGCCTGTTTTTACTTATTCTGCCCATTCCCTTGGCAGATTTTGGATACCAGATATTTTCAGAGTAGGTGATTCAAGAAGTAGCAAAATATATGGATTTGGAGTTAGAGGGTTGAGGGTCCCGATTCACGTTATCCACCTGCAGCTTATTGGTCAGGTGACCTTATAAAAACTCTTCTAAACTGGAGTTCTTAGTTTCTTCATAAAAATGTGGCTAAAACTGCCCCTGCTGGTTACTTTGAGGGTGTAAGGACTTCATGAAAAATTTTAAATGAAAATGTCCTGGGTTGAATGATTGTGGGCTATTTCTATGATTGTTTGCAACACAGTTCCATGACTTTCTTCAGTATGTTTTCAGTTCTGTAGCTTTAATAGAGACAGAGAAACCTGCTGACCCACCGGACACAGCAGCTGAGTTTTCAATGACTGTCAGTCCTAAGGAGGGATGAGGAGCAGGACTAGAGACTAGAGATGAAGTGAGAGGGATGGGAAGAGATGGTGGGCATGAGGAACAGCGGTGTGGCCAGGTAGAGGGACTATGGTTATAGAGGAAAAGTTCTTTATTATTTTGATTGAAGTATAGTTGATTTACAGTGTTGTGTCAATCTCTGCTGCACAGCAAAGTGAAAGTGAAAGTGAAGTCGCTCAGCCGTGTCCAACTCTTTGCCACCCCATAGACTGCAGCCTAGCAGGCTCCTCTGTCCATGGGATTTTCCAGGCAATAGTACTGGAGTGGATTGCCATTTCCTTCTCCAGAATAGCAAAGGGACTCAGTTATATACATAAAACTATAATTTAAAAAATATTCTTTCCTACTATGGTTTATCACAGGATATTGAATATATAGTTTCCTGTGCTATACAGTAGAAACTTGTTTATCTATCTGATATATAATAGTTTAAATCAGCTAATCCCATACTCCCAGTGCTTCCCTTCTCCACCCCTTCCCCCTTGGCAACCACAAGTCAGTTCTGTTTCTGGTTTATAGAAAGATTCATTTGTGCCATATTTTAGATTCCACATGTAAGTGGAATATGCTATCATAAGATATCACATGGTATTTGTCTTTCTCTTTCTGGTTTATTATTAGGTTGGTGCAACCTAACATTAATACTTCACTTAGTATGAGAATCTCAGGTTGCATCCATGTTGCTGCAAATGACTTTTTTTTTTTTATGGCTAAGTAGTATTGTATTATATATATGCACCGCATCTTCTTTATCCATTCAATGGACATTTAGATTGTTCCCGTGTCTTGGTTATCGTGAATAGTGCTGCTACGAACATAGCGTGTATCTTTTTGAAACATAGTTTTGTTTGGGTATGTTCGCAGGATTGGGATTGCTGGATCATATATTCATTCTAGTTTTAGTTTTTTCAGGAAACTCACGCTTTTTCCATACTGGCTGCACCAACTTACATTCCCACCAGCCGAGTAGGAGGGTGAGAGAGGGAAAGTTCTTCATGTAAGATACTGAAAGCAGCGTAGTTGCAGGCACTCTTAAGCTCTGGAGTGCTGCCTAGAAATGGGGTTGGTGACATGAGGTCCTGGGCACTCTGTTTTAGAACACAAGAGGCCAAGAGGCCATTTTAGAAAGACTTCTATTTAAAGGTTGAAATGTTTGTCCCTTAAAGGTTTCATCTTCAGCCATTCAGGAAATTCTACTCCATAAAGTGACTCATTCATTCCCCGAGGGTTCTGCAAAGCCAGGGTTTTATTGGGCCAACCACAGAGACATCCATTCCTGGAAGATTGTTCCCATTTTGTCATGGACTCGGAGGGAATATTTTTGAATTCTTAATTATGAAGAACTCAAAATACTCTTTTGAGATCAGTTCGAAAATCCTCAGATATCGTCCTCCTTTACTATTGAGTATGAAAAATGGAAATGCCTTATGATCTCCAGATTAAATCATCTTAATGTGCTTGAAAAGGCAAGTTAGAGTCCATTCCTGCAGCAATACAGACACCCCCCGTCTCCAGGATGTCTATGACCACCCTCCTTCCAGTTAATGAGGGTCCTTTGATTTTGTTTTTGTCTTTGATCCCAGCCTCAACCTTAAAATTCCACCATCCTCATCTCACTGCTTCTGGCTAAGCGCAGAGCTCAGGGCTTAGCCTCCAGCTCTTCTCT
Source organism: Capricornis sumatraensis (assembly GCF_032405125.1). Classification (NCBI taxonomy): domain Eukaryota; kingdom Metazoa; phylum Chordata; class Mammalia; order Artiodactyla; family Bovidae; genus Capricornis; species Capricornis sumatraensis. The sequence continues at coordinate 10,162,221 of NC_091076.1, forward strand.
ATCCACTAAAGAAAGATTTCTTTTCCCTTGAATCATTTTTTTCCTTTTTCTTTTTTTTATTGAAGGATAATTGATTGTGTTATTTATTGTGTTAGATTCCGGTGCACAGCAAAGTGACTCGGTTACACATAGATGCGTGTATAACTCTATATTCTCTTTAAAATTTTTCTTTCCATTAGTTTATTATAAGATAAATATAGTTGACTGGGCTATACAGTCAATTTTTAAGGATATGAAAAAAGAGCCAAAATTTTACTAATTATCTCATGCAACTCAAAACGGGTGAAGGGGAAAAGTAGACATCACCCCCAGGTGTGCCCCCTCCAAGGTCATCCCTACTTGGCCGAGTACACACTGTCTCTGGAAAGTTCTCCCAGGCTGAAGGCTTAGGGACAGGGTCTCTGGATCCAGGTCTCCAGCTCCAACTCCTGGTGGTCCAGCCCACCTTTCTGCTGAACACTGTCACAAGAGTCCCTCATTTCAGATACAGCAAATCTTAAGATCCATTGGCAGAATCCACGTCTTCAGCCACTGTGGACTGATGACTTGCAAGGCAGTTTTCCTGCATGTAACCATGGAAACTGCATTGGAACCTCTGTGTACCTCAGTTTCCGCATCTGTAACATGGGTTAGAATACCATGGACCCTCACACACTCTTTCACTCATATCAGTCTATGTGTTCAGCCCCCTCCTCAATTAGTATTTCTAGTTCCCCTTCCTGCATGGCTCATTATTTTTTTGCCCAGTTGGAGAACTTATGGAGCTGTGTGACCTGCCAATCACGTGGCCCTGGGGACCGTAGTTTTCTCCTCTGAGAAATGGGGGACCAGGGCTGCCTGGTCTCCAGGAGACTTTCTGGTTCTGACACCATGTGAGTCTCATGACCCTCTCCTGCCCAGGGTGACCCCTCTGATCCCAGGGGAACAGTCCGCTCAGGGCAGGCATTTGCTGCTTTCAGCACAGGGTGGCAACAGTAGGTTTGGGGGAGGGGACAGCCTAGGGAGGATGCACCCTTTTCCAGAGCCCCCGCGTCAATTCCTCTTGGGCTGACTTCCTTTTCTCTTTTGAAGTGTTGTGAAATCCCATCACATCATCAATGCCCACGTTCAACTCTGAGTACCTCTCAACACCATTCCAACTTCAAGTATGAGCGATTTGGAGATAATCCCTCACCTGTGAGCTTGGGCACTCCTGCTTTTTGTCCTTGTATGTTTTGTTTTGTTTTAATCTTTTATTTTTATTTATTTATTTTGGTTGGTGCCACACAGCATTTGGGATCTTAGTTCCCTGACCAGGGACTGAAACCACGTCCCATGCAGTGGAAGCGCAGAGTCTTTATTTTTATTTTTTGACATTTTTCTTTTGATGTGGACCCTTTCTACAGTCTCTACGGAATTTTTTACAATTTGTTTGCTTTGGTTTTTTGGCCTCAAGACATGTGGGATCTTAGTTCCTGGACCAAGGATCGAACCTGCACCTCTTGCATTGGAAGGTGAAGTCTTAACTGGACCACTACGGAAGTCCCTTGTGTGGAGTTTTGAGAGGAGCTAGGATAACCAACCATCCTGGCTTGTCCCGGACTCTTCCAGCTTTAGCCCTGGGAGTCCCCCGTCCCAGGAAATCCCTTAGTCCACACCTGGTTGGTTGGTTCCCAGCCCGATGGTTCCCATCAGGGCCTGGCCGCCTTCCTCAGTGGGATGGGCCGTGGTTACATAAAGGAACCCCAGTGAACCTCAGAATCAGTGGGAGTGCTGGATACACACAGGTTTCTGCGCCCCACCCTGGAGGGTCTGAGTCAGTAGATCTGGAGTGGGGGCTGGGTATTCGATGTCATCAGGCCCCCAGGTGGATCTGGTGCAGGTACCACACCTGGAGAGGCTCATGCTAGGCTTGGGGCAACGAAAGGAGGCAGAGCTGGCTCCTGCCCGCACGGAACTTATGACACAGACAGGAGGAACCAGGAAGGGGACCCTTTGCCTCTGATAGGCAGGGGAGCGAAATCAGAGCTGTAAAGTGAGTAACACAAGTACCGGCCAATTTTTTCCCCTCCACCCACCTCCAAAGTCATTCCGTGCTTAACAAAGCTTGGCTTTGTTCATTCTGAGGGCTGACTTTACATTTTTCTGCAAGGGGCCGGCAGGGAGGGTAGGTGAGGGGGCTGAGGGGAACCATTGCTAAGGCCCGTTGCAGCTCTGACTTTCTGGCCCCTGGGAACGTGAGGATGTAGCTCCGCCCTCATTCTTGGTGCGCAGCTGTTGCTTATGAGCTCAGCCTTATTCTAAGGTGAAGTGATGCTCTAGGGTCCTCAAGGGCCCTCAGTGATAAGGATGATGGAGGAAGACCTGGAGATTGAGTGGCCAGTAAGGAGCTCACATACTCCCTGGACTCGGGGATGCTCCCTCGTTCCCTACCGCCAAAGGAGAAAGTGGCAAAGGCAGCTCCTTCTTCACGTCTCTTGTTATTTCAATTTTTTTTTTTTAAGTTTTAATGGAAGGGTAAGTGCTTTATAGTATTGTGTTGGTTTCTGCCAAACATCAACATGAATCAGCCATAGGTACACCCATGTCCCCTCCCTCTTGAACATCCCTCCCATGTCCCTCGCCATCCCACCCCGCTACAGAGCCGCAGTCTCAGTTCCCTGAGTCAAACAGCAAATTCCCATTGGCTATCTATTTTGCATATGCTAATGTGTGTTTCCGTGTTTCTCTCTCCATATATCCCACCCTCTCCTTCCTCCCTGCCCGGCTCCCCGTGTCCATAAGTCTATTCTCTACGTCTGTGTCTCCACTGTTGCCCTGCAAATCGGTTCATCGGTACCATCTTTCTAGATTTCATGATAGTTTGGTTTTTGATAGCTTCTTTGCTTGTGATCATTCTGAGGGTGCTGGCGGGTGGTGGAAGATGGCATTCCTTCCAAGCCCTTTGGTAGCCTCAGAGTTAACTTGGAGCTTCCGACTGTGCCCGTGGCAGTGTGTTTAGACACAATCCTCTTGCTGAGATGTGTTCTGGGATCAGAGTGCCTACACCCAGACCTAGAATTCAAACTATACCTCCTACTTCCAGGCTCCTCCAGTCCCCACTCCTCTGGGTGAGCCAAAACCTCCTGTGGACACCAGACTGTAACCTTCATGGAAGGTAGTGGTGCAAGTCCTGTGTTCACATCCTGGCTCTGCTATTGACTAGCCAGGTCTTCAAGATAACGAGAGGGGACTGTGCTGACAATTCCTTCCTGCCTTCCCCAGTTCAGTTCAGTTCAGGCAATCAGTCGTGTCTGACTCTTTGCGACCCCATGGACTGTAGCCTGCCCGGCTCCTCTGTCCATCACCAACTCCCAGAACTTGCTCAAACTCATGTCCATTGAGTTGGTGACGCCATCCAACCATCTTATCCTCTGTGTCCCCTTCTCCTCCTGCCTTCAATCTTTCCCAGCATCAGGGTCTTTTCCAATGATCCTCGCCCCACCCCCCCACCCCGCCAGATAATAGCAGCTCATAAGAAACTATAGGAATCAACAGACCCCCAAACCATGGACTCATGGAATCGTAGCCCCCTCTGCAGGCAGTGCGAGGAACAGGCAGCGTAGTGGGTAGGACCTCTGGCTCCTGAGAGAGGCTGACTGCATCCAGTCCCAGCTCCTCTTCCCCCTGCTGCCGCTGACAAGCTGCTCTCTAGCCTCAGTTTCCCCCTGGCCAAAAATAGGGACAATAAAGCAGTGTTCATGGCAGTGCTGTTGTACAGATAAGATGGGATTATAAATGTGAAATACTGGGCATGCAGGCAGGGCTTAATAGACATTATCTGTTATTGTTGTTACTCTCATCGAAGTGGGGTGTGTGATCTGCCCATGCATGGTCGGTTGTGTCTGAATCTTTGTGACCCTATGGACTGTAGCCTGCTAGGCTCCTCAGCCCGTGGGATTCTGCAGGCAAGAATACTGGAGTGGGTAGCGATTTCTTTCTCCAGGGGATCTTCCTGAGCCAGGGATCAAACTTGGGTCTTCTGCATTGCAGGCAGATTCTTTACCATCTGAGCCCCCAGGAGTCCACCTGCAGGCTCCTTAAGAATATATTAATTGCAGGACTTCCCTGGCAGTCCAGTGGTAAAGACTTCATGTTCCCACTGCAGGGGGCATGGGTTTGATCCCTAGTTGGGAAACTAAGGTTCCCCATGTTATCCAACCTATAAGATTAACACACATTTTTTTGAGACTAAAGACTTCTGCCATGAAAATAAAAGATGCTTGCTCCTTGGAAGAAAAGCTATGACAAGCCTAGACAGCATATTAAAATGTGGAGACATTACTTTTCCAACAAAGGTCTGTATAGTCAAAACTATGGTTTTTCCAGTAGCCCTATGTATGGATGTGAGAGTTGGACCACAAAGAAGGCAGAGTGCTGAAGAACTGATGCTTTCAAACTGTGATGTTGGAGAAGACTCTTGAGAGTCCCTTGGACTGCAAGGAGATCCAACCAGTCAATCCCACAGGAAATCAGCCCTGGAAATTCGTTGGAAGGACTGATGCTGAAGCTGAAGCTCCAATACTTTGGACACCTGATGTCAAGAGCCCACTCAATGGAAAAGAGTCTGACATTGGGGAAGATTGAGGGCAGGAGGAGAAGGGGACGACAGAGGACGAGATCGTTGGATGGCATCACCGACTCAATGGACATGAGTTTGAGCAAGCTCTGGGAGTTGGTGATGGACAAGGAAGCCTGGTGTGCTGCTGTCCATGAGGTTGCAAAGAGTCAGACATGACGGAGTGACTGAACTGAACAAGAGCAAAAGGCTTCTGGTCTTCTAGAGAGGCTTTTTAATGAGGAAACCTTCCAGGCGACCACTAGTAGCTCTTCTGCCAGGTTTCTGGCTGAGCAAGAACCTGGGGTGGACGTGAGGTGCGTTTCTGGAGATGAAAGCTGGGCTGCGGAGGGTGGGGTGGGGTGGCGTGGGAGAGACAATGGGTTGGGGGACAGCCTTTCTCTGCCCAGACATTGCTCCCTCGGCTTGTGTTCCCTGAAAACCTTCAGTTGTTGGTTTCCTTCAGTTTAGAAATCTTGCTCCCAAGATGGTTCTGAAGTTTTGTTGGAGGAGAATTAAGTTGAGAACTGTGTTTGGCTCGTGGAGGTGATGGCACTGACGGCAGCTGAGAGGGCTGGCCCGAGATGCTGGCTCTTCCTGGAATCTTGAACTGAGCTCCTCACCAACCCTCTCCACACTCCTTTTTAAAAAGGTGATGAGCTCTTGATATCTACATCTGTCCGCACTCCTGAGTAACTGATGCTATGCTAGGTGCCTGGGATGCAAGTATGAGAGAGACGTCCCAGACTGTGGGTCCAATAAACTGAAAGCTGGGGATCTCTCTTTTGACGACTTCCCACCTCCTCCCTGGTGGAAAGGGCAAGTAGAGTGTTCTGGGCACAGAACCAGTGGGAGCGGAGGCTCAGAGGTGCCTTTGGGAAGCGTGAGAGGCGGGGCCTGGCTGAAAGATGTTTTGCGTGGGGGAGCCAGCTGGTGAGACACGGGCATCCTTATCTTTGGGGAGACCCGGGTGACCTTATCTTTGGGAAGTGGGAGCCACTGGAGGTTTTCATACAGGGAAATGACACCAGCTAACTTTTGTTTTCAGCATCATCCAGACAATAGCAATCACAAAATCAGTATTAGGCATTTCCTTTGTGATAGGCATGAGCCAAATGCCTAATGTGAGTTAGCTAGCTCACTTAATCCCACTTTGCAGAGTTCACAAAGCCCAGTCATGCAGCTGGGACAAACCCATATCTATCCAACACCTAAGCCCTGGCTGTGACCGCTTCTCAACCTCCCCGAACCTCAGAGTCTGCATCTGTGATAAATTGCCTTGTAGATAGGGTTGTTTTATTAAATGAGGGACTATATGTGAAGCAGTTGGCACAGTGCCTGGCACATGGTTAAGTGCTCAATAAACATTAGTCATTGCTGTTTTTGTTATTGTTGCTGATATCTGCTTTAGAGAGGGCCCCTGGCATGCTGGCTGTTGGGCGGTACCTTTAAGTTTGAAACCACATGGGCTGGTGCAAGGGAACTGGGCTAACAAAGCCAACCCCGGCCAGAGATGGACTTTTAATAGGGTGCTCAGCCAGCATCTGCCACGCCTTCCCTGGTTGCCGTGGTTACTGGCCTGGGCACCTGGTTCTCTCTCTCTGTTGCTGCTGCCTCTCCAGCTCAGGTCTGGGTGACCCTGCTCCCTCCTGGCAGTGTTCCATGACAGCTTCTCTGAGGTCACCTCCTGGACTCGCTGGTTTTGTTTTTGCTCCTGCTGAGCAGAGGCAGACTCCTCAAGTGGCAAAATGAAGGATGAACTGGAGGGATCAGAGGCCAGGAGATGGTTGAAAGTCTCCATGGGAGACAGGTGAGAGCTGGAAGGACCCCAGTCATGGGACGGGAGAGAGGACAGCTTTAAGCCATGTTCTGAGTTTAGAACTGATGAGATGTGGCAGTCTAACACATGAGAAGAGAGATGAAGTGAAAAGGAAATGGTAGTTCTAACTTGAATGGCCCTATTGTGTTCTTGGAGCTTCCCTGGTGGCTCAGTAGTAAAGGAGACGTGGGTTTGATCCTCGGATCGGGAAGATCCCCTGGAGATGAAAATGGCAACCCACTCCAGTATTCTTGCCAGGGAAATCCCAAGGACAGAGGAACCTGGCAGTCCATGGGATCTCCAGGTTCATGGGGTCAAAGAAGAGTCGGATACAACGTAGTGACTGAACAACAACATTTCTATTCTTACTGTGCTGCACTCAGTGGGTCTCATTCATTCTCGTGGCTTTAAAGACCCTGTGTAGGCTGTTCATCTCCAAAGCCTCAGTTCCTTGGGCCCTAACTTTGCCCTCTTCACTTGGATGTCTCTGAAGCATTTCAAACTCAGCATTTCCAAAATGGAGCTCCAAGAATGGCTTCCTCCCTCCTTCCTGAACCTGCTTCTCCGTCTCAGTAAATGGCACTATTCTCCCATGTGTTCGAGGTGGAGCATGTGAGTGCCATCCTCCGTGTCTCCCTTTTCCTCCTCTCCTGCATCTCACTCGTCAGCAAGTTCCATAATGTGCACCTTGGGACCACATCACAAAGGAAATACACCTCTTCTCTACACCTCTATTGCCACCCTCCTGGCCAAGCCACCACCGCCTCTCACCCGGGAGACTCCTGAGTCCACAGGGGGTTCCCACTTCCACTCTGGCTCCAAATTCCAGCCGTAATGACCTTTTAGGAACAGAAATTTGATTGCTAATCCTCTTGCCCGATGACCTCTTACTGCACCTAACGTGACAACCACCACCATCCTGTGACTTAACAAGTGTCTACCCTCGTAATCATCATCTGACTTCCTGCCTCCCATCACTCACTTCTCTGGCCTCACTGGCTTCCTTGGGATCCCCATAACGTGCCGAATCTTTCCTTCTTTGGGTTCATCCTCCATGCCACTGTCTGGAATGGCCAGCTTCTTCTCATTCTTCAAACTTCAGCATAAATGTTGCCTGTTTGGTCACTCTCCAAGACCCAAGGAGACTCCACATCCTTCTCAACATCCTCTTTAGCCAGTCATTTCACTCAGAGCACTCACTGATCACAACTTGGCATTTTTATTTACTCATCTTGTTTACTTTTTGTCTCCCCACCTGAGTGTCAAGTCTGTGAGGGAAACCTGGCACACAGAAGGTGCCAACAGGTATTTGTTGAATTGATGAACAGGTGGCTGATGGGGGTATGCACGTATGGAACACAGAGGGCCAGGACAACACTGATTTTCAAAGAGGGTGGTGGAGGGGCTGTCAAGGGGACCTGAGAATGAGGGACAGGAAGGTAGAGTCAGTAAGAGGAGGGGCATGACACATTGGTATGGGACCCTTTTGGCTACAGCTAACAGCAAATCTGTCCAGTGATGATGTAGACAAGAGGAATTTATTTTTAGTTTTAAAAATTGAAGTACAGTTAATTTACAGTATTGTGTAAGTTTCAGGTATATAGCACAAAGATTCGGAATATATATATATATATATATATATATACTCTTTTTCAGACTCTTTTCCCTTATAGGTTATTACATCATATTAAGTAGAGTTCCCTGAATTATACAGTAGGTCCTTGTTGCTTATCTCTTTTATACACAGTAGTGTGTATATGTTAATCCCAGCTTCCTAATTTATCCCTCCAGTTCCAGTTCCAGTTCCAGTTCAGTTGCTCAGCCGTGTCTGACTCTTTGTGACCCTATGAACCAAAGCACACCAGGCCTCCCTGTCCATTACCAACTCCCAGAGTTTACGCAAACCCATGTCCATTGAGTCGGTGATGCCATCCAACCATCTCATCCTCTGTTGTTCCGTTTTCTTCCTGCCTTCAATCTTTCCCAGCATCAGGGTCTTTTCAAATGAGTCAGCTCTTCGCATCAGGTGGCCAAAGTATTGGAGTTTCAGCTTCAGCATCAGTCCTTCCAGTGAATATTCAGGACTGATCTCCTTTAGGATGGACTGGTTGGATCTCCTTGCAGTCCAAGGGACTCTCAAGAGTCTTCTCCAACACCACAGTTCAAAAGCATCAATTCTTCGGCACTCAGCTTTCTTTATAGTCCAACTCTCACATCCATACATGACTACTGGAAAAACCATAGCCTTGACTAGACGGACCTTTGTTGGCAAAGTAATGTCTTTACCTTTTAATATGCTGTCTAGGTTGGTCATAACTTTCCTTCCAAGGAGTAAGCGTCTTTTAATCCCTCCACCCACCCCCTTTGGTAGCCCTAAATTTGTTTCTCTGTCTGTGAGTAAGAGGGATTATTTTTCTCGTGGTTAAGATGGCCAGTAGCAGACCTCTGGTCAATGTCACCGAGGTCCTCTTGACCTTCCCTCAGCTTCAGGAATCACATTCTCACACGGCTAAGTTCAAAGACAGGACACAGAGCCGCCTGGGCAGAGCAGGAAACAGCATCTTGTCCTCATGTCTCCCTCTTATTTGTGGGGCTGGGTGGTGGTGGGGGGTTGTCCCCAGAAGACCCCAACTGATCTCCATCTGTGTCCCACTGGTCAGAAAGGACCCATGTTGCTGTTGGACTAGAAGCTGAAATAAAAGAATCTTCTTCCTGTGTTCGAACCAAGCTGGGAGTCTGCCAGCTAAGGAGAAGGGAAATGGCTTTGAATAGGCAACGAGCAGTGCTTGCCCCACGTACCTCTTGCAAGGAAAAATCTTTTCTGTTGGGTTCATTGCCAAAAGGAAGTCAAATGGAATGGGTGTTGAGAAGTGGCTGTGAGCTTCAGTGCTTCTAGATTTTTGTGACTCTTGAGAGGCAGTTCCCATTGACTAGCCAGGCTGGGTTGTAAACGGCAGGGGCCTTAGGAATCCCCAGGGGGACGTTCAGGAGATGAAAGTGGGCTACTGGGAAGTTTGGAGTTCAAGGTGAGAGGAGAGATGGGACCTCTCTGGGCACAGGAGGCAGACACAGGAATTTTCATTCGAGGCATACCTGAAGGTGTGTATAGGCAGAGCAGAAGAAGCCAGCAGGAAAGAGAGGGTAAGGATTTTGAAGCAAGATTGCAGTTGATTACTGTGCCCTGAAAGAAACCGGGGGGGGGGGGGGTGAGATCACTGCACAAGAGGTACTGGCTGTTACTGGAACACAGGGGAGGTTTTTCTAAAAAGACTCAGATGCCTTCTGAGACTGGAGGTGGGCAAGATGGTGAAGACCCCTGGGGGAATGAAAATTCCTTATTTCCCTTGATATGACCACGGGCTTATTTAGAAATTGAATCCGTAACTCTGATCTTTACATCAACCTTTGTCTTAACATTTGATATAATAGACTCTCAAGAGATCTCCTTGGACTGGCAAGGAGATCATGTGAGTCAATCCTAAAGGAAATCAACCCTGAATATCCATTGGAAGGACTGATGCTGAAGCTCCAATACTTTGGCCACTTCATGCAAAGGGTTAACTCATTGGAAAAGACCCTGATGCTGGGAAAGGTTAAAGGCAAAAGGAGAAGGGAGCCGGAGAGGATAAGATGGTTAAATAACATGATTAGATAACATCGCTGACTCAATGGACTTGGAATTTGAGCAAACTCCCGGAGATAGTGAAGGACAGAGGAGCCTGGAGTCCATGGCGTTGCAAAGAGTCGGACTTGACTTAGCGACTGAAAAACAGCAACATACCAGACTCTAAAGAAACAGATCACAGTTGTGTGATCGTACACTGGAGAGCCCAAGAACAAAGCCTGTCCTTGGATTTTCTTGTTCAGATGGACGCAGCAGCCCAGGACAAGGTCAGAGGCACGGCTACTACGCAGTATGATCCCGAGGGTGGAGGTCACTGCACGCACAGCATGGGGCTGTCAGATCCTGAAGCCAGTGGCCAGCAGGGTGGACAGCGAGAGCCACGGGCTGGACAGAGAGGCCTTGGGATCCGGGTCCAGGCCCATCACGGACAAGCTGGGATTCGCTGGCACCTTCCAAGCCTGACATCATGTGCAGGGCTGTGGGTCATGGCGCCCGGCTCCTCCCTCCACTGCCCACAGTTAGAGAACTTGCTGGCTCCACACAGGGGTTAAGGGAATGCCTCCCTGCCCCCTTCCCACCCCTCTCTGGGGAGTTGTGACCCTACTCAGTAGCCCCTGGAATAGAAGAGTGTTTTTCTTCCCCATTAGCCCTGGTCCGTCACTCCTGGCATCTTTCCCCTTTGTTTGGGGGAATGGTGGCCCGGCGCCCAGCTAGTAGGACTGGGAGCCAAACCTCTCTCCTCTGTTTATTCCAATCGTAGCTATGGCTGCAGCAGAAAGCAAACAGCAGTTTGACTAGAGGCAAGAGCTCAGTATTCCACAACATTGGAGGCGCGTGTCTGCTTACGTAGGTGGCATATAACACAACATTACGTTAAAATGAATATTAGCCCCAACAGGAAAAAAAAAATGCATTTTTAAGGGAAAGTTCTTAGCAGGAGTGTGCGTCTGCTGAGTTGGTAAGATTGACACCTCCTCAAAAACTCCTTCATGTCCATCCCCAGCCTGCGCTGTCTCTGGGGTGTGGGTTCTGAAGGGAATACGTTTGTCCAGGGATCACCCTCCTTATCCAGCACCTGGGGTAGGATTTTCGGCTTCATATACATCTCACGGAGTCGCTGGGGGAGGCTGACGTTGGTGAGAAGTGAGGAGCAGGATGGTCCGATCCCGTCAAACCTGCCACATTGGATCAGTCCAGCCCCGTTGGCTGGGTTGCCTGGACCCCACTTCATCATCTCTAAGAGGGGACTCATGATAATTTCTCCCCCACAGGGTGGCTATGGGGAGAGTCAGTGAGTTTATACCTGGGAAGTGCTTAGACGGGTGCCCAGAGGGAATCAGTCACTCAGTCAACAAACACAGGGTGCCTGGAGCTTGTCCCTGTTGTGCCTTGTGGGAAGGAAGCTCCAGACATGCCCTCAAGGAACCACCAGCATCTCAGTGGAGGAGAAAAATGGACACCGTGGACAGCAGCAGGGAACAGCGAGGCCTGGGGGACCAGCCCTTCCCGTGGAGTGGCTGTCCTGGAGGGCCTGCAGCTGCTGGGTGGGGTGCGCTGTCAGCCAGCCTCACTGCTTAATCTCCTGGCAGCCGAAGCAGGGAGAGAGGAGAATCTGGTATTCATCGTATGGTTGTTTCTAATTTCCTTCTGCTTTCGAGATCCTCTTCTGCGAGAGAACAATGCCCTGAGAGGCTCAGGCTTCCTCGGCTGGGCACCCACCCAGCTCTGGGGGAGGTGGCGCCCAGGAGCCAGCCAGACACTTGCAGGCCAATGACATCTGATTCCCATCTTCTGAGAAGTCTCTGGGCACGGTGGGGTTTGGTGGCTGGTTCGAATCCCCTCTTGTTATTTGTCTTTATATGCCTGGGGCTTGGAGTGAGTCCTCTGGATCTCATTTATGAGTATTCTCTGAAAACGTTCCCTATTTGCCCAGGAAGGACAGTCCTTCGTGTCCCACCAGGAAAGCAGTACCATCGGAGGCTGGCTGAGCAGAGCGGGCTGTCGAACCCACAGCTCTTGAGACGAGAGCCACGAGGCTGCTCCATGCCACCGTGTCCCCAGGAAGAGGGGGGAGAGGGCAGGGCCCTTGGGCACATCGTCCAGCTCACAGAACAGTGCTGGGAAGAGACCCTCAGCGGAGGACCCCTGGGGCTGGCATGGCCCCAGCCGCAGAAGTCCAGCTGGGGGCAGAACGCCCAGGACCATGTCCAAAGAAAATGGGGTGGGGTTTCCTCATTCCTTTCTGTCGTCACACTTGGCCTCTTACTTGTGGATTTGAGTATATTTATCAGCCTTGCTGGGTTACTCTTTCATCACCAGAAAACAGAGAGAATCCTAAAATAGTGACCCACATGTGGAAAGGGGCAGAGACGGCAGAGAGCTATTTGACTCTGATCTTCAAGGCTGTTGAGAAAGAGGCTCTGAGGATGGCAGGTGGGAATAAGAGGAGTGAGGGGACAGCCCAGGTCTTCAAGGTCTTCAAAGGGTCGGCAAAGGTCAGCTGTTCTCAAGATGGGACGAGACCAGAGCAGGCTTGCCTACACGTAAGTCACTCCGGTGCTATCGTCAGAATTTCTGTCACATCCACATACCGTCATTTGCTATTTGTTTGATAGTTGTCTTTAAGTAGGTTTACTTTAAAAACCTTACATTTAGGGCTTCCCAGGCACAGTGGTAAAGAATCCCCCTGCCAATGCAGGAGACCCAGGAGATGCAGGGTTCCATCCCTGGGTGGGGAAGATCCCCTGGAGAAGGAAATGGCAACCCACTCCAGTGATCTTGCCTAGAGAATCCCGTGGACAGAGAAGCCTGGTGAGTGACCGTCCATGACGTCACGAAAGAGTCGGACATGACTGAGCACAGATACATAACTCGTGGTCCGGTGGTTAAGAACGCACCTTGCAATGCAAGGGACACTGGTTTGATCCCTGGTCCAGGAAGATCCCACATGCTGTGGAGCAAATAAGCCGGGGCGCCACAGCTCTGAGCCTGTGCTTCAGAGCTGGTGCTCGGCAACAAGAGAAGTCATGGTAATGAGAGGCCCACAACAAAGACCTAGAGCAGCCATGACGTAAATAAATTAATTAAGAAAATAAATGTTAAACCTTACATTTAATTACAAAAACACCTTTATATCACTACCATAAATGAAACCTGGAAGTTTTCTAGTAAGCACTGAAACAAAGTCTTAACTGCTAAAGTAAAAACATTCGTCATGTGCCACTGAAATCTTGAGCACCACCCAGGGCTTTGTGTAGGTTCTTGGTGTAGGCTTTTAAAAAAAGATTATTTATTTAAATTTACATTTGCTTTACTATTTATTAATTTTGACCGTGACACTCATATTTTGGGATCTCAGCTCCCCATCCAGGGATTTAATCTGGGCCCTCAGTAGTGAAAGTGCAGAATCCTAACCACCAGACCAACAGGGAACTCCCTTTAATTTATTTTTATTTAAAAAAATTTAAATTGAAGTATAGTTGATTGGCAATATCGTGTTAGTTTCTGGTGTAAAGCAAAGTGATCAGTTATACGTATAAATATATATTCTTCTTCATATTCTTTTCCATTATGGTTTATTATACGATACTGAATACAGTTCCGTGCTATATAGTAAGGCCTCGTTGCTTATCTCTTTTATATACGGTAGTTTGTATTTGCTAATCCTAAACTCCTAATTTATTCCTCCCCTGCCCCCTGCCCCCTTTGGTAACCAAACTTTGGTAAGTTTGTTTTTCTCCTATGCCTGTGAGTTTATTTCGTAAATAAGTTTGTTTCTATCACATTTAAAATCCCACATATAAGTGATATCCTGTGATACTGGTCTTTCTCTGACTTATTTCACTTAGTATAAGAATAGGCTCTAGGTCCGTCCATGTTGCACAAATGGCATTATCGCATTCTTTTGCGTGGCCGAGTAGGATTCCACTGTATATCTATAGCCATGGATATATAGCTACAGGGATAGGCGTTTACACACCAGAGTGCCGCCACCCTTGTCTGAGGGGGTGAGGTTGACATGGGCTACAGTAGGAGGGGGGTGATTTGTGTTGCCTTGTGACCCCATAAAGATGCCCCATGAGAGCACCCCAATGCTTGACCAAGGTTTCCCTGGGATCCGTATCAGCATCTCCAGCATGGGAGAATGACAGCGTCTCCTTCAGAGGCTGGGGGAGGAGGGACTGAATTCATGTATTCACAGGATGTTTAGAACAGTGTCCAGGGCATAGTAAGCGCTCAACAGGTGTTAACACCTACCGTGTGACTTGGGAGATTCTGACCGAGGGCTCTCCCAAGCCATCTGCCTGCCTGGGGACAGGCCAGGACTGACACAGTCTCAGGGCTCCCTCCTGCTCTCATGGATCTCTTGCTCTGTAACTTCTCCACTGGGACAGGTGTGGCCAGGTGGCCTGACCTTCCGTTCCCTCATAATTATAGGAGTAAGCTAAGATTAGTCATATATATATATGACTTACGGCATTAGTCATCATGAAACACCCTTGCTGAAACTGTGGTCTTCTATGTCCACTGGAAGCGCTGGCATGGCCTGCCAGGGACCAGCACTCCTGACCCCATGCTGGGGGCTTGTTGGTTCTGGTTCTGCACCTCCATCTGACAAGTACTGGGCTGTTTCTGGAACGGGGCTCGTGGCTTGGAGAGAGAAAGGAGCTGTGGGAAGCCATCCCAGATTCCCTGGTGGGACTGGAAATTCTGCTTCAGGCCCTGGAATTTTGATTTCCTCTGTGGCCTGGCACTTGCCTTCCCCTCCCCCCTCCCACCCCTTATTCCTTTTTTCGTCTCTGATGCATCCTCCCCTCCCCCACTCAGATCCGTTTCCTCATCTCTAAAAGCGGGGGTTGCACTAGATCATATCTGAGGCCCCTGTGAGCTTGAAAAAGCTATGACTCACCTCCCAGCCACCCCCTCACTTTTCCTGTGGGTTTCTTGATTGACAGGGAGAAGAAAGGCAGGAAAAAGAGAAACAGGGAGAGTCCTGCATCCTCCAGGGTAGAGACCCCCACCCACCAGCACAAGAGTATCTGGTCCAAAGTGAAAACAGGACTGAGGCCGAGAAATGCTGCTTTTAGGGATGGAGAGACAGAAGGGAAGAAATGATTTAAAAGACAAACGTATAACAAATGCCCCCAGTTGATAAGTGGCTAGATAATGAAAGGGACATTTCAGGGAGCAAAGGAATGCATGGGAAAAAGGTTTTTAAAGGGGAAGAGGAGGATGTGCTTGCAAGGTGATCACCATGGGGGGGTGTGAGCGTGAGCTGCTGGGCCCACGCTGAGGGGGACTGCCATCTCCTCCTCCGTGATTCACTCTAAAAGATGGTGCTCCTCTCTTAGGGTCTCCTCCAGTGAAATCTCAGCAGCACAGCCAGTCAGCAAGGGTGCCTGCTGATGCCGCCAAAGAGCAGACTGGACAGTCCCAAGACCTAGGCAGTCATTACCGCCTGAGCGTTATCATGGGAGCCGGTCATGCTTCATTCATGTTTCCTGTGAGAACTTTGCTTCTCATTGAATTAACAATCAATCTCCAACTCGACAGGAAGATACCACAAACATGAGATTATTAAAATAAATTAATATAGAGTGTCTTCATGACTGTGGAGGTGGGCAAACATTTCTGAAAGAGAACACCAAAAAAGCACTTCTTAACCATAGAAGAAAACTAGATAAATTGGACTTTATCAAAATTAAAAGCGTCTCTTCATCAAAGTAAAAGTGGAGTCGCTCAGTCATGCCCGACTCTTTGCGACCCCCATGGACTGTAGCCTACCAGGTTCCTCCGTCCATGTGATTTTCCAGGCAAGAGTACTGAAGTGGGTTGCCATTTCCTTCTCCAGGGGATCTTCCCTACCTAGGGATCGAACCCCGATCTCCTGCATTTCAGGCAGGCACTTTACCCTCTGAGCCACCAGGGCGCTTCATCAAAACCACTGTTAAAAACAGGAAAAGAGGAAAACTCTAATTAGAAAAGATACATGCACCCCCAATGTTCACAGCAGTCTTATTCGTAATAGCCAAGGCATGGAAGCAACCTAAGTGTGTACTGACAGATGAATGGCTAAACAAGATGTGGTATACACACACAAGGGAGTATTACTCAGCCATAAAAAGAATGAATGAAATAATGCCATTTAGATTATCAAACTAAGTGAGGTAAATCAGACAAAGAAATGTAAATATAAGTTATCACTTATAAGTGGAATCTAAAAAAATGATACAAGTGAACTTATTTACCAAATCGAAATAGACTCACAGACATGGAAAACGAACTTTTAGTTATCAAAGGGGAAAGACAAGGAGGGACAAATTAGGAGCTTGGGGTTGACAGATATACGTTGCTATGTATCAAATAGATAACCAGCAAAGACCTACTGTATCGCGCAGGGAACTATCCTCAATATTTCATAACAACCTATAATGGAAAAGTATATGAAAAAAAAATCTGACTCACTTTGCTGTACGCCTGAAACTAACATAACATAGTAAATCAACTTCAAGTGAAAAAATAAATTTTTAAAAGGCAACTTTAAAAACATGAAACGGAAAGTCTCAGTTTTGGAAGAAGATAGCTGCAATATATATATTGTACATATATCATTTCCAGAGTAAATGAAGAACCACTATAAATCAATAAGAAAAAGGCAAACAACCCAATAAAAGCTGAGCAAAAGCCTTACAGACACGCACAGAAGAGCATGTACAGATGGCCAAATGAACTATGAAAAGGGGCTCAATATCATTACTCATCAGGAAAATGCAAATTAAAACCACAAAGAGATACCTCTGCACAGCCACCAGAAATCCTAAAATAAGAGTGAACGCCAGGTGCCACTAAAGACATGGAACCACTGAAACTACCGTGCATCGCTGTGGGGAATTACAGAGATAGCATAGCCTCTTCAGAACACTGGCAGATTCTAGCAAACTTAAAGCTATGCCTACTCTTGAATCCAGTAATTCCACTCACAGGTATGTATGACCAGTGCCTGAGCTGACCAAAAATTCTGTGCAGAGTGTTCAAAGGAGCCACTGCCCAATCCCATCAACAGAAGACTGGAAACACTGATTATGGTACAGCCACACGATGGAGCGCCACACCTGCCACCAGGACAGATTGCACGCTGTCTGCATCCATTGATCCCAAGTTCAGTGCAGTTCAGTCCAGTCGCTCAGTCGTGTCCAGCTCTTGCGACCTCATGGACTGCAGCCCACCAGGCTTCCCTGTCCATCACCAACTTCCAGAGCTTGCCCAAACTCATGTCCATCGAGTCAGTGATGCCATCCAACCATCTCACCCTCTGTCATCCCCTTCTCCTCTCGCCTTCAGTCTTTCCCAGCATCAGGGTCTTTTCCAATGAGTCAGTTCTTCGCATCAAGTGGCCAAAGTAAAGTCTTTTTAAAGTGGAGTTTCAGCTTTAGCATCAGTCCTTCCAATGAATATTCAGGACTGATTTCCTTTAGGACTGACTGGCTGGATCTCTTTGCAGTCCAAGGGACTCTCAAGAATCTTCCCCAACACCACAGTTCAAAAGCATCAATTCTTGGGTGCTCAACTTTCTTTGTAGTCCAATCCCACATCCGTACATGACTATTGGAAAAACCATAGCTTTGGCTAGACATCTGAAGTTCAGGGAGAAGCAAAGAGAAACTATGATGAGTCTGATGATGGTTGTGTTTGGTGGGTATATGGAATGAGAAGGTACAGGAGGGAACTTTGGAGGGAGACAGAAATCACTTGTATACGGACTAGGGTGGTGGGTATATACGTGCATATAAATGTAGATGATTATCAAGGAGATGAATGCATTTTATGTCCTTTTTACATGTGATGCTTTGGTTTAAAAAAAATGAAAAGGAATGCAGATTCTCATGTCCAAGGGAAGTAATAACAGCAATAATAACGTATTAAACATCTTACCAGGAGCTTCGTATAGATTATTTCACTTCATCCACCCAAAGTCCCCTTTGACCAGGTAACTATGCTCATTTTACAGATGAGGAAACTGAGGCTTAGAGAGGTTCACAAGCTTGTCTGAGACTTCCAGCTGGTAGGCGCAGGGGTCAGGACTTGAACTCCACAATCAGAACTCTTGCCGCTGCCCGGGGATCAAACCCATACCCCCTGCACTGGAATCACGGAATCTTAACTGCTGGGACACCAGGGAAGCCCTTAGATACCATATCTTACAGAGAATTTCAGGGCTTTCCAGGTGGCACTGGTGGTAAAGAACCTATCTGCCAATGCAAGAGATGTGGATTCCATCCCTGGTTCGGGAAGATCCCCTGGAGGAGGGCACAGCAACCCACTCCAGTATTCTTGCCTGGAGAATCCCATGGCCAGAGGAACTGGGAGGGCTACAGTCCACAGGGTCGCAAAGAGCTGGACACGACTGAAGCGACTTAGCACAGCACAGCACATAGAGAACTTCATCATGCATCCTGATATTCCAGGAACTGAAATCCCTTTTTCTTCTTTTTAAAATCCCTTTTATGCATCCTTTCCCTGAATTTGTTCCAATCGGAAGAAGAAAGAACTCATGGTTTCCTTCCCTGACAGTTCATCCTAACTGTTCTGTGCTGTAAATTCTCTGAGAATGAAGTACTGATTACTGGCCATAGCAATCCGTGTTGTGAGCCAAGCTTGAACTCTAGCTGTGCTTCCCTTAAACTGTGAGGCTCTCAGGAAACTTCTCAAAGCCCTTGTTTCCTTGCCTGTACAAAAGGGACTGTGGTACTTACCTTGTAGTCTCATTGAGAGGGTAAATCGAGGTCGTACGTAAGAAGTTCTCAGCTCAGTGGCAGCCCCATAGCAAGCGCTCAGAAGAGGGTGGTGTAGAAATGTCAGAGTTTTCCCTTTACAGATTCCCTTTTAATAATTCCCTCCAACACTGTTATTATTTTTCATTTTTGGGCCAGGATGCACAGCATGTGGGATCTTAGTTCTCCCAACCTGGGATTGAATCTGCACCCCTACACTGGAAGTATGGAATCTTAACCACGGGACTTCTAGGGAAGTCCCTCAGCCTTCCTAAAAAGACTTTACTCTTCTCAACCATTCAACACATATTTTGGGGGAAAAAGCTATGCTAATGATTTCTTCACAAAGTGGAGATACAGAGAGAAGGGGGCAGAATCATAGTGCTTCAGTGAGGGAGAAGATATGGAGGTCATTTTCAACCAGATTGATCAGCAAGATGGTATTATTTGTGTGGACCTTCAAAAACGGGTAGGATTTGCACCTAGAGAGAGAACCGAGGTCATTCTAAGTCAGGGGAGGGAGAAGGAGGGGGTACCTAGAGGAGGTGGGATTGGGGGAGAGTGAGCCCGCTGTTTGGGTGAGTGCCTAAGATTTATGTTGAGACAGTGGAAGATCAAGTTGGAAAGGAAGACCGGTCCACCCAGAAGGCTGAGCATTTTCTAGAGGAACTGATGTCGTGGAACATTCTTGAGCAGGGGGTGGTGTAGGAGGAAGGTGGGGTGTGTAGACCCATGTGGGAGATGCAATCAGCTCGGCCACAGGTAGAGATGAGTGGAGGGGTGGGATGGAAGGAGGGTGCTGGTAGATGGCAAAGGGGGAGTGAGGACTCAAGTCTGGGAGCTCCTGTCTGGCGTGTAGGAAGCAGGAAGAAAGTTGGTTTGGAGACGATGATGAGAGGCTCCTTAATGGCTAAGACCAGAGGTTGCGCATCTCACCCTGCCCCGGTTCCTCATCACCTTCGGCCTGCTGTTGGCTCGTTCTCAAGAACACACTGTCCTCTCTGGCCTCAGACTTGCTCGGGGCACACGAAGGACAGACCCTGCCTTTCTCCGGGCTTCCTTTCTACCCCTGCCACATGGGAACCCGCAGAGGGAGGCGTGTCAAGACCAAAACAGATTCCACTGTGGAATCGCTTCCAAACTGACCCCTCCCAAAGGCAAGCATTTGTTAGGACGCTCTTCCAAGGGATGAGGGGGAATATTTTTTTTTCTTTAGCCGTGCACAGTTAACTAGAAAGCCCTCCTGATTTCGTGGGGAGATGCAAACTGTGTTTTGAATAAAAATCCCTGTGCTATTGTTGTTTTACAGGGCCGTAGCCGAGGCCAGGAAGAAACCCGCCCCCTCCGAAGGTTGTTTTTGTGACGGTTCTTTGGAGCATTGTTCTAAAAATGGGAAATTACATATCGCTGTGCCAAAGGAAACAAACACCTGCAGTTAAAGGAATACCTTCCACGAGGTGGCTGTTAGCGCCCCAGCCAGTTCTAGAGGCAGGACTGCTGAGTGCCCGCTCTTTCTGGTGCATTTCGTCACTTCCCAGGGGAGCGGGTTTGTAACCAGAGTGGGCTTTGGTGACAGGGCTTAGGTGATGGTTCCTCACTTATTTACTCAATAAACATCTATCGAGCATCTGTGCTGAGTCAACCTTTTCACTACTCCCTTCCCTGGCGTTGTTACAATTATTGGGCATGCTGACGACAGGCAGCAACTGTCTGAGGCTATTTTTGAGAGCCAGTTATCTGACTTCTGCCCCCAAATGATGAAGACACAGAACATCATCTCCTTCTCTCCTTTCTCTCCTTTCTTTCTCCATCTTTCTTCCCTTCCCCTCTCCCCACTTTTTCTTCTTTTTTGTTGTTGTTCAGTTGCTCTGTCTGTCCGGCTCTTTGTGACCCCATGGACTGCAGCTCGCCAGGCTTCCCTGTCCTTCCCCATCCCCCGGAGTATCTTTATTAGTCTACACACATACACACACAAAGCAGTATTTTCAACATGTCATTCAATACATTTCTTTAGGCAAAGAATTTTTCAAAGTTTCGGGTCACTGGGGTACTGTCTGAAATTCTCGTCTACGGGGTAGATATCAAGAGATAATTTTTTTTTGGTTTTAGGTTAATATTTAACATCTTCAACGTCAATGCGATTGCAGAATAGTGAGGTCTTGAAACTGATCGATCGTGAAGTGAATACATTTCAGATGGGTTTGTGGGTTCAAAGAATCCAGTTTCATTGGCGAATCTCATCTTTATGAGAAACGAGAAGGCAGAAGGAAAGAGTGAGTTTCTGAGTTTTTGGAATGTGTTGATGACTTCGGTTAGAACTTCCTGCCCACAAAGTGCTTGCCTTCCTCCAGCAGGTTGGCCAGAGAGTGATAGCCCTGACTTTGGGAGTTAGGGTTATCTCACTGGCACCATTTGGTCATCAATGCGGTCCCACCTGGAAGAAGAGAGGGGGAATAAAAAGGCTCTCCATTCCTGTAATATACTTAATCTACAGTCTTAGTTTCCACACTGGTCTTAACTTATCTACTAGAGGACGAGTCCAGGAGCTGAGTTTTGTTTTGATTTTTTTACAAAGATGTATTTTTTCAAAAAAAAATTTATTTATTTATTTATTGTATTATTTTTTGACTGCATTGGGTCTTAGTTTTGGTGTATGGGTTCCAGAGCCCGTGGGCTCTGTAGTTAAGGCATGTGGGCTTGGTTGTCCCTCGGCATGTGGGATCTTAGTTCTTTGACCAGAGTTCAAATCCCCTGCATTGGAGGGTGGATTCTTAACCACTGGACCACCAGGGAAATCCCAGGAGCTGAGCCTTGAAGGAATCTTAAAGTTGCCAGATTTCGCAGATAACAATATTAGGTTGGTCAAAAAGTTTGTTTGGGTTTTCCCATAAGATCAATGCAAGATGCCTGGTTAAATTTGAATTTTAGATAAAATAATGAATTAAAAATATGTATGTTATATGTATATAGCTATATCCCAGACTTTGCATAGGGCATGGAGGACGGAGCTCGGGTCTTCAGGTGACTTTTTGGAAAGGGGAGACTAGAGTTTGGGGAGGCGGGAGTAGCGTGGGTTTGTTGCCTGTTTTGATATTAATGTGTGTGCTGCATGGCAATGTGGGAAGTGTCGCCCGAGGAAGGAGGTCTGCCGCCGGGAAGATGGTCTGTCCGGGGCTGGTAGCATTAGGACATGGGCCCTTTGCTCTCCCTTCTGCCCCATCCCCCTGGGTTGGGGGACTGATGAGAAGTGGGTTCTGGTTGTCCTTAGACAGCCCTGCCTGGGTATACCTCGTGACTCTGTAGCCTCAGGACCTGCGTGAGGGACACAGTATAAGAGTTCTGTCTCCCAGGGGCGGCTGCACTCTAACCGAGCGTCCAGACTGAGGGCTGCAACCAGAAGCACACTGGTGGCGGGACTTCCCTGGTGGTCCAGTGGTTAAGAGTCCGCCTTCCAATACAGGGGATGCAAGTTCGATCCCTGGTCGGGCAACTAAGATCCCACGTGCTGCGGGGCAACTAGATAGCCCATGCAGTCTATAGGTGAGCCACCCTGAACACACATAATTTTGTCTAGAGAGCCCATTCACCACAACTAGAGAAGCCTGTGTGCAGTAACAAGAGCAGCCAGTGGACAGCCAAAAAAAAAAAGGATGTTAGCAGGTTCATCAACCAGAGGCTAGTGAACCGAAAGGCACGGCCTTTCCTGCAGACGAGCATCAGGAAGGTTGGGAGGCGAGCGCAGTTAGCGTTCTTCCACTGCACTTTCTCTCCACTCAGGACCCCTGTGCCTCCCTCTCAATGCAATCCACTTCCTTCTCTGTGGCCCAGGACATCGGATTTCCATGTCCTACACGACAACCACATTCTAGTCCCACCCCCCAGATGACTCTCTCATCACCCTGGTGGAGTGTAGGCTGTGGCTGCATTCTTTTCTCCTAGTTAGAGACCGTCTCTTGATTCATTCCCCAGAGATGGCTTACTGCATCCACTCTCTGTGAATGGACCAGCCTAATCTGGAGGGCAGCTTATTTCCAAGCCCTGTCCACTGCTATACCCCTGGTGTAGGTGGGGGAAGCAGCAGGATTTGAGTCCAGAACTTGGGCAGGGCCAGGCTCCCAGGAGGGCCTCCTAGGCTACTGAGGAGTCTGGACTTTATCCCGTAGGGGACTGTTAACAGAGAAGGATTTTCATCAAAAGCATTGAAGATGACTCTTTGATTTTTGGCAACCGTGGGAAGTCTATTGTGGAAAGGGATGAGACTGAAATCTTAGAGGCCACTTAGGATGTAGGATAATGGTCTCCCAAAATGGCCATGATCTCATCTCCAGAAGCTGTGAATACGTTAGGTTACATGACAAAAGGAAAGGAGGGTGGCAAATGGAATTAAGGTTGCTAATCAGCTGACGCTGAGATGAAGTGGTCACACTGGATTACCTGGCTGGGCCCAGAGCAGTCACAAGGATCCATCCACATGGAAGAGGGAGGCAGAGGAGGAGGCCAGAGGGAGCGTGGAGCCTGCACCACTGATTTGAAGGTGGGAGCAGGGGCCGGAAGCCGAGGAATGAAGGTGGCCTCTAGAAACTGAAAAAGGAAGGGAACACACTCTCCCCTGGGAGTCTCCAGAAGGACCACAGCCTGCCAACACTTTGGGTTTTAGTCCAGTG
The DNA here is from genome assembly GCF_032405125.1 of Capricornis sumatraensis. Taxonomy (NCBI): domain Eukaryota; kingdom Metazoa; phylum Chordata; class Mammalia; order Artiodactyla; family Bovidae; genus Capricornis; species Capricornis sumatraensis. The sequence continues at coordinate 10,185,676 of NC_091076.1, forward strand.
AAATCATTTTGAATTTCTGACCTCCAGATCTGTAAGATAATACATTTGAGGATTTAAAAAAAAAAAAATTAAGTTTGTGGTAGTCATAGGAAACTAGTTCAGAGGTTATTTGCAATATTCCAGGCCACAGACAGCAAAGGCATGGTACTGGGATGGGAGTAGAGAGAAGGGGGCACATTCAAGGTAAACTGAGAAAGTGGTAGACTCAGAGACCTATGGATGCATATGGTCAGATCCTTCTTCTGGCCCCAGTGCCCTGAGGTCGGTCCTCATCTCCTCACTACCCATGAGACAAGAAGAGGGTCCAGGCTCTCTCCCTGGGAGCCGCTGACTGAGAGCATGTCCTAGGGCTGAAGGAATACCCACATGAGTCACCAGCGTCATAAGAGGGAATTCTAAAGGACACTTTGAGCTGAATCCCTCGCAGACACTCAGGATGCTTGGGTGCTGCAGACACAGCTTCAGCTATTTTAGGAGTTAACTACATTCTTCTCACGGGCTTGGAATCCATTCATTTGATGGGGGACAAGTCTGAGTTTCAAGGCCCTGGCTGACCCATTCTGATGCTAGCAACTGTGCATGCTTAGCTGAATCTATTTTCAGATTTATTTCTGCATATACTAAAGGTTCATAATTTGGGTTTGCTCATGGAAATATGTTGGGTGGCTAACTCTTAATGATTCATTCTCACATTGTTTCCATGTGCCCGCTGGTGTGTTCCGTAAGTGCCTGGGGAGGAACGCTCCCTAATTACACGCTGCAGAAGGCATTGTTTGTGTGGCCCCTTTCATCATCAATTGATGTTTTCTTTATCATTTATCTGAAGCCACTCTGAACAACAACCACCCTATGGTGAATGACTACCCACGAAACCCCTGGCATCTGCAAACAGCTTGCTTGCATTAGCGATAAACTAGACATTATTTTATCCATATCATCTTGATACAGTTGATGAGGGTTGGTTTTGGTTCCTCTTCCTGCTTCATGAATCATTTATAGATTTTCCTGCCAGGCTAACTTCAATCCACTCACGTGCTGAGGGTGTAAAACTGCAGCTTTCCTACAGATCCATCAGTTTAGGTTATATATTGACATAGCAAGGGCAAGTCCTTGGATTTTGCAGTGTGGCAATGATTCTGCAATGTTGATTCTGCAATGATGGCCATGTTTAGTAATGACGACTCCTCTTCAGCTTCCTTTAAGAATAAATCTAACTGGGATTTATCTGGTGGTGCAGTAATTAAGATTCCATACTCCCAATGCTGGGGGCAGGGGTTCGATACCTGGTCCAGAAACTAAGATCTTGCAAGTCACATGGGGTGGCCAAAAATTAAATAAATAGTAATTGTTCTTTTGGTTGCAGGTTGTGGGAGTAATATATTTTTTTTTAAAAAATTTCTCCCAGATTCACAGTTTAGTTTATAAAATGATCAAGAAATGGGGTCTTTCCTCTGGGCTCTTCAAAAGTATGAATGCTAAAAGTAATACAGTGCTAACAATACATTTCTTGCTTTTAACTTTTTTGGATTTATTGAGATACATTTTACATTTCTTATTAAAAAAATTTTTTTTACTGTTTTTAATTTTAAAAACCTATTTTATTTATTTGGCCGTGAGAGATCTTAGCTGCAGTATGCACAATCTTTAGCTGTGGCATGTGGGATCTAGTTTCCTGACCAGGGATTGAACCTGGGTCCCCTGCGTTTGGAGTGTGGAGTGTTAGCCACTGGACCACCAGAAAAGTCCCACATGTATTACATTGTCACTTTACATAGTTTGTGCATAATGCTTCTCAAACCCGGGAAGCTTCTATTCATTACATTGGCCTCCTTGCATTTTAGAGTTTAGTATATTCATAGTGAAAAAGGCTGATCATATAATTATATATTTCTATAACTAGGGCTGGATGCACTTCTCCTCATCCTCCTTCTTCAAACATAAAAATCCTTCTTAGCTTGAGGTCTGTTCAAAGATAAGCCATGGCCCCAGTGTGGTCAGGCAGAAAAGGAAAAAAACACAAAAAAGAATCCCATGACATTCTTTCATTTCTCTAATTTTTTTCTGCTTTCCCCATACATGAGTCACACAGATATGTGCTTTTTCTGTGGCTGTGATCAGTTCATCTTGCATTCTGCTCTTTTAAAACTGAATGTACTCTGTGTGCTGACAGCTCGAATTCTTGGGATCGCCTACATTTGCCGCTCTTCTGAGGTGGAGACTCTCCCTGCCATATAATTGGACTTCCTTTGGTCCCTAGATACCTGCTGTATTTGCCCTAGGTAAATATTTCCCTAGTTCTGAATAGGTAATTAAAATTCTGAACCTTTTATGGCCCTGGATCCTTATCTGTTTGAACAACACTCACCTAGGTGGATGGCCAAGGTATGTGAGTTAAAGATGACCTGGATGCAAAGGAACCCGGGGGACTCAGCAGTGGGGGAGAGGGGAGGCAAGAGGCTCGCCAGCCCCAAGGAGGCTCCACCCTCTACCAAGAATCTCTTCTGGAATTGTCAGTTCCCCTGACCGGCTCTGGAATTTTTACAATCACAGGCCCTCCTTTGTGGCAGATAGGGAGGGATGGGATGGCTATAGTCTGGGTGTGTGTGTGTGTGTGTGTCTGCATAAGCGGGCACGTAGGTGCATATTTTGGGGGGGTAGGTGGACATTTTTCATCAGCGTCATTTCAGTTAATAGCTCAGGAAATTCCTGCCTTTGGGATCCTACTCTCTACTGTAGGGCAGGGTTTGGGGGTCTGGCTTTGAATCCGGATTGTGTGAGGAAGAAATAAGAAATTGCAGAAATGCTTGCCAGGGAGTAAGCAATCAATAAAATTAATTATTAGGTTACTTGAGATGTTAAAAAGGTGGACGGAGGTCAGAGGACCCGCTCCACTAGCGCCCGAGGCTCCTCTGTACCTTCCGGACCATCTCACGTTCTAGATTCTGCTGGACTGGCCCTCGCAATTGTTCGGGAAGGGAATTATTACTAATTCCAAAAGAGCTGACACATGCCTGGCAGTGTTCAGCGGGCAGCAATTTTGTAAGACTGCCCCTGTTTTTCCTCAGAATTCTTATTAAGAAAAAAAAAACAAACCAACCCTGAAAAATCAAGTTAAAGCAATCACAGATGATACCAAAAAGAAAAAAAACAAAAAACCCCCAAACACCAAACCTAGAAAGGAACTGCATTTCATCATGCGTCCCGCGGATTGAGCCAGGCTGCGTGGAGCTGCAGGGCTCAGAAGCCCCGACCTGGACACCTTGGTCGACACTGCCCCCTAGTGGCCATGGTGGCGCCGGCAGCTGAGGGCGCGGAAGGCGCGTCCCCGAGGGACCACGTAGCTTCTTGGAAAAATCTGAACAGAAGAGGTTTCTCCCTGCAACCCTCTCGTTCTGTGACCTCTGCGGATGCCCTCTCCATTCCCGCTTTCCCTGTGCGCGTCTTCCCCTTTCATTCAATATCTGGGGATGGTGTGGCCGGGTCAGGGACCGATTGCCCTGGGACAAGGGGTGTTTGAAGGGTGTTTATATCCACATGGGACCCACGTTATGGATGAGTTTTAGTCTTTGCCTATTTTGCTCTAGGGCGATTTTTTTTTCTTCTTTTGGGGGGGCGCACCAGAGGGCATGTGGGATCTTAGTTTCCCGACCAGGAATGGAACCGGCGTCCCCCACATTGGAGGCATCAAGTCTTTTTTTTTTAATAAATAAATATTTATTTATTTTAATAAATATATTTATTTGGCTGTGCAGGTCTTAGTGGTGGCACGTGGGATCTTTGGTCCTTGCTATGGCGTGTGGAATCTTTTATCTGTGGCATGCAAACTTTTTGATGTGGCATGTGGGGGTGTAGATAGTTCCCTAACCAAGGATGGAACCCAGGCCACCTGCATTGGGAGCTCAGAGTTTTAGCCACTGAACCACCAGGGAAGTCCTTAGGGTGAATTTTTACAGCAACTGTCAACAGTTTCCAGCAGTTAATGCTGTGTGGCCTGTGCAAAGGCCCTGAGGTAGGAACAGGCTTGGTGGCTTGGTTCTTAAAAAAACAAACAGAACTGCAGGCCAGCAGGGTGGACTGCAGAGAGGGAGTGAGCAGTGGGAAGGATGGGAGATGAGAACCCGTGATGGGTGCATTCTGGATTTGCAGTTGATGAGAAGAGTGTGGGGAAGCTTCGAAGAGCTGGACTTGATTGGAGTGGGGGAGAGGCCGTGAAAGGGGGTTTTCATTTGATAACTGGCTCTGTTTACTGTAGAGAGCGGACTGAAGGGCGCTTGAGTGTGAGCTGGGAGGCAGTTAGGAGCCCTCCTCCCCCAGGTTGTGCAGGTGAGGGGGCGGGTGGGGCCCAGGGTGGCTCTGTGGGCAGTAGGCGGTTCTCAGAGGTGTTTGCAGGTGACTTGCTTGGCTGGGCATGACAGTGCTGGAGAGGGACGGGTCGAGGCTGCCCCTTGGCTTCAGGCCAGAGCAGCTGGGAGGCTAAAGATGGAATTTACAGAGGCTGGAAAGAGAGAGGAGGGAGGGCAGAATCAGATTTCTCTTGGACAAGAGGAGACTGAGAGGTTGGGTGGATGGTAGAACATAAGGGGAGGAGGTCTGGCCTGTTTGCTGGCAGGTGAGAGATATCTAGAGCTAAGGTTCTTCAGGAGGTTCTGCATTTTCTCCTGGGGCCCAAGGGCAGGGCTCCAGGGTGCCTCAGGGAGGGCAAGAGTGCGGGAAGGAGCCTGGGCAGCCTTCCCACGGTCCCCTCTGTGCCCCTGCCTGATCGTCCTCCTGTTTCCCCTCTGCCTCTGGCTGCCTCCCCCATCTCCTCCGGTCCCTCCTGTCTCTGCTCAGACCTTGAGCCAGGGGATTCCTGGGCTGGCCTGTCCACGCTACTCTTTTTTTTTTTTTTTTTTTAATATTTATTTGGCTGCATCAGATCTTAGTTGCTCTGCAGCCTTTGAGATCTTGGTTCCCTGACCAGGGATGGACCCTGCATCCCCTGCTTTGCAAGGCAGATTCTTAACCACTGGACCACCAGGAAATCCCATGTCCATGCTCCTCTTGCTTATATCACTCCCTTTTTTCTTTTTGCCAAACGAATGTTACCTGTGTATTTATTTTTGTCTGCGCTAGATCTTCGTTGCTGCGAGGGTTTGCCTCTAGCCGTGGAGCTTGGGTTTCTCGTTGCGGTGGTTCCTCTTGTTACAGAGTGCAGGCTCTAGGGCACGTGGGCTCGGTAGCTGTGGCTCCTGGGCTCTAGAGCACGCGTTCAACAGTTGGGGTGCATGGGCTTAGTTACCTTGCAGCATGTGGGATCTTTCGGGATCAGGGGCTGAACCCGTGTCTCCTGCATTGACAGGCAGATTCTTTACCGCTGAGCCACCAGGGGAGCCTCCTCCCTTTATTTCTTTCATGCTTTTAGCACGGGTTTACCTATCTGTCTGCCTGCTTCTTTGTTGATTTTTGGGGGGCTGGCGATCTTCCCCACCAGGTCACTAGCTCCCTGAGACCAGAGGCCGCCGTTGTCTTCTCTCTGCTCTACTTGGGCCTCAGTGCGGTTGTGCACTGAGAAATCGCTTCATGCATATTTGCTGGGTTGTGAAATCTGCTCCTGGCTTCCTCAGAGCCCCGAGCGCCACCATGAACACATGGCAAGTGCCAGTAAATACCTGGGGATTGATTAGATGCAAGAAGGAAGGGGGTGGCCGATTCACTTCTTGAGTGAAAGTTGGCTGGATGTGACTCAAGGGATGGCGGGGGTGGGTGGGGGCAAGGGCAAGTCACAGAAGGGCTTTGGGGTCAAATAAGAGCACCATCGCCAGTGGGCGGCAGTCACCAGGTGCTGACCAGCCTGACCCCCTCCCACCCACTCTCCACTAGCCTCTTGGGGACAGAGAGTGACGTGAATGGACGGCTTGACCCATAAGCCCCTGCAGCTTCAGCCTGGAAATAGGATGTCTTCATCAGGATGGCTGATAAAGGATGTAGAGAATGCACAAGAGGAGGGGTTTTGCTTGAAAAAATAGTTTGAGAATAATTCCATGCGGCAAATGTGAAGTAAGCGAAACACTTAACCGACCCTCTCTGGGGACGCCCCCCAGACCCTGTCTATCCTCAAAGTCCCCCTCAAGGACCCTGCATCCCTAATCAAGGGATTGAACCTGCTCCTCCCTCCAGCCTTTGTTTTCTACGTTTCTTACAGGAATCGGATCCTTCCATAGGTGGGAAGAGACCATCTGCGATGGAAGTGACTTGCAGACTGTCACAGGGCCAGCCAGCCCCTCAGAGCACCGCACTGCTCTGTCAAAATGCTTCAGAGATCCCCCATTTATCTTTGGGAGATGGAACTCTCTGGAAAACTCCATCATTGTTTGCAGTTATGTCTGGGTAGCATAATCACCTTAAATATTTCTTTTTCAAGCCAAGAGAGGGATCCCAAAGGGCTTGGAAGAAACAGAACGCTGAATTTCATTACTAAATGGATGGGGGTTGGAAGGTCAGCCCGAGGTCAGCTGCCACCATGTCTAACGTTCCCCCTGCCGACACCCCCCCTGCCCCCACCGTTCCCTGTAGGTCAGGTTTGAGCAAGGCCCTGGGAATGTTTCCAGGCTGGCTCTCTGCCCGTGGAAGGGAGCATGTGCTAGAAGCTGGTCTGCCCATCTGTGGACTGGAAGTGAGACAAGGCCTGGACCCTTGGGGATGTGTTTCCACGGCCACTGCCTTTCTTTTCGCTCTAATCTTACCCCAGCAGCGGCACACCTTTCATTCTAGCAGGTGAATAAAAAAGGCGGGGACACAGATGAGATTCTTGCTTGTACTTTATTGCAGGAGTCAGGCGGGGCTGGTGGGGATGGGGTGAAAGGAGCATCCCGGGAGTGGCAGGGGCCTCGGCAGGTGGAGATCTTCAGCTTCTAAATCCTAAGCACACTCTGGGCTTTGTACTATTTTCCCCTAAAACAAACAAACAAAATCCCCAATACAATAGTGAATGAAAATGTCAAAGCCAGACCCAGAAACTTTAATGTCACCTAAGAGCTTCAGTATTTGTGGTAGGAGCTAAGCTTGGACTATTTCTCAGAAGCTTCTCTAGTTTTAATTTTTTTAATTAAATTTTTTTTTTTTTTTTTTTTTTTGCCACCCTGACTAGGGATTGAACCCATGCCCCTTGCAGTGGAAGCTGGGAGTCTTAACCACTGGGCTGCCAGGACGGTACCTCAGGAGCTTCTTTAAAAAAGATAAGATGACTGTGCCTGCTTCCCCAGGGACATTTACAATTTGACTCTCCTCTCTGGATTAGAAAAGTGTCCCCAAAGTAGGGACTTCTCAGGTGACGTAGTGGTAAAGAATCTGCCTGCCAATGCAGGAGACGGAAAAGATGTGGGTTTGATCCCTGGGTTTGGAAGATCCCCTGGAGAAGGGATAGGCTACCCACTCCAGTATTCTTGGGGCTTCCCTGGTGGCTCAGATGGTAAAGAATCTGCCTTCAATGCGGGAGACGTGGGTTCGATCCCTGGGTTGGGAAGATCCCCTGGAGGAGGGCATGGCAACCCACTCCAGTATTCTTGCCTGGAGAATCCCCAGGGACAGAGGAGGCTGGTGGGTTACAGCCCATGGGGTCACAAAGAGGTGGACGTGACTGAGCGACTAGGCACAGCACAGCACCAGTATGCTTGCTTGGAAGATGCGTGGGCAGAGGAGCCTAGCGGGCTACAGTCCACGGAGTTGCAGGGCTGGACACGACTGATCAACTGAGCATGCACACATGCCCCGAAGTGGGTGACGCTGCAGCGCAGGGACGCGGGCAGCGGGTGTGGAGGGAGCCGTGTACCATGAGCTGTACCACGCTGTCCTTGGCCTTCGGGGAGAGGGTGTCTATCAGCGCCTTCAGCTGTCTTGTTGCTTCTTTCATGTCTTCGTCAGGGCTGAAAGGTTCCAGGGCAGCCTCGTAGCTGGAAGGAGTGCCTGTGAGGAGGTTTCCCAAGGCATACAGAAGGCTGGGGCACACCTCTGTGGATGCTGGAGAACAGAGAGGAGGGATCCCTGTATCCAGGCCAGTGTCTAGACTGGCCAGCTCGCTGCCGGGGCCTGGCCCAGATGCACACAGCTGAGCCTGTCCACAAGAGCTAGGGGCACTCTCACCCCCGCCCTGGAGGGTGATGCTCCAAGCAATTGGCTCTTTGGCGCCAAGTGGATGCTTTCTGGGTTGCGGCCAGCTTTTTGTAGCTTGCCTGAGCCTTCCTTGTGCTTCCTGGGTTGCAACGGACAAGGTGCTACCAGCTCTTTCCAGGCGGAGCTCTGAGAATAGAAGCTGCTGATCTGACTTTTTTTTTTTTTTGGTGTGGTGTGTGGGGGCTGGGGAGAGGCCGCAAAGGGTTTTGGCTCCCACCGGAAACATACCTCTCACTGATGGTTAGTGATGGTCGGAGTCCACGTGACAAATTTAGGCTCTGGCAGGAAGAGGCACTCGTACCCGCCAAGCGCGAGCCCGAGCCTGGCTCGGAAGGGACATCTGCCGTGGGCGCCAGGCCTGTGGGCTCATCCACCCGCAGACACGCCTCTGCCCCTATCCCCAGCCCCTCTCCCGTGTTCCCTTCATCTGAGGGTGCCACCCTCATGCTCTCTTTTTAGGTCCCTGCCCCCAGGATCATGGGGCTTCCCAGGTGGCTTAGTGGTAAAGAATCTGCCTGCAATGCAGGAAATTGCAGGTTCAATCCTTGGGTCTGGAAGATCCCCTGGAGAAGGAAATGGCAACCCACTCTAGTATTCTCGCTTGGGAAATCCCCTGGACAGAGGAGCCCAGGGGCTACAGTCTATGGGGTTGCAAAGAGTCAGATAGGACTTAGCGTCTAAACAACAACACTCCCGGGATCATGGGGAGAATCACCATGCCCCGCTCCCTGTTTGCCCTGTCTTCCCATTGAGTCTTAAATCCCTGTCCTTGACTTTACCACCTTGTGTGCAAACTCCCTTTCCTGAACTCCCGGGTTCCACCCAAATGGGTCACTCCAAGTCAGACCCTCTCCAGAACTTAGATCCCTGCTTTGCAACTTACTGTGTCATCAGGCAAGTTACTTTATCTTTCTGTAGCTCAGTTTCTCATCTGAAAAATGGGGGATAATGTCCCCACTTCATAGAGTTGTTGTAAGAATGAAAAGAGATAATATGTGAACAGGATTCAGCACAGGGATTATTATATGTGCACACACACAGACATACAAACACATCCCAGACCCACCAGCTACATATTTCACCCTGTCTTGCTGGGTTGTACCTGGCACTAAGATCTTCTAATTAACGTACATTTCACTCCAAATGATGTTACTTCCCGTTTAAAACAGGCATCTCTGCACCATGGTTGCTCCTGCCGCCTCTTGCTCTCTGTTTTCTAACTCCCCCGCCACTCCCCAAGGTCATAAATCTTCTCTCTATTTTTCTTAGGGAACTTTGAAAGTGAGGGAGTTGGAATTTGTTTACATTTTTTGGTTGTTGTTGTAGAAGGAGTAGAAGAGACTGATAGGGAGTAAAAAGCAGCTAAGTAACCCAGTTCCCAAAGGATCAGGGGCTTCGAGGAAGATGGGATCCACATCCCCTGCCCCATCACTCTCCTCTTCATAACAGCTGCAACTCTTCAGAGACTCCTAATCCTTTTTGCAGAGGACCAAAAAATGTTTAGAAATCTCCATTCTGAGTTGGCAGTTTCCCAAAGGGAAGAACCCTATCTAGAATATTCCTCTCTGCCCAGAATGGGAGACCTTGCCTGGGGTTGGGTTTCTTTGGAAGCCATGAGGCTCCTTCCAACCCCTTTGGCTGCCAGGGTGATGTGCTGACCCCAAACCTGGAGGTCTCTTGGCATCTCGGGGTCTGTCCAGGCCTGGGCTTTGGGGAGCTAGTTAGTTACTCCTGTTCTGCTGGTCACTGCGTCTAGGTGGGATCTTCTCCATCTCTGCACTTCTGAGGTTTTTGGATATGGAAGATGGGGTCCTTTACAAGTTTCATCACAGCCTCAGGGCTCTGCGTAAATTCCTAAGGTGGGCTTGTTTGCCAGACCCGGCTTCCTGGCTGGAAGTCAGTATTCCCAGGCTCTCCCAGCAGCCGCACAGAGGACGTGGACAGCTGCCCCCTTTCCTGGGCAGCGCTGGGAGAGTTGCTGAGGCTGGCTTGGGGTGGGATACTTACCAGGTCTGCAGAAGAGAGTCAGGGTGACCAGGGCGAAGGCAATGGTGAGCTTCATGGTGGGCAGGAGGCTGGTGGGGGAGGAGGCTCTGGCCCTGTCTCTGGATCTGGTGGTCTCATGGGTGATGTGCCCACTGGGATACCTTCTTATACTCTCCTGCAGTGAGGAGGGCAGGGCATGGGATCCACTTACGGGATCACATTGTTTACTTGGGCATCCGCTCGGTGGAAAAAGTAAACATTCTCACTTCTCAACCCAGTTTCTGTCCCCAGTGAAACAGAGCTCACACAATGGGCCACCTGGGCGAGGGGAACCCAGAGTCCAATGTGGAGGCAGTGAGAGTGCCTGAGTCAGAGGGTTTGGAGAGCTGGCCGCCTTTGCTACTCCTTTCGGACCTGAGTGCTAGGCAGTGCAGATGGACAGACAGCATAGTCCGCCTGATCCTATCACCCCAGGAGAAACTGAGGCCCAAGGCCCCGTACCAGTGGCAGTGATAGGACTAAGACTTGGGTTTCCTGATACTCCAGCGGGCTCTGCTCCAAGGAAGTGGCTGGACTTCAAGCCTCCAGAGTCACGCGGTCCAGAGCGTCTTGTGGTCAGACTTGGGCAAGACCCTGGACCGAAGCATGTTGACAGATTAAATTCTCCAGAAACCTAATGCCCAGGTCGGGTTGGAGGATGCACTGTGCCAGCCGGGTCTGGAGTCCTGCCTTCCTGATGACAAACCCATGGGCACTGCAGGCCTCATAGCACTTGACCTCTTCATGGCCTTAACCTCTCACCATTTCCTTCTTGATTTGTTCTCTCTCCTACGTTCCCATGACTCTCTGCTTTCCTGTTTTCCTCCCTGGCCATCCTTATTCTTTGGATGTTGATTATTTACTGACCGAGCTTCCGTGTTGGTGGCTCCAGGCTGTGACCCTGGCCCCTTCTGACACCATGTCAGTGGCGGCCTCCTTTCTTCTCCAAAGCCTGTGCCTTAGGACACAGACCTCCCCGACTCAGAGTCACCTCCTAAATGGCCTTCGGCCTCCTAGCTCTTCCTCCTCGGCCATCCTGGGAAAGGCCACTAGAATGATTTTTCTTAAGCCTGCTTATCGTATTCTCCTCCTTCTTGAAACCCTTTTAAAGCTGCCTTGGGCAGATGCGATAAAATTTAAGTGCAACTTATGAGGCCCTTGTCCACTGGCCCTTGCTTACCATTTGAATCTCATTCCTCGGCTCTTCTGCGTGGAATCTTTTTTTTTTTTTTCCAGAAATAAATTTGATCACAGAATTGTGGACTTTTCAGTTGACTTATCAAACTACTAGAAAATTTAATTTTACATAATTTATAAAATCTCCACATCACTATCCTAAACTTCATTCAGTTTTCACTTAAGTTTTTGTTTTAAATTTATTTTTAATTGATTGATCAATACAGTATTGGTTTGATTTCTGTCATACATCAACATGAATTAACCATAGGTGTACATATGTCCCCTCCCTCTTGACTCTCCCTCCTACCTCTCACCCATTCCTACCCCTCTAGGTTATTACAGAGCCCCACTTTGAAAAAAGTGGTTAGATGCCACGAAGTTGGTGGCCATGCCTTAACCGTATTCGTGTGGTCAGGCTGGAGAGCCTCTTCTATCCTTGTCAAGGGGAGTGCTAACCTTCTCTCCTTTCATACAACACTCCTGTGTGGAAATTTAACTCTTAGTATGTGCTGATTTGGGAACAGTCCTTGTCTTTGTCCATGCCTTTTTACCTTTGTACAAGCTGTGCTTCTTGCCTGGGACACACTTCTGCCTCGTCTTCTCCAAATCCTATCTGTATTTCAAGAATTCGATCAAATGTTCATTCATTCATTCCCGAGCATCTGCTGTGTTCCAGGCACTGGGCTAGGAGTTGGGAGTTGGCATAGACATGGAGCAGCCCTGCCAGGAGCCCCTTCAAGATGAACTTGCCGCCGAGCTGCGAAGAGTGAGGTTGAGAGCAGCCAGTGGCCAGTCCCTGGGGGTCTGCCCAGCCCCTGGGGGTCTGCCCCAGCTGCAGGGAGCTGCTGAGCCCAAGGTCACACCCTCCCTGGGGTGCAAACAACGAGGGCACGTCGGTGCCATGTTGGACAGCTCCTGCAGGTGGTGCTTACTCCAGAGCACCCGCCTGGCTGGCCCAGCCTTTGCCAGGCCTGCAGGGCATGCAGGCCAGCTTCCCCTGCAGCCCAGCCCAGCTTTCTTCCCTTCACAGTTATTGATCCCTAGTAGTAATCTTGTACCCCAAACTCCACCTCAGTATCTGCTGTCAGGACAGTATTAATCCACGGTAGGGAAGCAAGCATAAACTGAGCAGGCCCAGGTCGGCGGGGGCCATCGTGGAGCTTCACTCTGGTGGGAGGACAGACAGCAAGCAGACGGTGAAACAAATGAGACACTCACAGATGTGCTAAGCACAGAGGAGAATGAAGTGGACACCATGGTGGAAAAGGAGAGGGAGACCGCTTTGTAGGGGGATGGGGCGGTCCTCTCTGAGCAGGTGAGACCTGCAGGGGCAGAGCATCTGGGCAGCGTCTGAGGCATCTGTAAATGTTCTTTTCACTGGTATTAAATACCTTCACATCGATGAGCCTGCACCATTGTCTACCCCCATGCCTCCTTGTATCTTGTGAAACCGAAACTCTGTACCTGCTAAACAACTGCCCACCTCACCTCTCCCAGCCCCTGGCGACCACCGTTCTACTGTCTGTCTCGATGATTTCGACAAGCCTATTTCAGTCGCTCAGTCATGTCCGACTCTTTGCAACCCCATGAATCGCAGCACGCCAGGCCTCCCTGTCCATCATCATCTCCCAGAGTTCACTCAGACTCACGTCCATCGAGTCCATGATGCCATCCAGCCATTTCATTCTGGGTCGTCCCCTTCTCCTCCTGCCCCCAATCTCTCCCAGCATCAGAGTCTTTTCCAATGAGTCAACTCTTTGCATGAGGTGTCCAAAGTACTGGAGCTTCAGCTTTAGCATCATTCCTTCCCAAGAAATCCCAGGGTTGATCTCCTTCAGAATGGACTGCTTGGATCTCCTTGCAGTCCAAGGGACCCTCAAGAGTCTTCTCTAACACCACAGTTCAAACGCATCAATTCTTCAGCGCTCAGCCTTCTTCACAGTCCAACTCTCACATCCATACATGACCACTGGAAAAACCATAGCCTTGACTCGACGGACCTTAGTTGGCAAAGTAATGTCTCTGCTTTTGAATATACTATCTAGGTTGGTCATAACTTTTCTTCCAAGGAGTAAGCGTCTTTTAATTTCATGGCTGCAGTCACCATCTGCAGTGATTTTGGAGCCCAGAAAAATAAAGTCTGACACTGTTTCTACTGTTTCCCCATCTATTTGCCATGAAGTGATGGGACCAGATGCCATGATCTTTGTTTTCTGAATGTTGAGCAACAAGCCTAAGTACCTCATAAAAGTGGAATCGCGCAATATTTGTCTTTCTGTGACTGGCTTATTTCACGCAGGAGAACATCCTCCAGGTTCATCCATGGTGGCTTATTGCAGATTTTTTTTCTTCTTGGAGGGGAATATGATTCCATTTTACGTCTGGATCACATTTTGCTTATCTGTTCATCCATCCGTGGACTCTTGGGTTGTGGCCTCATTTTAATTATCCCAAATGCTGCTATGAACATGGGTGTACAATCTGGAAGGTGTTCATAGGGAGTAGCAGGGTTTGATTTCCCTTTTCTGTTTTCAAAAAATTTTTATTTATTTATTCGGATGAGCCAGGTCTTTGTTGCAGCATTCAGGATCTTTAGTTGCAGCTTGTGAACTCTTAGTTGCAGCATGAGGGATCTAGTTTCCTAACCAGGGATCAAACTCAGGTCCCCTGTATTGAGAGTGTGGAGTCTAAGCCACCAGATCACCAGGGAAGTCCCTGATTTCCTTTCTGAAGAGATGTCGCTGACTACTGCCCTGAGAGGGAGGGATGGAGTGATGGAGCAGCTCAGCGAAAGGGATGGTGGGTTTGGACCAGCTGATGGCAGTGGGGTGAGGATGTGAGAAACACAGGGACAGGCTTGATGCTGGATAGATTAAAATGGGTGGGAGAGGGCTGCATCTGGGTGAGCCTGGCTGGTTTCTGGCTGGGGCACTGGTCCCCGGGGGCTATTTCCTGATCTAGAGGAGACTCGGGAGGAATAAGATACAGAAGGGGATCAGTGGGAAGCCTTCTCGAACCAGCGGTGCCTGTCAGCCATCACTCTTGCTCTCAGCCTCTACAGCCCTCTGTTTTGTGCCCACTGCCGAGGGCTTTAACTTTGCGGTTCTTTTCTTGTTCTAACCTCGTACAGAATGTTTGCTAAACAAGAATCCATGTGGCATGAACTGATGAATGAGTCCTTGTCAGTATGTGGGAGGTAGAGAGGCTCAGAGGTGCCTTAATACTGTTACAAGCACAGGTTCTGAAGTAGCCACCACGGGGACTCACGGAGTAAATTACTGTGCAGTTGAAAGATCAGGAGAGAAAGGTTTTCTGAACTGATCATGAAATGATCTCTGAGGCAGGCTACAAAGCGGAAAATCAAACAGGCAAACAAAAACCACAAACAAGGCAGAACAGAGTGAAAAACAGAAAATAAGAGCAAAACAATCCACACAGGTCGTTGCTTGTATGTGCAGAGGACGTCTGTGCAAGTGGGCGGTGCTGGCTGTTTCCACAAAGTGGATGAGGGAACCCAGAGAATGAGACTTCATTTATAAGCACTTTGGTGCCCTTTGAATCTGGAATTACATAAAGATATGATTAATACAAAACAATTTTTTAAAAAGGGAAGACTAGGTCTGACACTTGCTATGACGTGGGTGAACCTTGAGGATGTGGCGCTAAGTGAAATAAGTCAGTTACAGAAAGATACTATGTGAGTCCACTTAGACAAGGTATGGAGAAGAGTCAGATACACAGAGACAGAAAGAAGAACGCTGGGTGCTAGGGGCTCAGGGGAGGGGGACTGAGAGCTAATTTTGTTTGATGGGGACAGAGTCTCAGTTTGGGATGTTGAACTGGAGGTAGATGGGGTAATGAATACACAACAATGTGAGTGTGTCTAATTCTACTGAACTCTATGCTTACAAATGGTTAAGATAATGTGTCTAATTCTACTGAACTCTATGCTTACAAATGGTTAAGATAGTGTGTCTAATTCTACTGAACTCTATGCTTACAAATGGTTAAGATAGCAAAGTTCATGTTATATGTGTTTTGCCACAATTAAAAATAATAAAAATAAAAAGGGAGAGAACAGGATCCAGAATGAGCCTGTCTGAGTTGACTCCCAGACACATGGCTTACCAACTTTATTATCTTGGGCAACGTATCTCACTCCTCTCTGCCTCCATTTCCTTGTCTGTAGGATGAACATTCCTTTTGCGTTGCAGGTGAAGAATCGGCCTGCAGTGCAGGAGACCCTGGTTTGATTCTTGGGTGGGAAGAGCTGCTGGAGAAGGGCACAGCAACCCACTCCAGTATTCTTGCCAGGAGAATCCCATGGACAGAGAAGCCTGGCAGGCTATAGTCCCTGGGGTCTCAAAAGAGTCAGACACGACTGAAGCAACTGCGCATGCACGCACGATTCACATTAAGGGCTGCCTAGCATGGAGAGACTTAGCAGCAGCAGCATGGAGACAGTGCTCTGTGAATGTTGGCAAGTACTGTACTGGCCGGTCTCCATGCGGAAGTCACAAGAAGAAGTCCATCAGCTTGAGTTTCCTTGTTCAAGTCTACACACATGACTCTGCGGGACGCAGAAGACCCTGGATAAAGCATGCTGTCCACCTTCCTGACCTGACCCCAGGGCAGGGGTTAATAGGCAAGGCTATGTGAATAAAGAGAAGTTCTGAGCTCCCCCTATAGGTGAGCCATGTAAAGAAGCTTAGTAGCTCAGATGGTAAAGAATCTGCTTGCCGTGCGGGAGATTTAGGTTCGATTCCTGAGTTGGGAAGATCCCCTGGAGAAGGGAATGGCTACCCACTCCAGTATTCTTGCCTGGAAAACTCCATGGACAGAGAAGCCTGGCAGGCTAGAGTCCTTTGGGTGGTAAAAAGTAGGACATGAATAAGCAAGTAGCACTTTCACTCTGGGCTTTTCTGGTGGCTCAGACAGTAAAGAATCTGCCTGCCCAGGCAGAAGACCCGGATTCGATTCCTGAGTCGGGAAGATCCCCTGGAGAAGGGGAAGGCTACCCACTCCAGTATTCTGGCCTAGAGAATTCCATGGACAGTCCATGGGGTTGCAAAGAGTCAGACATGACTGAGCGACTTTGGGCTTCCCTGGTGGCTCAGATGGTAATGAATCTGCCTGCGATGTGGGAGACCCGGGTTCGAGCCCTGGGTTGGAAAGATCCCCTGGAAAAGGAAATGGCAACTCACTTCAGTAGTCTTGCCCTGGAGAATCCCATGGACTGAGGAGCCTGGCAGGCTACAGTCTGTGGGGTCGCAAAGAGTCAGACATGACTGAGCGAGTAACACACACACACACACACACACACACACAACACAGTGAATTCCAGACCAGAGCCTGCAGCCCGCGCTAGCACATGGTGATGGCCGGGAACCACCATTTCTGGCCACATATGGGCAGTCGCCTGGTCACTGTGCCAAGAAGACAAGTGCCTGCAGGAAGACAAGGCTCTTGGTTATTAGCACCATGGGTGTGGCGGTGTGTTGGCACAGTTCCTGCTGGGTCCCCCCAACCAAAACCTTAGCCCGTGTGGGCTGGGCTTGGCTCTGGACCTACAGAGATGAGGCCTGGCCGCAGCTAGGGCAGTGGCCAAAGAGCCTGCCCTGGGTCCACCCTTCCCTGGGCTCCATCTCGGAGGCCGAGGGCGCCTTGTGCCTGGCTCTAGCTTACACCGGGGCCAGAGGGTGTGAGGGACCCAGGCTGTCTGGAAAGCTTGCTTGGGGATCTGGATTTTAAGGTCTGCCAATCCCTCTGCTCTGCATGTGGACTGTGCGTGTGCACACGTGGCTGCCAGCTTTGTGAGCTCTGATCAGTGCCCCTTGGGGAGTCCGCCCAGGTGCCCACTTAGAGGTCTTGGGGGGGAGGGCTCAGCCCAGCAGCAGCCCAGCAAAGGCATTGACTGAGACCAGCTGTTCCCTCCTGGGCTTGATGCTTGCTGTATCCTCTGAACCAGAAGCTGGGGTGCAGCCTGGGCTGGCATCTGGCCTATGGCAAGTCCCAGCCTGGCCCAGAAAATAGGTTGGAGGCTGTGGGAGGGCCATTCTGATCCTATCCATCCGGCCTGGCTGCTAGAACAGGGCTGGTCAGGCTACAAGCTGGTGGGGTCAGCTCGTGGGCCAAGCTGTAGACTTCAGCCTCCTCCCTCCACTCTGGGTTTCTGACTCTGGGCTCGTTCAGGAAATAGTCCCTGAGAGAGCAGAATTTTGCTTGTGGTTCTGGTCCATTCTATTCGGTCTCAGTGGCTCCTGAGAACGACTCCTACACTGACCCAGCTCTCACAGGCGGAGTCTGGACATTCCAGCCAGAACAGACAAAACTGTTCAGTGGCCCCGATGCCTATGGCCTGTGAGCTTTCAGAGGGCCTAAAAAATTGTCATGTATGTCTTGGCTTCCAAGTATAAAAAGAAAATTTGAAAATTATAATCAATGGATATTTATCTAGGTAACAATATTTCCACTAGCTTGATGGGACTCAGTTCAACCATGACATAGTTATACGTAGGGCTCCCCTGGTGTCTCAGTCAGTAAAGAATCCGCCTGCAATGCAGGAGACCCAAGTTCAAACCCTGGATCAGGAAGATCCTCTGGAGAAGGAAATGGCTACCCACTCCAGTATTCTTGCATGGGAAACCCCATGGACAGAAGAGCCTGGCGGGCTATACAGTCCATGGGGTCTCAAGAGTCGGACACAACTTAGTGACTAAACTACCAACCACCAGGTGCAATAAACTTTAAGTTGTATGAACCAAATGCATAATCTAGTCTTAGGAGCAGAATTATTAAATTTATACAAGCTCCTTTTGAAACTTGATAGGCAAATTATATTGGGAGAAGAATATATATTGTAATGTGTCTGATATGATATGGGGTAGAAACATCAAAACCAGTAGGATTTCACAATATCTGTAGGAGTGGCCATAGCAGAACACAGCCAGCATCAAAGCAGGCAAGGAGGGACCGGAGGGAGTACCTCAGCTTCTGCTTCTTCCCATCCTCTCTGATTTATAGCCAGAGCCTTCCCTTGGCCTACCCAACTGGTATTCAGCAGCAAGGAAGCCTGGGTTTTGTGGTCCTTAGAGGTCAGCCTCCAGGGACACAGAGCAGATCATAGAAAGGTCAGAGAATGAGTGGGAGGGGAAAGTGAAAGGTGTTAGTCACTCGGTTGTGTCTGACTCTTCGCGACCCCATGGACTGGGGCCCGCCAGGCTCCTCTGTCTGTGGGATTCTCCAGGCAAGAATACTGGAGTGGGTTGCCATTCCTTTCTCCAGGGGATCTCCCTGACCCTGGGATTGAACCCATGTCTCCTACACTGCAGGCAGATTCTTTACTGCCTGAGCCACCAGGAGGGGAATGAGTGTCAAATATAGAAAAACCAGCCCATAAGAGTATCATTCTACTTACACAGCTCTGGAGCTTGCCTTTTCCACTTAATGTTACATCTGGGATAACTTTCCAAACCTTGGCACTTACAGATTTTTACTTTTCTCATGCTGTAGACTATGTGTTTGCAGGATGTAATATAATTTCCATTACCAGCACCTTTTTGACGGACCTAAAGTTTGTTTCCAGCTTTTCTGCCGTTACCAGCCACACGGTAACGACACAGCTCCTGTGCAGACGCCTGGGTCAGGGTGTGCTGCGCTCCTCACTGGTGTTAACATTCTCTGTGGAGGGGTTGATGGTGGGGAATGACAGGGCTGGGAGGCGGGAGCGGGAGGGTGTTGGGGTGGGTGTCCGCGGTTCTGATTTCCACGGGGATCTCACCTTCCCAGGGCAAGACGTCCCTTAGCTCTCAGAGTAAGGGGAGTGGCCAGCCAAGACGCTCTCATGGGCTCCCTAGGGGCATCCTGTGGACACGCCTCACCCACTCCCTGTTGTGGGCTGGACCCAGGTACAAAGCGACCTGGCTTTTGCTCTTTCTGGAGTTTCGGGGAGGGATGGGGGTGCGGCAGGCTTCAATCCGCTGAGGATCTGAGCCCTCTCTGCTGCTGGAGCTGAAACTTGGGGGCGAGGTGGGAGGGTGGGGACGGGCTGGGAGCTGGGGTTGGGCTCTCCCTGAGACCCGGATGCCTGGCAGAACCAGCAGGTTCTTGGCTCTGGGGGAAGCTTCCTCTGAGGGTGGGAACTGTGAAGGTGATAGAAGGTCCCGTCTTGCAGGGTAGAAACTGGTTCCCTTCGTCTTACTGGCAGCTCTGGGGATTTGGGCAGCAGATTTGGGTTGACAGCGCGTGACAATTCACATCCTGACCTTTCCCAGGGAGCTTTCACTTGCCGGCTGAATCCTGCAGCCTTTTTGTTCTGCCATGAGTCACCAGGTTCAGCCCTCTGCGACCGTCCTCTCCCGTCTCCCCTGCCCTGAGCTTCCTCCCCCCGTGGACTTGGCAGGTCACCGCCGAGGCCCCTGTGCCTGGTGCCTCAGGTGGGTTGTACGACTCTGCCTGTGGCCATCACAGGGACGTGAGCCCTTGGGGTCAGCAGACGTGGGTCAGGGCCCAGCTCTGTTGCTGGCTGGCCGAGGGGCTCTGTGGAACTGTGGTGGTCCCACAAGAACAGGGAAGACCACCACGGGCTCCTTCGGGCTGTTAGTCTGAGACCCAGCGATGTCTCAGGCAGAGGAGCCGGGTGAGCCCCTGGCCTGTGTGCCCCTCACATATCCTGCGTTGTCCCTCCTGGGTACCACGTCACTCTATCAGGGTGACGCAGCATCCTCAAACATGAACGATAACTTTATCTATCATCTATCTCTATTTTTATAACTAAAATAGTTAAGTTTATATTTATACATGCAATATACTACGTAATGTATTTTGTCTCATATACATATGTAGACATACATAACACATATAATGGGCTTCCCCATGGCTCAGTGGTAAAGAATCCGTCTGTAATGCAGGAAATGCAAGAGATATGGGTTTGATCCCTGAGCTGGGAAGATCCCCTGGAAGAGGAAATGGCAACGCATTCCAGTATTCTTGCCTGAAAAACCCCATGGACAGAGGAGTTTGATGGCTACAGTCCATAAAGTCACAGACAGTCAGACATGACTGAGCAATGCATTTAATAATAGTATATAACATTTCTATGATAACTAGAATGAAATGCAATTTCAGCCTCAAGCCTTCACTCTGCTAAGGGGATAGGAATTTAGCCTCAGCCCTCCTGGGCCTCTCCCGTCCAGAGTTGTACTAACTTCCAGGGGCCTTGTTCAGAACCAAGACTCTGGTGGACTTTGTGCAGTGGGGACATCAGTGCTGGTTGCTGTCACCCGTCACCAGCTCAGCTCTTGCTGTTGATCATCAGCCTGTGCAGGCCTCAGGCTCACTGGCTTTCTCTGCCACCTTGGAGCCACTCCTGGGGGCCCAGGAATCCTGCTGCTGCTCCCAAGTGGTGCTGAGGCTGGGAGATTCTGCTGTCATCCCACCTAAGATGTTATCATTCACCCATTTCTTCTTTGGGGGGCTTCTGCTGTCTGCTCTCAGATTCTTCAGACCCATCTGGAGGCTCTGCCACCTCACTAAGGCTTGATCTCTCCATGGCTTCCCTGCGGGATTTGATACCCAGAGAGGATCCCTTTTTAATGCCTCCCTGCTCTAGACAACAAAACTTTTTCTCAGGACAACTGTGAAATGAAATGAAGAATAAAGGTCAGAAAAGAAAGGCAGACAGTGGTCACTGATTTAATTATCCATCAAGATCATTTTCTTTTATTGAAATACACACACCCTGCTGGCAAAAATATCAGAGCACACCATTTTCCCACGTTAAAAACACACCTATTTCGTCCTATTTGCAATAGCCAAGACATGGATGCAACCTAAATGTCCATTGACAGATGACTGGATAAAGAAGATGTGTACATATCTACAATGAAATACAACAAGGAAGGACCTAGAGATTATCATACTAGTAAATAATCTAGTGAAGTAAGTAAACTGGGCAAATGTCATATGATATTACCAAGACGTGAAATCTAGAAAGAAGACGGTACAAATGGACTTCTATACTAAGCAAACATAGATCCTCAAACATAGAAAACGAGCTTATGGTTGCCAAAGGGAAAGAGGGTGTGGGGATATATTAGGAGTCTGGGGTCAATACGCACCTACGACTGTAGATATAAAGTAGATAACCGGCAAGGGCTTATGGTGTGGCACAGGCAACTGTCCTGGGGCTCCGCTGGTAAAGTCCGCCTGCAGTGCGGGAGACCTGGGTTTGATCCCTGGGTTGGGAAGATCCCCTGGAGAAGGGAAAGGCTACCCACTCCAGTATTCTGGCCTGGAGAATTCCATGGACTGTATAGCCCATGGGGTTGCAAAGAGTCGGACACGACTGAGCAGCTTTCACTTTCACAAGGGAAAGAGTCTAAAAATATATACGTATGTATAACTGAATCACTTTGCTCTACACCTGAAACTAATACAACTTTGTAAATCAATTACACTTCAATAAAACATACACATACACAAAACATAGCAATTTATTCAATAGCTTGTATAATTACCTAATGGACTCTGATTCTTTGGTTACAGTCTGCTATATTAACATCTTATGCAAATAATTATTCAATTAAAATTTACCCAGAAGTGAATTTTTATAAAATTGAATTACCTACCTGCAATGACTAAATTTAAAGGTCAATTTAGTCAACTGCTAAATTGTACCACGGATGCACTCTTTTATTTATTTGATTCGCTCTTTAGTTTTAAAACAACCAGCAACTGAAAAAGAATACATTTCAACTTTAAAGATATTAAAATTCAGTCCAACGTTTCACATATGAACTAAAATGTTCATCTGAAACAAAAATATTATACTTTGCACTCTTTTACGGTTTAAAATTTTAAGCCCAAAGAGAAGTTTCAAGTGGTCTGAGATGACAGAAATGAAGCAACTCAAGTTCTCTTCCTTGCTCTTTACCAGCCCAACATGTTGGTGGATCACTCTGGACTTGCTGTTTGAGCACAGGGCTATGTAGCAAGCAGGAGCTAGAGGCTAGAACTGAATCTGAAGTCAGCTCCAAGGATTCTGCACCTTCGAAAAAACGTACTCTTTTTTGTAAGCCACTGATATAAAATTCTTCATTACAACGAAATATAGTATACAAGTTTATAACAGAACAATATTTAAAAAACAATAGATAAATGGGAGAAAACAAACTGTAAAACGGACCCAAGTAAACTTAACAATCTGACTAGCACAGTAACTAAGAACCAGAAGGTTCAGATGGTTTTACAGAGAAGTTTTACTAAACTTTCAGGTAATAATAATAGTAAATAGTTATAATAGGTAATATGTAGTGAGCTGTTTCTGTGTTCCAGACAGTACGAAGTGCTTTCTATAAGTGAACAAATTTAATTTTCACAGCAATCTAAGTGGATAGGGAGTGGCTTCTATATGAAAACTTTCAAGATGGCAAGCTTTCTACTTTGTACTTAGCCTATTGTTTTTATCTATTTATTTATTTAAAATTTTTGCTTCTATTTCCTTATTTCCTTTATTGGGATATAGCTGCTTTACAAGGTGGTGTTAGTTTGTGCTGTACAATGAAGGGAATCAGCTATCTGAATACATATCTCCTCTCCCTCTTGCAACTCTCCTATCTCGCCATCCCACTTCTCTAGATCATCATTCTGCTTAGACTGTTCTTTTGTTAAATAGCTTTAGCCATCAGTTTTCTATTTACCTATGTGCAGATATAGACCTGTTAGTTCTTGTTCTGCCTTTTTGAGCAATATGACATAAATGAAGCTCTTCTTTCGTGTGGCCATCCTTTCTATGCTGGAAAGCCATTATCATATCTGCTTTCTCCACCTTAGGAGACTTCATTTAAGTCTGTCCAGGGACTTCCCTGGTGGTGCAGTGGTTACGACCCTGTGGTTCCTCTGCAGGGCATACTGTTTGGGTCCCTGGTTGGGGAACTAAGATCCTGCATGCCACGTGGTGTGACTGGAAAACAAAAGAAAGGTTTTGTATAAACTTAAAAGAGATAATTATTAAGCTTTGGCTGCTCTGGGCGCTCGATGCGGTGAGAAGGCTTTCCCTGGTGGCAGCGAGTGGGGCTACTCTCTGGCCGTGTTGCTCGGGATTTTCACTGCGGCGGCTCCTCTCTTGTGCAGCACAAGTTCCAGGGCAGAGGCTCAGTAGTTGTGGCGCATGCGCCTGGTTGCTCTGCAGCTTGTGGGATCTTCCCCCATCAGGGATTGAACCTGTGTCCCCTGCATTGCCAGGTGGATTCTTAACCCCTGGACTACCAGGGAAGTCCTTGTATAAACTTTTTAATATCCATTTTTCCCACCTGCTAGTCCTGTAGCCCTCTTAATTTCCTGCATGGGTTTACAAAGATTGTTATTAGTAGCTTTGTGTTCTTGTCTTCATGACAAACTTATTCTTGACATGAACCTGCTGGAGACTGAGAGTTCTTAGAAATAATTTCCATGTAGAATATAATGTCTGTTGAAAGATAAGCAGTAAACGTGTGCTAATTTGGAGCTTACATATATACTATGAAAACTCAGTGTTACCCATATCAGATGCTTTCAACTTGGACTTAGGAGAACATTCCAGGTAGGAGTATTTTATCACTGACATTGTTAAGAATTGCTGGTGCATGGTGATATTAAAAAACATATAGGCATTTGGTGAGTCTTACTGGTTTTAAACCCTCTTACTGCCTGCACTTGTTTCAGCAGAGACCACCCATCTATGGTAGTCCAGACGTGCTTCACGAGATGGTGTTTTCTGGAAATTGAAGATATGTGGCAGCCCTGTGTTGAGCAAATCTCTTGGTACCAATTTTTCCAACCGCATTTGCTCACTTCATGTTTCTATGTCACATGTTGGCAATTCTTGCAGTGTTTCAAACTTTTTCATTATTATTTGTTATGGTGATCTCTGATCAGTGATTTTGGTGTCACTATTGCAAAAAGTTTATGACTCTCTGAAGGCTCTCTGGTGGTTAGCATTTTTAACCAATAAAGTATTTCTTGATTAAGGTATGTAGATTTTTTGCTTGTTTTCTTTAAACTGAAATATAGTTGATTTACACTGTTGCCTCACTTTCAGGTGGATAGTTGTACATTTTTTTTTAACATAGTGCTATTGCACACTTAATAGGCTACAGTGTAGTGTACACATAACTTTTATATGCATTGGGAAACCAAAAAATTCATGTGACTCACTTCATTGTGGTGGCCTGGAACTGAACCCACATGTATCTCCAAGGTGTGTCTATACTTACTCTGTGCCTCCCAGGTGCCCTGGAAATCCTTTTCCAGTCTGGGGGTGTGGTGGGGGCTCAGGAAGCCTGGCTCTTACACAAACGAGTGCCTGGAGGTCTTTCCATGCCTCTGAAAGGGGAGGCTTTTGAGCTGCAGAAGCCAGGAAAAGACTGCCCCTTTCTCTGCCTTCCTCTGTGACAGCCCTTCCCTTGGGCCACCTGGATCAGGGCAAGAGCCAAGAGAGCAAAATAAATAAGAGGAAAAATAACATAGGTTCATGTTTCAAGAACTTCCCAGCATGAGTGAATAGCTTGGGAGCCGGCGGGCACAGCGCTGCTGCTCACCCCATCCCTCAAGATGGTGGGACCCCAGTGACATCCTTGCTGTCTCTCTAGCCAAGACAGCATGGAAGAGGTCAGACTGCCCAGGTCCTGGCCTTCAGATGACTGCGTGACTCTCTGCAGATGGCTTGCCTCCAGCTCGAACTCTGGGAGGTTCTGTCTTTGGAGTCCGGAAGGGCTGAAGGGAACATCAGCTCCACCCTCTGTTCTGGAGAAGGGGTCTCAGGCCCAGTGAGATGCCATAAGTCATGAGAGGTTGCACAGAGAGTTGGGGCAGAAACAGTACTTGAACTGAGCATCTTCTTGCAGGTCTGATCTGCAGAGCACAGCTCAGCGGGCTGCTTATTGCTCAGCTCGAGCTGCAACTGAGGCAGGAGATACATGGGCTCCAGGCTAGGCATTTTCAACCTGCCTTCTGTTTACACTTCTTGGGGTGAGAAAAAGATGGACTTCAGATTGGACACTTACACTAGCCTCCTGTGTGCATTTCCTGAGACAGGAGATAGGTGGGCGTGTTAAGTCACTTTAGTCGGGTCCGAGTCCTTGTGCCCCTCTGGACTATATCCTGCCAGGCTCCTCTGTCCCTGGGATTCTCCAGGCTAGAACACTGGGGTGGGATGCCATGTTCTCCTCCAGGGGATCTTCCTGACTCAGGGATTGAACCCGAGTCTCCTGCATTGCAGGGGTATTCTTTACTGCCGAGCCACCAAGGAAGCCCAGGCTCCAGGTTAAGCACTTACAAATCAGCCTCCTGTTTGCTCTCATCAATGGAAGTAACAACTGAAACGGGGCACTAGCCAGGCTTTGTCTCTTGTGGACGCCTTAAGTCATGTCAGGAACAAAGAGGGGGCTGAACTGTGTTTGAGTAAAGGATTAAGAGGTCACATATTTCCCCTCCTTGGGGCAAGGGAGACACTACCCACGTGCAGAAAGCCTCCTTGGGGGTCAAAAGTCAGGGATGCCAGGCCGTAATGAGTCTTGCTTCTTCCAGACGCCTTTGCATTGAAATCCATCTTGGCAAAAAGTTGCACTTGCATGCTGGGAGGAGGCTTAGGGCAGGTCAGACGTGGAGAAAGAAGCCAGATAATTGGCTACAGGTAAACAAAGATGGGGAAGAACGGCCCTAAATAAATGACTTCAGCGGCTCTTTTCTGAGGTCCTTCTTACTAATGGGGACACCCACACTCTTTCTGGTTATGCATCTCTGCCTTGCTTCCATCTTAACTAAACAAATTGACAAACTGTTTCTCTGTGTGCTCCCCAACTCGTTACTGTGCTGTGCATTGTACCTGCATTTACAGTTTTAGCTTCCATGATGAATGTATTTTTTCACTGGTGGCAAAGATCCAGGGAAAAATAGTTTCTAGCCTCTAGCCCTTGCTGGTCTGACGGCTGGGATTCCTGGTTCTCATCCAGGCCACCCCGGTTCAATTCCTGGGCAGGGAACTAAAATCTCACTTCACAGCACTGCTCACCACTGCCTCGCCGAGACCACAGCCAGCGTCTCAGGGACAAACAGTTCAATGATGCTGTGAACCTCATGGGCCCTTGGGGCCTGGAAAAATGCTGAAAAACAACCTCTAATGCTGTTATTTACTTTCCTCTAAACTCACTGGTGGTCTTTCCCCAGGGGATTCAGAATGCCAGGAGATGTGATAACTAGAGAGCAGGCGTTCCTGGGTTGCAGAGGCTAGAGACAGACCCACTGGCCAGGCGGGGGCCAGCTGGGAGCAGCCTGTTCTACGGTGGCCCTGGAGAGGCCTGGCCTGGGAGGACAGTGTGGGGGCTCCTGCTTGAGGCTCTGGTGGAGCATGGATCCCATGTCATGTCCCCACAGTGCCCCTTGAGGTCCGTTCTCCCCAGAGCAGCTATTGAGATCTTTGAAAAATAAATCCGGTCTTGTCACTTCTCTGTATAAGCCATTCCCGCAACACTCAGAATAAAATCCCAACTCTCACCTGGTCTACACGACTTGGTGCGACCTATCCTCAGCTGTCTCTCCAGTCCCATGTTGGGTCACCTCCCCCTCCCCCTGGCTCAGTACCCTGTGGGCATGGTGGCCATCCTCCCTGCAGGGCATACAGAGGGCGGGCCCACCTCCCTCTGCCTGGATGCTCCATTCCAGATTATTTCTTGATTGCAACTCTCACAGCCCGTCTGTGGATAAAGCCTTCCCTGATCACTGCATCCCCTCTCCCCAGTCACTCTGGATTTCAGAATTCAGCTTTCTTTCCTTTAGAGCCTTTATCACCGCCTGAAATGATCTCCTTTACATGTTTGTCTATTATCTACCTACCCCCTAGAACTAAGCTCCATGCTCACCTATAATTCTCCAGGGCCCTGCACACGGGCGTGTGCATGCTAAGTCTCTTCAGTCGTGTCTGACTCTTTGTGACTTCATGGACTGTAGCTGGACAGGCTCCTATGTCCATGGGATGCACCAGGCAAGAATACTGGAGTGGGTTGTCGTACCCTCCTCCAGGGGATCTTCTCGACCCAGGGATTGAACCCGGATCTCTTATGTGTCCTGCATTGGCGGGTGGGTTCCTTACACTAGCACCACCTGGGAAGCCCGGGCCCGGCACATAATAGATGCTTATGAAATATTTGCTGAATGAACGGATGGAGCTCAGAGCATGTTATCCCCCCTCGTCACTGCCAGGTGTTCTGTGATCATGGGTGGGGAGGGAGCGGAACATGGATGGTGCTCAGAGCATGCCACGTGCCTGGTTGTTTAGTCGCTAAGTCGTGTCCGACTCTTTTGTGACCCCATGGACTGTAGCCCGCCAGGCTGCTCTGTCCATGGGATTTCCCAGGCAAGAATACTGGAGTGGGTTGCCACTTCTTTCTCCAGGGGATCTTCCTGACTCAGGGATAGAATCCATTTGCAGGGCGATTCTTTACCATTGAGCCACCAGGGAAGCCCCTGGCAGATACTAAATACTAAAATCCTCAGTGTTGGGACCTCCTTGGTGGTCCAGTGGCTAAGACTCCACACTCCCAATTCAAAGGGCCCGGGTTTGATCCCTAGTCAGGAAATTAGATCCCACATGCTGCAACGAAGACCCAGAGCAGCCCAAACAAATAAACAAACCCCCCAAACTCAGTGTTTTCTGTGACATTTATTGCCCCCAGGCCCTGGGGCTTATCCTCAGTAATTGTTCCATTTCCTGAGATGCACTCACCTATCCTTGCTCATCTTCAGTTATTGAAATCTCCCTGAGTGCACCAACCTTCTACTCCCATCTACACTTGTTGAAACCCTTCTCACCTTCAAAACTCAGATCAGAGCCAACTTTCCATTAAGACTCTGTCACCTCTTCAGGGAGAGTATGGCCTCAGCCGTGGCCACCCACCCTCTGCCCGGCACTGCACGCCACCGGATCTCTCATTTAGGCCTTACGACAGTCCTGTGAGGGAGGTTCTGCTCCTGACCCCATTTCACCGGTGGGGAAACTGAGGCTCAGGAAGTTGCCCAAGGTCTCACAGTCACAAGTAGAGAAGGGGGTAAGTCAGACAGAGAAAGACAAATATCGTTTGGTATCACTTTATGAAATCCAAAAATCAGGGTACAACTGAACTTATCTACAAGACAGAAATACAGTTACAGAGACAGAAAATAAACTTACAGTTACCAGAGGGTGGGGGGGGGGTGATAAACTGGAAAACTGGGATTGACATATACACACAACTATATGTAAAAAAAATAGATGATGAATAAGGTACTACTGTACACTACAGGAGCTCTGCTCAATACTTTGTAATGCCCTCTGTGGGAATATAATCTAAAAAAGAGTGATATATGTGTAACTGACTTAGTTTGCTGTACATCTGAAAGTTAATACACTATGGCAAATCAACTATGCTCCAATAAAATTAAAGAAAAAAATCAAAATAAACAAACAAACCAAAAAAAAAAACCCAAATAAGTAGGAGGAGGAGGATCTAAACCCTGGGAGGCTGACCCAGCTGCGACTGATCTACAATCCATCTATAGGGTCTATAGCTACAGGCCCTACGCTGAGCCCGCCTGGCCCACTAACCACCCCCCACCTCTTGCACCTCTGGTCCTTGTGGTTTCTGCTGCCCAGGGAGCTCAGAGCCCTTTGACCATCCTGTCTCCAGCCCTGTGTCCTCCTTGCTGCGCCTGGAACCTGGGCCATCGCTGAGGGCGGGGATTGAACCTAATTCTGGCCTTTCATCCCCCGTCCCATGTGCCTGCTTTTTAAAAACTTATTGTTGTCGAGAAATTCCATAGAATTTTTTTTTTTTCCATAGAAAAATTTGAAGGGCAAGATGATCATGTGTCGGGAAGGGCCTGACAGAACTTGGCAAACCAAAGACAATTACTGTAAATCGTGTCTTAACATTTTTGTGTAGTTACATACTTCTATGTGGTCCAAACTGCTCAAGAGTCAGTTTTAAAATACAACCCTGACCGAAGTAACTAAACCCTCTCTCCCTCTCTTTCTCTCTCTCTTTGTCTGTCTGTCTCTCCCCCTCTGGAAGGCTGGGGCTCTCCGAGAAAAGGCCCAAGACCAGAGGCTGGCCGCCTTCCTAACAGGCGACATGGTACCCATCACGCGGATGTTCAGAGCAATGCGGAACTTTGAGCCTTTTTCCTCTTAGCCTCAGGGATGTCATCTGTAAACTGGGACTAGTGGAGGCTGTCTCTCTAAGAGGGGCTGTCAGGATTCAGGGACTGATGGGAGGAAGTCCATGCTTTCCAGAGACCTCGGCTTGAGCGGGGCAAGGGCAGTGGGTGGGGAAGAGACTGTGGTTGGCCGGAGCCTGGGGCTTCGTGCTGCCTCGAGGGTCTCACAAGCATATGGGGAGGCAGACGGACAAGGGGACCGTGGTTCACGGGTTGTCTACGAGGAGCTACTCAGGGAAGGGAAAGACAGAAAGACTTTCTGGAGGAGGTGTCTCTGAATTGAGGGTGGCAGGGAGGAAGCTGGAAGGAAGCGAGGTCAGAGCTGGGAGTGTCTGGCCCCTCCACTGGCTGTTCTGTCATTCAGGACTCAGAAGTTCAGGTTCTGCCATGTGCCAGGCCTGGGGCTGGTACTGGGGACGTCGTTTAGGGTGGGAGACACATGCTGATTGCAATGGTGATGGTTTCCATGAAGAAGAGATTTGGGGGTGTTAGAGGGCTCACCAGGCCTGGGTGTTGGAGGAAGCGTCCCTTGGGTGGGCTCTGAGATCAGCAGGCGCCGTCCAGTGCTGGGTAGGAGAGGGAGGCTCTGGGCAGAAGGGAGTGCGTGAAGCTTGGAGCCGGAGGGAGCAGGGCCCCGTGAGAAGCCGACGTGGCCGTGGCCCATGAGCTGGATGAGGCCCGTGTGCCCCGTCCGCACAGAGCCTTGAGTGATAAAGGGGCGTTTGCCTTTAACTTAGTCACAGGACCCCTTGAAAGGTACTAAAGTGGGGTGGAGGTCAGGCTGGAGCAGGGGCAGTGGGGGCAAGGGGCAAGGGAGGGGACATGCATTTGGTGGATGGAGGACAAAGGGGCTCGCTGGGGTGGGGACGGGAGGTGGGCACCGCTCAGTTCCCTGAGTCCTCTAGCAGCACCGCGCTGGAGGGTGGGCTGGGACTGGACTGGAGTTTGAATTCATTGTTATTTTGACCTTGTGGTCAAGGCTGTTCTGTTTGTTAAACGAATGTGAACAATCCCCCTGGCTGGGCTCCTGAACTTGGACTCAGACAGGGACACCGCCCACACATGCACACCCACCAGGCCTGGGGCTGAGCCTGGCTGTGTCCTCGGCCCCACCAGCTCTCCTGGGATCCAGGTGGGGAGCTGGCGGTAGAAACGGCCCCCGGGAGCGATTCCTGGCCGGTGACCTTGGGCGCCCTGGCTGTGGACTTGAGTTCTGCCTGTTCCCTGATTCACTCGTGTTCTCAGGGAGCCCAGCCTCCCTTCCCCACCCAAGGCCCTGACCTGCTGGAACCTCTGGTGAGTGAGCCTTCACCTCAACTGGGAGCTGACTTTGCTCCCCTACCAGTGACCCAGTGGACAGTGGGGCCTGGGGCCTCCTGGTGGGCCCAGCCTCTGGGCAGGGGTTAGAGGGGGTGCTGGGCAGGGCTGGCTGTGTTGCCCCAGGTCTTGGGTGGGTTTTTCCCCGCTGAGCTCTGTTGTGAGCAGGGCTGAGGCATGGGCTGTCATCCAGCTTTCCTTGCTTGCTCAGGGAGTTACATCTCTCGAGGCCTCACTTTTTCCATCTGAAAAATGGGTACAGCACCATGTTAGCTGGGTTGTTGGGTTTAGGGAGGGTGAATGACTGCACGGTTGGCCTTGGACACTCCTTGTTCTGACCCCGGAGATGAGCAGGCTGGTGGTCTGGTCCAGCTCTGGGGAGAGGCTTTTCCAGGCTCGGAGGGCTCCTGGCCTTTCTTAGGGAGGCTCCCTCTGCCAGGAGCTGAGCTCACAGGGTGGGCCGGGCCTCGGGGGCCACATGTCCGCTGTCCTCCCTTTTCTGGGAGCTGGCCCAGAGACGGGGGCAGGGCGTCTGGTTCTCATTGGCGGCCATCTCTAATTCCTTTGGCATCTGAGCTGCTTTTCAGAAGGAGGAAGATGCACTTAAATGATTGTGACCCAGCGCGGTGCTGAGGAAGCGCTGGGCTTCCAGCAAACAGAGCTGGATCCAGGCCTAACTGGGCCACTCACTGGAGCGTAGTCAGGGTGAGTGAGGTGTTCACTGCCCCTCGGTATCAAGGCCCCCATTCGGAAAATGGGAATAATGACTTCTGCCCTGTCTGTTCCCTAAAGTAGAGAAAGATGGGAACGTGCTTTGTAACCTGCAGAAAGAAGACACTTCCCCTTTGTGCTGGCATCATCGTGGATGGGGTCCTGCCCAAGGACCTTGCCCCACATGGGGTAGCCAGGCCTGTTGGCCGAACCCTGAGGTCTGCATGTCCATATGGGTAAAGCAACTTCGGGGTCCATGGGATGGAGGCCCGTTTTAGAGGGCCTGGCTGGGGACCCTGAGAATGGCAGGGGCTCAGAAAAGGAAGAGTTCGCTCTGGTTGGCGTGGCCTGGGGACAAAACAACACACTAATGAGAGCTAACGCTTCGTCCGCGCTCGCTATGTGCCCGACACACTTTTAGGAATTTTCTGTGATTGATCCTCACAACTCCCTTCTGAGAGAGGTTCCCATTGCTCCCCCTGCCAACCCTTCAAGGGTGGAAAGGCATTACGGGAGAGGGCATGGGGTGTGCAGAGGCCTGGGGAGCCCCTCACTTGGGGGTGCAGCGGGAGGAGCTGGCCCAGGGCTTGGGGGTCTCACACAGCAGCAGCGAGAGCCCTCGGAGGTTCTTGGGGGACCTAACCTTGAGGGTGGGCAGGATGGGTTCCTGGGAGGACTGGCCGTTGGGCTTCCTCATTCCTCTGTCTTCAAACTTGAGCACAGGCCCAGCTGCCACCCAGGCGGCCCTCCGGGAATCCTCGGCTCCAAGAAGCGCCGAGGAGCTGGGCGGTGTCGGTGCAGAGGGCTGAGGTCTCAGAGCTGGGTGGGCTAGCGTGGGGGCCAAGGGGACCGTGGGCGCCAGGCCGCACCCCATCCTGGGAAGCGGACTCCCGGAAGGGCAGGGCAGCCCGGCTGCCGAGTTTTAGAGCAGCCAGGGACATTCTTCCCGCTCTGGGCCATCCTGCTGGTGCAGCCCGATCAGGGCACTGGCCCAGCTGGGGAAGGAGTGATCACGCCATGGCCCCAGCGACCAGAGAGAGGAAGCCACTCTGGACACTTTCCTCTCAAAGACAATGAAACCCTTTCCCAGGGAGGCCACCCTAGAGCACCACGGTGCATGCCCTGGTCTGAGACCTGGCGTGCAAGCAGGCAGGCACTTCCCCTCCCAGGACAGCAGTGGTTCACTGCTGAGCAAGGCCTTGGGGCTGGGACTGGGGAGTGTGCGGGGGCATTGGCTGTGCAGGGTGACCCGCCCTGCGTCCTGACCATCTGCTTGAGCCTCCATCACCATTGACAAACAGGCAGGAATTTCCAACAAAGACAGGGATGGGGTAGGAAAAGGGCCTGCGGGGGGAGTGGTGGAGTTTTGAGTCATGAGGCATCCAGGGTGTGATGTCTGTGCAAGAGCCAGAGATAAGATGCGCAGAGATGGCTGGGGCGATTGGGAAGCACGAGGCAGACAGGCCGGATTTGGGGTGAGGTCACCGGAGAAGCAGGGGCTGCAGTGAGCCGCGCAGCACAGGGGGGTTGAGGGAGCCCAAGGGAAGGCAGGGGAGGGGTGGGGGGCTGAGGGGGCCTAGGGGAAGGCAGGGGAAGGCAGGGGAGAGGTGGGAGGGAGGGAGGAACTCGCCTTGGACTTTCTTTTTGAAAGATTTAAATACTTGGTGTCTGAATAGAGCACTGAGGGAGAGAGTTCAGGAGTTCAAAGCCCCGGGGATCTGGCGCCCGTGGACAAGGGAATGTTGTTCTGGAAGGGGAGAGAAGCCCAGTCTTTGTTCTCATCCCACAGAAACAGTCCTGGATTCGGTGAGATTGGCATCCGCCTATGCCAATTTGTAAATACTTCTGGAAATGCCCTTTGCCCAGGAGGCACTTGGCGAAACCTCTTGCTTACTGTGTGGCCAGCCGGCCGTAGGAGAGGTTGAGGGTGAGCGGAGCTGGGAAGGCAGTGAGTGACCCCGGGGAGAGGCGGCGAGGAGGCCCCAGCAGGAAGGGCGGTTCGAGGCCTTTCCTGGACGGTGCACGAGGCGAACCCGCTCCCCACCTGCTCGTCCCACTCTAGCTTGCGCCTTGCCAAGCTTCTGGGTGAGGCCGTGTGCTCTGGCACAACCCATGTTTCCCTTTCCAAACCTTAATCCTGGTGCTGTTCCCACAGCCCAGCTCGGCAGGCTTGCGCTGTGAAACCAGAGGAGGCAGCCTGAGTGGCCGGGCAGGCACGGTGCTGTGGGGCCCCTGGCCTGACCACCCAACAGGTCAGAGCCGTTAAAGCAGGGCAGGAACCGAGAGGGGGGGACTGAGATGCACCCACCCATCCCCGCAAGGCCGAGGATCTGCACAAACCTGCTGTTGGTGACATTTTTTTTGAGAACACTGGAGAAATCTGAATGCCGACTGAGTGTTACAACAGGTGAAACTTGCCTGACATGGAAAGCTGGATTGTTAACTGAAAAAACGTTTAAAAAAGCATATATGGTGTGATCTCATTTTGGACAAAATAATAATGAATATGTACCATAGGTGTTAATAGTGATATTGATTGGGTGCTAAAAATCTTTTCCCCATATTTTTTCTTATTTTTGTGGCTCTATGTTTTCTCACTTAAGTTTTTTTGGTCATTGTCTTCAACTGCTACAATGAACATACACCTCTTTTGTTATATTAAAAGGTTGTTTTTAACTAAAAAACATTTGCTAAAAATTGCTCCTCTCCAAGAGAGCAGCTTGAGTCGTGGATGGAACCATGGTCCTATGGGACAGGAAGAGCTAACCTCTCTGCTCCTTTGCTCCCAGCCACAGCTTAGAACGCAAACTCCACCTGAGTTTGACCCGTGCTGAGTTGCTTCAGTTGTGTCCAACTCTTTGTGACCCTATGCACTGTAGCCCACCAGGCTCCGCTGTCCATGGGATTTCCCAGGCAAGAATACTGAGGTGGGTTGCGATTTCCTCCTCCAGGGGATGTTCCTGACCCCAGAATTGAACCTACATTGCTTATGTCTCCTGCATTGGCAGGCAGTTTCTTTACCACTAGCGTCATCTGGGAAGCCCTGAGTTTGGCACAAGGTCCAGATAGAGCTAATTATTGCAGAGCGAAAAACAGACTTGACTCTGAGATGACGAGTGATTAGTGAGTGATTAAAAAAAAAAATAATAAATCTCAGCCTGGCCTCCTCAACCAACCCAGGCCAGGGCTGTCCCAAACTTCTCTTTGTATGAAAATCCAACTGTATTTTAATAGTGGGTTGAGAAAATCAAAAAGCAGAATTTGAAGGATAAAGTTGCTAAATGTGCTATCCTTTCCCGCTAGTCACCGGCAGCACAAGGGACTGTCCCAGGTATGTCTGGGCACCACTAGTGATGCCAGACTGGGTACCATGCATGACGTGATAAGACCATCACTCAGACATAGAGGGTTTGGGACGAGGGAGGCCGAGATAAACCACAGTTTAACTGGAATGCAATGAGTGCCCTGGAAAACCCATTTCTCTGGGCTTTATTTCATCCTTCACAAGGGCCGTATCATCCTGGGCCTCCCCTGGCAAGCTTGCCTCTCACAAGGCTGTGGCTCAGCTGCTCCAGGTCTTGTGTGCGGGACAGGTGAGTGGACGGGTGGTCTGCCCATCTAATGGCACCTGTGCTCTGGATGGAGCCACCTCTGGGCACTCACACCCACCACCGGCCTGGCCCCCTCCCGGCCCCATTCCTGGACCTGGCTCTGCCTCTGACCTTCTGCCCAGCCCCATTCCTTCCTGGGTCTCTCCTACACTGACCAGGAGGAGCCAGACACTCTTCGGGCACACTCCCTGATTCCCGGGTGTGGGCGGCTGAAAGTGGAGGTGCGGTGAGGGGCACAGTGTTCCCCCGGGCTTCCCCACACTTCCACTTCTGATGAGTAGGGAAACCATTCCCTCCTCCTTTGCCCTCAGAGTCTGTAATTTCTCCTGCAAGAGAGGAACATGTCTAAAAAGGACATTATTTGGGGGCGGGGAGAAACTTATTGTCCAACAGCTACAAGGTTACGGCCCTTCCTTCCTGGGACTGTTTGTCCAGATCAGCAGGTGGGTCGAGCCGCACCCGGCAGACACCCGTGCCCACTGGGCTCTGGGTCCCCACATTTGGGCCAAATGTGGTGTGAGCCTCTTCCTGGCTGGAAGTGGCTGCCTGGCCGAGCTCACCCCTGGGCTGTGGCAGTCGGTGCAGAGCAGGCTTCAGTGATTTAAAAGACAGAGACGTGGCTGATTTTGATTTTGTGGGGCATTTGCTACCAATTTTTTCCCCCACAACTTTGCTCTAAAACAAACTGTAGTATTTAGATGAAGGTCAGGAACAGGAAAACCTCTTTTGGTCCCAAAATTTCTGAGTATATTGTTTTGCTGAGTGGAGGTGAGTTATCTTCCTTTAGGGCTGAAGACTGTGGACCGTGTGGTTTGCTGCCCTCTTGTGGCACAGAAGGGATCCGGGGCTGGCATTCCCCCCAGACGTGGCCTCCAGCCCCCATGTGTTGGGACAGTTGGGGAGCTGCCGCTGGGCAGCCTGTGGGCCAGGAGACCTCCCCCCTGGTCTCTGCATACAAGATTCTGACTAGTCCAGTGACTGTTTGCAGAAGCGAGGTCTGAGGCCAACATCACACACCTTGGCCGCCACAGAGGAGCTGGGGGACCCTTCCCTCACTGGGCGGCCAGACCTGAGGCCCCAGGGAACCCTGTGACCAGAGCCGCGTCCCTTGTGAACAGAAACGAGATGTGTGAAACCAGGCCTCGCTCCCTGCTCCTTGCTTCTCTACTCAGTGATGGTTACTTCTGCAGAAGTCTCTCCCTTCCCAGCTCCTGAATGGTCCTGCTCGGCCTCCTGTTGGGGCTGAACCGGGACGCTCAGAATCCTTGTGCTGAAGCCCTGCCACTCAGGGTTTTGGAGACAGGGTCTGTGAAGAGGTGGAAAGCAGGCCGTTGGGTGGCCCTGACCCCACCTGACTGGTGTCCTTGGACGAGGAAGAGATAAGGCCAAGGACCGGGCCTCTGGAGGAGCCACCCTGCTGATGCCTGGACCTGGGCCTTCCCGCCTCTGGAATGTCTGTCATGAGCCTTCACCTGCAGTGTTTGGATGCTGGCAGCCCCAGTGAGTGAACG
Organism: Capricornis sumatraensis; assembly: GCF_032405125.1. Classification (NCBI taxonomy): domain Eukaryota; kingdom Metazoa; phylum Chordata; class Mammalia; order Artiodactyla; family Bovidae; genus Capricornis; species Capricornis sumatraensis. The sequence goes on from NC_091076.1 coordinate 10,222,406, forward strand.
CGCCTGCTGACAGAGTGCCATCTCTAAAGGGCGGAGGTTGCCTCTGAGGCTTAAAGGACACAACCACGTGGACCCCCCCTGGGGCCTGGCCACACGTTCTGTTTGTCTAGAGGCTCTGGAGATAAAACACTGAGCAGCTCTATTTTCATTTAATCATCAGAGTGACCTACTTTATAGATGACCACATTCTCAGAAGTTATCCTGCCCAGGGTCACCCAGGTCATGGGGAAAAGCAAGATTCAAACTCGGCCGGCCTCCATCTCTCTCTCTCTCAGGCTCAGAGCAGAGGACACGGGTGCCGGGAAGGTCAGGGGACAGGGGCTTGGCCTGTGAGACCATCTGGCTTGAAGGTCGGCAACTGGCAAGAAGACGGATCCGTAAGCCCTGCTGATTACTGCAGTGGTGGCGGGGCCTCTTCCTCAGCCCATCCCCCCCAAACTCCATTCTTCTGGAAACTCTCAAATAATCTCCTCAAGGCAGGTGGTCTCATCACATCCACACACCACCCTGAGGCTGAGAGGTCTAACAAGTTCACCTGTCTGAACTGACAGACCAAGGGAGGTCATATACATTCTGGTCTTCGTCAACAGTGACTCCTGACCACGCTGTTATTCTTTCAAAATGCATTTTATTAGTGGCATATGGAATTTAAAGTGAAGCAATTTCTTTCCAGAGAGAAAGCAAGCCCTGACAGGTTATAAAAAAATGAGCAGATATGTCATAGCAAAAGTACTGTCTCCAGTGTAAAGAGGCTAATAGGAATACTCTCCACCAAGGAAATGCCTTTCTCTACCATGCTGACCACAGTGGACACCCAGTTCAGCTGGGGGCACCCACAGCACTGGACAGTCACAGACGCTGTTAAGTCGGGGTCATCTGGACACTGACTGGCTCTTCCTGTTGTAGGAGAGGCAGAGAGGTCACAAGCCCCACGGTTCACTGTGAAGAACCAGGGTCTGGGAGGCGGAAGCTGGCTGGGGGCGGGGAAACAAGGTGAGCAGGCTCGGGAGTGAGCCCGAGAAAGCTCTTAATCTTGGGAGGGGCTCCAGGGTGCCCATGACGACTTTTCACCTGCAGCTGAGAGCCAGGGGTCAGGAGAGGGTCCTTTTACAGCATCTGGAAACACGTCTGTATTGGTAAGTCAGAGACCTGCACTTTCTTAACAAAACCAGTTTTTCTGTTTCTTTTGCCTAATGTTCTTCCGACTCCAAATGAGCTCTGCAACATTCAGCGTTCCATTAACTCTGCGGCCGTCTCCCCTTCACCGCTTCCACTGGCTCCTTCCTGCCCGCCTCACCCTACACTGGGTCCTGCCCCAGAGCCCTCTCCTCCGAACCCCCCACACCCTTGAACCTACAGCCTCTGTCACTGCTGTAGGTCCCCCAACTCCGGAAGCCGGTCCCTGCATCGAGGCCCTTTCTGTACTGTTAAGATCTTGCTGTTTCTTCTTTCTAGCCTCAGACAACGGGGACTATTCATGAGGGCTCCGTGGAGTTTGCCATCTTCACTGGTCTTATTTTTACCTTAACATGGGCATTTCTCGTACACTTTGGAATCCGCCCCCAACCAGACACTTATCAAGGCAACAAAACGAGTGACAGACTGCAGCATTTTTCTATTTCTAGATCTAATTGATGAAGCTAGGTCTCCACACCAGGAGACCGCGCGTCGCCTCCAAGCTAGCTTCTAGAATACAGCTTCTGGGGGCTTAGGACAGGTCGATGACGCTCGTGTCGCCGAAGTCAATTCCTGAGTGCAGCTTGCCGTCCTTTGCAGCTGCCCAGGGCATGGATGTGGAGGTCCACTTCACCGCCCACTCTCCTGCTTTGTTGACCATGATGATACCACCTACGCCTTTGACCTTTGACTTCATATGACCCAATGATGCGTTGGCAGCTTCTTCTAGTGATTTTCCTGAAAAAACAATGAGAGGTTGAGAACAGCACAAGTTACTGAAAGGAATCTGATGGGGAAATTATTTACAGTATGAAAAAAGCAAAGCGTGTTAACAAAGATTACTGGTAAGTGATTTCTACTTAATGTCTCAAACAAGGACCCTTAATTCTCTCTACAAGGCCCCTCCGCTCCACTGGGAGGAATCCAGGCTGAGACTCTCTTGTGCCCCCTGGAGGCGGAAGGCGAATGGTATTTCAAATTCTCTTCTTTCTGCGCCCTAACAGATAGGGACTCAACCTGAAAGCAAAGCAAGGGTTTCCCATCCTTCTCCCTCTATTTATAAGCAGCTTCCCGGTTCCACATACCCTGTTCAACGTGGAAGAGCGCGAGTCTGGCCAGATTCACCTTCAGGATGCTCTCACCGTGCCCCGTCGTCGAGACGGCTCCGATGTCATTGTCAGCGTAACCTCCAGATCCTGCTCAAGGAAGGGGATTGGTTCTAACCGAGCAGCAACAGTCAGGAAAGTCAAACACATATTACAGGTCTAAAGCTACATGAAAATTAAATCCCAAGAGTGCCAGGGCGTCATGCCAAGGTGCACTAGGGACCACCATGTGAATACCCTGAAATCGGGGCAGGGGGAGCCTCGGGGAGGCAGGCCTGACCTTTCCTGGAGCAGCTGCACCAGGGCAGCTCCTCCTGTGCCCTCGGGCATATCTACACAGCCCTCACAGGATGAAACATATACACACCCTCCATGCACCCTCTCCCAAACACACACACTCCTGGGAATTAGATAATGTGCTCCAGGGTTAATGCAAAGAACACTTCGATGTGTAATATCTTTTTTTTTGGCTGTGCAGCATACAGAATCCTCCCTGACCAGGGATCAAACCTGTGCCCCCTGCACTGGGCGTGGGTAGCCTTACCCCCAGGCCACCAGGGAAGTCCCTGTCATATTGAGTGGTGCTGTGCTGCTCTTAAGCCACTCCAGTCTGATAACCGCAGACTCAAACTGTCAGCTTTCCTAGTTTGCTCATTTGAGCCCATTCCTGGGAAGAGGTTTCACGTACATAACCCTTTGGGCATAATTAAGTCTGTAGATTGTGAAGCGGGTTACAGGGAAGAAAGAGGCAGCAGGGGTGCTGGGGTGACTTCAGCACCCCGTCTCCAAAGTTATTCCCAAAACACAGCATCTAGGAATCAGGTACCTGCTGGACAGGCCATCTTCTCCACGTCCTTGGGACAACCGTCCCCAACTCAGGCCACCCCCAGAAATTCTACAGCTGCCACAGGAAGAGGAAGAGATGAAGGAAGAAAGAAATGGGGCGGGGGACAGAGACGGGAGAATGAGGACAAGACGACAGGGGGAGGGCAGGGGCAGGGGTCACCCGTCCAGCTCACCTATACACGGCGTGTCCCCGACGCGGCCCGGCATCTTGTTGACGATGCCCCCCGTGGAGGTTGCGTAAGCCAGGTTTCCTTGGCAGTCCACGGCAACAGCACCCACAGTCCCCAAGTTGCTGCCAAAAAACAGAGAGTAACAGGCTGGACGTGAGACACTCCCACAGGTGACAACACGGCTTAATACACTTCTGTGTTAACGGCACACGCGACATGCTTTGATTCCAGCATCCCCCACTCATGGTGACAGTGAAGAAAGCCTGTCTGGTTCACATTCCACATACCAGTCAGACTGCTGGACGCACCTTTAGACCTCAACTTTAAAGGGTCTGTGCAGTCCTGGCACCATCGCTTTCTAGCTGGGTGACCGAGTCTCATTTTCCCCACCTATAAAATGGGGACACAAATAATTGAGCACTACTTAGACACCAGCTCCCTTTGGATCCTCAGCTCCCCATCCCAGTCCAGAGGCCCTGAGTTTGCAGGTATGAGATGGGACAACCGCCCAGGTGACACTGATACTGACTGTCCACACACCTCACTCCGCCTGTGTCATGGGGTTTGCTATGAAGATGAAATAAGCCAGTTTTACTCTCACATTTCTTTTTTTAAATTTATATTTATTTTTAATCGGAGGATAATTGCTTTACAATATTGTATTGGTTTCTGCCATACATCCACATGAATTAGCCATATACTCTAACGTTTTATTATAAATCTTGAAGTACAAAAGTTGAAGGAAATTATACACTAACAACCACAAACCCACCACCCTGATTCTATAGTGAACTATATTGGAGGCAACATTCTAAGTGCTCGGACACACAAGTGGACAAAATCCCTTCTCCCTTCGGGGCACAGGGCGACAGCAGTGAAATATGTCAGGTTTTACTCAACAGAAATAAACGATCGCCTAGAGCAGCCCATGGGGCATGTGACGGTGGAGAGGTGGTTTAAAGGCCTCTCTCAAGGAAGTGAGGGTAAGTCATGCTGATTGCTCGTGAAGAACATTCCTGAAGCAGGACATGCTTTCCAAGCTCATGGAAATTCGAGGCCCCTGTGGCTGGAGCCAACAAAGCGAGGAGCGCACGGCAGGGTCAAAGGGATGGCCAGCAGGCAGACCGTGAGGCTCTGATGGCGGGTGACGGTACATCCGGGTTTCCCAGGTCCGTCCTGTTTATGCCGGTTGTCCTGCCTTAATCAATACTGCCCCTCCCTTTCACTCTCACAACTAAGTGCCAGGTTGAACACTGAATCACATGGTCATCCTGTTTACAGGCCATAGGAAGGGCTTTCAGTTTGAGCGAGGTGAGAAGACGCTGGAGAGTTTGAGCTGAGAGATGTCATGATACAAGCTAAGTTTTAAAAATAAGTGCTCTTACCACCACACCTATTAAGTTTTCCACTGAAAGTGAAAGTGGCCCAGTCGTGTCCGACTCTTTGCGACCCCATGGACTGTGTAGTCCATGGAATTCTCTAGGCCAGAATACTGGAGTGGGTAGCCTTTCCCTTCTCCAGGGGATCTTTCCAACCCAGGGATCGAACCCAGGTCTCCCACATTGCAGGCGGATTCTTTACCAGCTGAGCCACAAGGGAAGCCCAAGAATACTGGAGTGGGTAGCCTATCCCTTCTCCAGGGGATCTTCCCGACCCAGGAACCGAACCAAGGTCTCCTGCATTGCAGGTGGATTCTTTACCAACTGAACTATGAGGGAACCCCAACCTATACACTGGCATGGCTAAAATGAAAAGAGATGCGGCATCAAGGCTGGGCACAGACTGCAGGGACTAGGGACCTCAATCACCGCTGCCAAGGACATGGACTGACACGGCACTCTGGGAGGAAAGGAGGCTGAGCCCTTCCTTTTTTCCCCTATGTTCTGACCGTGCCTCACGGCATGTGGGATCTTAATTCCCCAAGCAGGAATTGCACCCAAAACCTCTGCAGTGTAAGCACCGAGTCTTAACCACTGGACCGCCAGGGAAGTCCCTGCCTCAGTCATTCTATCCCTACATTTTTATCCAACAGATACGCGGAGTAAGTTCACCAGGAAAGCAGACAGAAGGTCCACAGCAGCACCAATATTTGTAATATTGGCAAACTGCAAATTACAGAAGCGCCCACCCTAGTAAATAACCTGTGACACTGACAAGAGAGGGCACACGGCCACAGCGAGGGTGGACCCTGCTGCACGCAACAAAGGGACGGGTCTCGGGAACTTAAGGAGAGAAGGCACCCAGCAGAAGACCAAACCACACGCTCTCAGATAAAGCTCAGACACTGGCACCAGGAGCCCCCGCAGTTGGGAGCTGAGGGGGTGGTGATGGAGGGGGACCACTGGGCTGCAGGTCATGTCTGGCTCTGGGCGCTGATCACACTGTCCACCCTGTGAAAACTCGTCCAGAGCTCTGTAGACGATCTATGCGCTCAAGACTCTGTGCTATTCTTCTATAAAAGTCATCTTAGGAGAACTGCTCTGGCTACTGTGTGTGGACTGAGGGAGCCCAGAGAGGAAATAGACCGCTTGGGAGGCGTAGAGGGAGCGGTTTGTGTTGGGGAGCTTCAGGAGGAGAGGGTGGGAAGGAGGCTGGACCTGTCACGGCTGGTGGCAGCCCCACAACACGTGCAAGGGGTCGAGGCAAAAATGCAAAGGCAAATGGACGCCCACACACGTTTAATACTTAGAAATAATAAGTATGTTCTATATCCTCTTACCATGATAAATGTATCCTGAGAAACACTGTAAAGCTACGGTTTTCATTTGACTGAAAGCTGACAAGCTACCGATGATGACAGCTTAACTACTGTCGTGCGTCCTCTGCTGATCAGCTGGGATGGCGGGACGAGCGGGGAAAACGCCCCACAGGCACATACGCAATCATAAATTATAATGCATTTATTCCATAAAATTGATTTTCCTTGCTTTCATCTCAGGGGGCATGGACCATGTTCCTATGATCAACATTTTCACGTAACATGTATTCTGTTGACAAAGCCCCAAATAACACAACTTCTCTTGACTCAATGCATTAATAACTCTTTAACAAGCTTTTAATTAATTTTAACTTGGAGAAGCTTCACTCTGCTGAGGCAGTAGCACTGAAATTATATACAAAACTCTTAAAGCAATACTTAGCTTTGGAAATGAATCCTGAGTTTTACATTACTGCACTCAAATGCTCTATGAGGCTGCGAATGATACGCTGTTAACAAGATGTCACTAAATATTTTAATTTGAACATTTAAATCATAATCACTTTATTACAGTCACTTTTTTCATCTCTTAAGCAGTGTCTCAATCCATGCAGACTATCTTAAATTTTTCTTTCAAATTTCAATGCTGGTATTGAAAAGAAAATTGAAAATTGCAGTACGTTGCTTAATTTTCTTCAACTCTCTCTTCAAGTGATACTTACACTTCAGTTTACAATGAACAGAGTAACAGTCTCCATAGAAACTGGTTTCAGGATCATTTGCACATGCATTTTCTTACAGTTAGGCAAATATTTTCCCATATTTCAATTTCGTTATATTTTATGAGGATGTCATTTTTCTTGCATATCTCACATGCACTTTTGGCTTTGTTTCTCTAAACTTTAGAAAAGATTTCCAACCCTTTATTAACTGTAAAAGTCAAACAAAATTTTTTTTAAGCTTCTGTTAAGCTTATCAACAGAGAGGAACAGTTTGGACTAAATAACTAGATCATGAAAATTCAAAATTCATTTCATATTCTGTTAAAGCCCATGATTTGTTCTTTGAGGAACTTCTATAATTTTTGCTGAACTCTTCTTACTTATTTAATTACTTTAACAGCATTTAGTTGGTATAAAAGGCTGTTGTAAGGTCAGACGTGAGTCTAATCAAGCCATTCCAGCTTTGGCCGCATCTAGAATATCTCGCAGTGGACCCTCTGCTGTCCCACATCACTTTCAGTATTGGAGCAGCTGAGGGCTCCTCTTTTAGAAGCAAATTCACTGTGAGCTGGACGTGCCACACAGAACACTTCTGGACTCTTGGCCAAACTTCGCGCGTACACACCTTTTATGTACCTACCCTGTTAGCGCCATTATTACAGGCTTGCCTTGTTTTTTCAACATGTCTTCTGATCATGGTACATTCTAGTGGAACTGAGTTTTTTTAAACTTCATACATGGTTTCATCTCTCGCTTTATTACCCATTAAACGAACCTATCTGAATTCTCTCTCCTAGATACTCATTAGTTTTTTCCCCCGAATTATGTTTGGCATTCTATCAAATTTTGAAATAATGTTTACTAAGCCTAGAAATGTCCCATTAAGAAACTGTATTTATTTATTTTGGCTGTGCGGGGTCTGTGTTGCTGCACAGGCTCTTGTGGTCGGGGGCGGGGGCGTGGTCGCGGGCGGGGGCGGGGGCGGGGGCGGGGAGGGGGCGGTGCTCTTTCCTGTGCTGCGAGGGTTTCTCACGGCGCTGACTTCTGTTGCGGAGCATGGCCTTCAGGGCACGCGGGCTTCAGCAGCTGTGGCTCCCAGGTTCTAGAGGACAGGCTCGATAGCTGTGGGGCCCGGTCTAAGATGTTCCATGGTATGTGGGACTGTCCCAGATCAGGGATCGAACTCATGTCTCCTGCGTGGGCAGGCGGATTCATTACCGCTGAGCCACCAGGGAAGCCCTCCCCTTGTTTTTTATAAACACTATGTGATGAGGTCAAAAAAGCACCATTATACTTGGCCAAATATTATTAGTTTTCTAAAGATTTTTCTGATGTGGACCGTTTTTAAAGTTTTTATTGAATTTATTACAACACTGCTTCTGTTTTACGCTTTGGCTTTTTCGCAGCATTGGAAGGTGAAGTCTTAACCACTGGACCAGCAGAGAAGTCTCAAATATTATATTATTCTTTCAAGAACATTACATCTATGTTTTTTATCTCTGCCTTCTCTGGTTAACAACTGTCTACTGTTTATTCGGCCTTTCCCCCTCCAATTCTAATAACTGCATACGTCTTCTGGTGTTATTCTTTGTGATTAGCAATTAAATCTTCCTTTAGTAAAGAACATGAAGTTGTCAGGATTTATCTGAACTGTTCAAGTTGTGGATTTGGTGAGAATATTTCTAATTTTCATTGTTTTGATACATTTAATTAAATCTTCATTGAACAAAGAATCTGTAATGTTCTCTGTGAATTTTACGTGGGTCATCCTGGAAGAAGACTGCTTACTTTTGAAGCACACCATTTCTTTAAAGATTTTTTAATTCCTTTTTTCCTTTTAGCTTTCTTTCATGAGCTCCATTTTAGTATTCTTTTTCTATCAAAATCTTGACTTGTACACGTTTTCAATAATCTAGGAATTAGAAAATGAAATGTAACTATACTGACAGTGTGCAACATCAGCATATATTTTCATCAAAATTAAGGGCAAATCCAAAAAAAGAGAATAAATGTAATTTGTAGATATAATTTCAAAAGTTAGTTTTTTCTAAAATTCACAAAATTATTAAGGTCTAAACATTTATTATCAGAGAAGGCAACGGCAACCCACTCCAGTACTCTTGCCTGGAAACTTCCATGGACGGAGGAGCCTGGTAGGCTGCAGTCCATGGGGTCGCAAAGAGTCGGACAGGACTGAGCGACTTCACTTTCACTTTTCACTTTCACGCATTGGAGAAGGAAATGGTAACCCACTCCAGTGTTCTTGCCTGGAGAATCCCAGGGACGGCGGAGCCTGGTGGGCTGCCCTTTATGGGGTCGCACAGAGTCGGACAAGACTGAAGCGACTTAGCAGCAGCAAACATTTATTATAATTAATGAATAGAACCATTTAAAAATTATCTAAAAGTTGAACGTTTCCACATTTTAAAAAATTTAATTCAACCTTAAGTATTACTGTTTTTTTGGTGGGGGGTGCTGCCCTGGGTCTTATTTGCTGTGTGTGGGATCTAGTTCCATGACCAGGGATTATACCCAGGCCCCCTGCAATGGGAGCAGAGAGTCTCAACCACTGGGCCACCAAGGAAGTCCCTCAACCTTAAGCATCTTTATGAGAATAAAACCATTCATAGTTCTAATATTCAGTACCCATTTAGCTGCCAGCATGAAGAGCTGGTTCCTCGTGCAGGTTCTGTCTAGACCTGCAATGCCCCACAGCACCGCTGGCTGCGGAGCACCAGAGATGCGGGCGGTCCCCGGTAAGACACGCTGCCAGTGCAGCTGCATGGCAGATCTGAAAGATTTGGCACGGAAGCATACAGAATGTCTCAGAGATAATTTCTCACATTGATTGCATGTTTTTTAAAAAACTCATTTATCTTTAATTGAAGGATAATTGCTTTACAATATTGGTTTGGATTACATGTTGAAATGATAATATTTGGGGTATAATGAGTTAACTATCAGTTCAGTTCAGTCACTCAGTCATGCCCGACTCTTTGCAGCACGCCAGGCCTCCCTGTCCATCACCAACTCCTGGAGTTCACTCAGACTCACGTCCGTCGGATCAGTGATGCCATCCAGCCATCTCATCCTCGGTCGTCCCCTTCTCCTCCCAGCATCAGGGTCTTTTCCAATAAGTCAACTCTTCGCATGAGGTGGCCAAAGTACTGGAGTTTCAGCTTTACCATCTTTCCTTCAAAAGAACACCCAGGATGGATCTCCTTTAGAATGGACTGGCTGGATCTCCTTGCAGTCCAAGGGACTCTCAAGAGTCTTCTCCAACACCACAGTTCCAAAGCATCAATTCTTCGGCACTCAGCTTTCTTCAGTCCAATTCTCACATCCATACATGACTACTGGAAAAACCATAGCCTTGACTAGACGGACCTTTGTTGGCAAAGTAATGTCTCTGCTTTTCAATATGTTATCTAGGTTGGTTATAACTTTCCTTCCAAGGAGTAAGTGTCTTTTAATTTCATGGCTGCAATCACCATCTGCAGTGATTTTGGAGCCCAAAAAAATAAAGTCTGACACTGTTTCCCCTGTTTCCCCATCTATTTGCCATGAAGTGATGGGACCAGATGCCATGATCTTCATTTTCTGAATGTTGAGCTTTAAGCCAACTTTTTCACTCTCCTCTTTCACTTTCATCAAGAGGCTTTTTAGTTCCTCTTCACTTTCTGCCATAAGGGTGGTGTCATCTGCATATCTGAAGTTATTGATATTTCTCCCGGCAATCTTGATTCCAGCTTGTGCTTCTTCCAGCCCAGCGTTTTTCATGATATACTCTGCATATAAGTTAAATAAGCAGGGTGACAATATACAGCCTTGACGTACTCCTTTTCCTACTGGAACCAGTGTGTTGTTCCATGTCCAGTTCTAACGGTTGCTTCCTGACCTGCATGGAGGTTTCTCAAGAGGCAGGTCAGGTGGTCTGGTATTCCCATCTCTTTAAGAATTTTCCACAGTTTATTGTGATCCACACAGTCCAAGGCTTTGGCATAGTCAATAAAGCAGAAATAGATGTTTTTCTGGAATTCTTTTGCTTTTTCCATGATACAAATATGATTAATTTCACTCTTTCTTTTTTTTTGCCTTTTTAATGTGGCTGTTAGAAAAGGTTAGATTACATATATGGCTCTCATTTTTTCTATTGGACACTGCGGGTTTAGACCTATATTCACAAATCTAAGTGTAGTGGGAATCAGCCCTCAGTGCAAATCTTGCAGATATTATACTAATTCGTGGATAACTCCAGAATTGCAAAGTGAACCATGTAGAAAGGAAGAGGACACTTGGCACTCCTGGGAAACAACACTTCGTTATACAAGAATTTGTTTCAAAACACATTGTCTTTTTTTCTTACCTAAGTCCTTCTGGTATTCAGTTCTTCTCCCACACTCCAAAGCAGGGTCTATTTCTGATATCAGCAGTGGTATAATCCACAAGCTTTTTAGACTCAGGTGGCCTTTACTTGCAAGACACAGAGCAAGAGATGCAGAGAAGCACCTCCCTGGGGGCTGAATGCTATCAGTCCCAAGAGCGGATGTTGAGGGCGACGGGCAACAATGTGCCACGGCTGAGTGACAGAAGTGCCCCATGGGCCTGCAATAAACCAACTGTTTTGTGTCTTTGCGCTACGCTGTTGCTTCTGTGCTAAGTTGCTTAATTGTGTCCGACTCTTTGCAACTCCATGGACTTGCAACTTGCAACTCCTGTGGCCCGCCAGGCTTCTCTGTCCACGGGATTCTCCAGGCAAGAATACTGGAGTGGTCTGCCATTTTCTTCCTCCAGGGGATCTTCCCAACCCAGGGATCAAAGCTGCATCTCCGTGTCTCTTGCACTGTAGGTGGTAGGTGGTTTCTTTACCCACTGAGCCATCGGGGAAGCCCATTTGTGATGTGAGGGTCTTCTAAGTGCAGGGCCCAGGGAAGGAGCCCCTCTTGCTTATATGGAAGGACAGTGCAGGCTGGCAGAGATGGTGTTGTTGCAGAATTTTTGGAAACAATGCGGCAATCTCTATTAAAATGGACATGAGCCGCTGATAAAGCAGCCCCAGACACAACAGCACCTTTGGTCAAGGCTATCAACAGCTACCAACATATGGCCAATCTTGTGAAGCAGATGCTTAACCTGGGGACATGTCGTAATCACCTGGAAAGTTTTTTTTCTAATGGACCTGTGTGGCCTCTCCACCTCAGCTCCACTAAATCAGATCCTGTAGGAAAGGAGCTCAGACATGGATATTTTGAAAAAGCTCTTAAGATGATACTAAAGTATACCTCTGATTAAACATTACAAATCTAAAAGGGTGTGTAGAATTAATAGATTATATTCTATTATATTCCTTATTCTGGGCCACATTCAAATTGTATTTTTCAAGTTTTGCTTTAAACAGGGGGGCTTTTATTTGGCACTTTTGAATGGGTAACACGGAAAACATTAATTCAGAACACATGATTAATTCACTTTCCAGGGCTTTCTGTCCTGTGGAAGGTGCCTCAGTTCACAGGGTGGTATAGATCACAGCGGACCTGTGCAGTGTACTGAACACGACAAACCGCTCAAGAAGCTTGCACGTAACGAATACAGCGACACCCAGCATTCATCTGTCAAATCATGTTGGAAAAGGAACTTTCAGCTGACTATGGAGAAGGAAATGGCAACCCACTCCAGTGTTCTTGCCTGGAGAATCCCAGGGACGGGGGAGCCTGGTGGGCTGCCGTCTCTGGGGTCGCACAGAGTCGGACACGACTGAAGCGACTTAGCAGCAGCAGCAGCAGCAGCTGACTATGAATAAACTATTCATAGGAGTAAAAAATGAGGTTAAATTTCAGAATCAAAAGAGCAGCTTTTTCATTTTTTAGTGTGAACTATTCTATACAAAAACTTAAACTACCTTGTGATATTGGACTTTTTTAAGAAATATGGATAATCAGACGTGTCCAATTTCCACATCTGGGTAACTCCCCCAAATGTGGGCCACAGCTGACACTTACTTCTGACAGTCTGCTTTCTGAGCATCTTTCTCAAGCTTTTCTTTTTCCAGGCGTTTCCTGTTTCTTTCTGTTACCAGCTGTTGTCCAGGAATTGTTGGAATCCCATTGGCTGCTGCAAATTTCGCTGCGCCTTGGTCAGTCAGAAAGCAGTGAGGTGTCTTGAGCCAGAAAGAAATGGGAAAATAGTTAGTTTCTTGAAAAAGTTAAACTCTTTTTAATTGTTTCAACTGTGTGGAAATAATTGTTTTCTTTGGGTAAAAGCTTCAAGAATGCAAATTCCACTGGCATAATTTTCTGAATGTTGAAAAAAGCCTATCTCTCTGAGTTTTTGTATTTTCAAAAACCACCAAATGATGGAATATCAGGAATTCAACTTACATATGATTTTAAACTTTAATCCATTTTTATTTTATGTATGCTATTTATTTATTTACTATGCTGCACAGTTTCTGAGGTCTTAGTTCCCTGACCAAGGACTGACCCCAGCTCCTGGTGGTGGAAATGCAGTGTCCTAACCACTGGACCACCAGGAAATTCTCCCAAACATGCTATGCTGGTCTCTTCAGTCTGAATATGTTATGTTACCATGTGTTGAGAACAGGCTGAAGAAAATACAGGAAGATAACATGCAATACCTGGTCAAGTGATCCTGAGTCAGAACCTTGGTCTCCTTGAGAAACTTAAATAGTAACATTGCTTTTGTTCTTTCATACAACTTCAGGAGAACAGTGACCTCAAGCGTTTCCCCACAGTCAGACCCCTTTCGGCTGCTGAAGTGCAGCAGGGACAATTCCTTAGGAAAGGGTGGCTGGGTCCCACATACCTTGTCCATAACAAGTCGTGCAAGTTTAATGGGATTTGCGATACAGCGGACTGCAGACACCGCCCCTGCAGACAGGTCTTTCCCATTCATGATACTGGCATCCATTTCAACCTCCCCGTTTTCGTTCAAGACAGATCCACAACCTAAAACCAAAGAGAAGCCGAAAAGCAAGAGTTGAGAATTTAGAAACAGCTTCCGGGCTTGCTCTTTAAGCTGCCTACTTTAATTCATCCTCAACTGCTCTGTCAAAGGAACATTTCTAAAAACCCAAATCTGACTTGGTACCCCCATGGGCTACAAAATAAAAGGTATGAAGCCCTTCCTGATCTGGCCTCTTGACTTACTTTTCCAGCTTCATCTCCTCTCCATGGCAACATTTTACGGCAACATCAGGTTTCCTTGAACGTATTAAAACCATCAGGTCTCGTTACTCTGTGTTCTTTACCACTAGCAGCTTTTCTCCAACGTTCTCTACCTAGATAACACCTGTAAGGGTAGTTGTTCTTAACCTCTATGTGGCTCTGTTTCCTCAGAGGGATAAGAACAAAGCTCAAGAATATTTAAAGGAGTACAAAAATATCCAGCACCTAAGAAGTGTTTGGTATCTGATAAGAAATCACCAGGCACAAAAAGAAACAGGAAATTAAGACCCATAATGAGGAACAGCAACAACAAAATCAATCAATAGCAACAGACTCGGAAATGGCATGAATCAGGGCATTATTAGACAAGAACATTAAAACCGCTGTTGTAACTATTCCATATGTACCAGAATGTGGGAGAAAATATGAAAAGGACCCAAAGAGAACTTCTAAAAATGAAGAAGTTTGAAATGAAAAGTACACCGGATAGGATCAATACCAAATTAGACACTACAGAAAAGACCAATGAACTTAAGACACAGCAAAAGATTGAAAAAAAACTTGGACAGAGTTTATCACTGAGCTCAGGGACAGTTTCAAGCAGTCCAGCACACGTGGAATTGGAATCCCCAAAGGAGAGGTGAGATAGAGGGACAAAAAATGTTTTAAGGAAATGGTGAATTTTCAAACTTGGTGAATACTATAAATTCACAGATCAGAGAAGCACAGCAAAGTCCAGGGAAGAGAAACTTGAAGGGGACTACACACAGGCACACCATGATCAAACAGCTTAGTGCTAACGAGAAGAGAAAATGTTAAACGCAGCCAGAGAAAGACACGTTAGGCATAGAAGGAAAAGGAAAAATGATAGTCTATTTCTTGCCAGAAACAACGCAAACCAGAAGACAGAGGAGCAACATCTTTAAAGCTCTGAAAGGAAAAAAAAAAAGTCAAGTTGGAATTCTACACACAGGGACAGTATCTTTAAAAAACCCCAAACAAAAACTTTCATAGACATACAAAAGCTAACAACAAAAAAAAGTCATCAATAGCAGTTGTGCAACACAAGACGTGTTTAAAGGAAGTCTTGCAAGCAGAAGCAAAATGACCGCAGGCAGCAATCAGGATTCCCCCAAAGAAGGAAGAACACTGCAAACGGCTAACAGGTGGATAAGCAGAAGTCTCTCTTCCCTTTACTTTTATACTATTTTTAAAATATAACTGTTTAAAGTAAAAATAATAACGATGCCATTGGGTAACTTATCACTTCTAAAACATATGAAAACATTAGCACAAAGGCTAGGAAAGGAGAAACAGGCGTATGCTGCATACAGTTCTGTCATGCATGAAGTTTGATATCACTTAAGGTCGACTGTGAGAAGTGAGAGATGTATACTATGAACTCTAAACCAACCTTTAAAAAGAAGTTTAGTTACTAGGCCAACAAAGGAGGTAACATGGAATTATAAACATTCCATTATTCCAAAGGAGGCAGAAAAAAGTAGAAAAAGAGGAAAAGGGTAACAATGAATAGACTGGATAAAGAGCAGACAAACAGCAAGATGACAAATTTGTGCCTAACCATATCAGTGATCACATTAAATGGAAATGGTCTAAACATCTCTATTAAAAGCCTGCCAGGCTCCTCTGTCCACGGGGAATGTCCAGGCAAGAATAATGGAGTGGGTTGCTATGCCCTTCTCCAGGGGATCGTCCCAACCCAGGGATCGAACCCAGGTCTCCCGCTTTGCAGGTGAATTCTTTACCATCTGAGCCACCAAGGAAGCCCCAGTAAAAAGCAGAGATTGTCAAACTGTATGAAAAGATAGGACATAATTATATGCTGCCAATGAAAAGTCTACTTTAAATATAAAGGTGCAAATAGTTTAAAAGTAAAAGAATGGACAAATCATATACCATGCCAAAATGAATCGAATGAAAATTGGAGCAACTATACTAACATCAGGCAAAGCATACTTCACAATAAGGAGCATTAAACAAGAATAAGGACACCAAGCAATGATGCAGGGGGTCAGTTCACTGAGAAGACAACCATCTATACACCAGCTAACAGGTTCAAAACACGTGAAGTGAATACTGATCGAACTCAAAGGAGAAGACGACAAACCCACCATTACAATTAAAGACTTCAATACTCCTGTCTCAGTAATCGGTAGAAAGAAACAATCAAGATACAGAAGGTAAGAACAATATTACCAATGAACTTGACCTTATTGCTCTATACAACATCAGCAGAGTACATTCTTTTCAAGTGCAAATGGGCACGGTAGAACACATTCTGAGCCAAAAACCAAACCTTAGGAAGTTTAATAAGAATGCAAATCACATAAAGCATATCCTCTGACTGTAACAGAATTAAACTAAAAATCAGTAACACATATTTGGAAAATCCACAAATATTTGGAAATTAATTATTATATTTCTAAATAACTCATGATATAATGAGGAAGTCACAAGGAAAATTAGAACACATTTTGAGTGGAATGAAAATCAAGACAGGTAAAAAACAGGTAAAAAAAAAAAGCAGTGCTAGGGTAAAATTTAAAACATTAAATGCTTATATCAGCAAAGAATAGTCTCAAATTAATGATCTAACAGGAAAAAGAAAATTATTCCCAATGCAAACTGAATGAATAAAAGAAATAAAAAGATAAATCAATGAAATTCAGAACAGAAAAAGAGCAAAACAAACAAAAAAAACAACAGAAAAATTCACAAAATCCATCCCCCCGAAACAAAAGCTAGTTCTTTGAAAAGAACAATAAATTTGATAAACTCTAGACTGACAAAGAAAAAAAAAGACATAATTACAGATATTAGGAATGAAAGAAGGAACCTCTCTACAGACCATACAGGTATCAAAAGCATAAACAGAAATGTTGCAAATTCAGCAACTTACATAAAATATAAACATTTCTTGAAAGACAACTGACAAAACTCTCTCAAAGAAGAAATAGATAACCTGAACAGTGTCATGCCTATTAAAGAATTTGATTTCTTAGATAAAAACTTTCCATCAAAACAAACAAAAATCAATCTACCAATCTACCAAAAACCAATCTACAAAATATTACAAAGAAATAATGCCAACTTTATATAAATTCTTCGAGAAAAACAGTTGAGAAGGGAACACTTTTCAATTCATCATATGGAGCCAGCATCATCCTCATTTCAAAACCAGACAGATGTTATAAGAAAATCAAACTATAGACCAGTATGTCTCATGAACATAGATGCAAAATCTTAAGAAAACACCATCAAATCAAACCCAGCATCTTATGTATATATGTAATGTGATATATATACACACACACACACACACACACACACATATATATATGTACATATATCACAACAAAGTGGTGTTAATCCCACAGAAGAAAACCTGGTTCAACATTCAAAAATCAATCAGTCTTCACCATATCAATAGACAAAACAAAACCATATGATCATCTCAACAGATGCAGAAAAAGGACTGGATAAAATTCAACATCCATACATGATTAAAAATCTCAAAAAACTAAGAATAAGGTGGGACTTCCCTGGTGGTCCAGTGGTTAAGAATCCACCTTGCAATGAAAGGGACACGGGTTTGATCCCTAGTCTGGGAAGATTCCATATGCTTCAGAGCAACTAAGCCCGTGGGCCGCAACTACTGAGCCCATGGGCTGCAACTGCTGAAGCCCCCGCGCCTAGAGTGTGTGCTCTGCAACAAAAGAAGCCCCAGAGACGAGAAGCCTGCACACCGAGGTGAAGAGTAGCCCCTACTCGTGGCAACTAGACAGAGTCTGTAGGGAAAAGTCTGTAGAGAAGACTGTAGGGAAAAAAATTAACTAAAGTTTTGTGTAAATACTGCTCAATTCCAGTGAAAGCAAAGCGTCCCTGTTTGGGTGCCAATCTGAGTCTCTATAAAGAATATTCCTAGCATTCAAATTTAAACTGGTGGTGTCTAATAGATAAACTACTTTTTAATAAACAAAGTGTTATGAAACAAGCTTCAAACATAAAATGAAACCTATATTGAAAGATCAATACAATGTAAACAATGCTTTAACAAACATTCAGATAAACTTGTCATGAATGCAAATTATTGCCACCTAACTCAGTAACTATGGTTTTTCCTGTGGTCATGTATGGATGTGAGAGTTGGACTGTGCAGAAGGCTGAGCGCTGAAGAATTGATGCTTTTGAACTGTGGTGTTGGAGAAGACTCTTGAGAGTCCCTTGGACTGCAAGGAGATCCAACCAGTCCATTCTGAAGATCAGCCCTGGGATTTCTTTGGAAGGAATGATGCTAAAGCTGAAAGTCCAGTACTTTGGCCACCTCATGTGAACAGCTGACTCACTGGAAAAGACTCTGATGCTGGGAGGGATTGGGGGAAGAAGGGGACGACAGAGGATGAGATGGCTGGATGGCATCACGGACTCGATGGACGTGAGTCTGAGTGAACTCCGGGAGTTGGTGATGGACAGGGAGGCCTAGCGTGCTGCGATTCATGGGGTCACAAAGAGTTGGACACGACTGAGCGACTGAACTGAACTAAACTCAGTAACTGCCAGGGCTCAGCTTTTTGTATGCAGTTCCCAAATAGTTCCTCTAGAGGATTATAGTAGAGGTTGCTGAAAAGAGCTGGGAAAGACAAACAGAAAACAGAGCTCGAGGTGGAGAGTATGCTATTAAAAGTTCCACCTTTACCCCCAGATTTTTGATTTCCTTCTTTTCAGCCAGCTCTCTTTTTCCTCAATGTGCAGAGTGGACAACTGGGAAATGAGAAGGGAGCCACTCAGAATGCAGGCTCTGGAGTCAGAGCAGAGAAACGAGAACCAACAGATGCAGCTCCCTAGTCCCTAGCTCGCCAATGCACCCCATTGGTTTAGACAGGGTGGGAGACCAGAATGCCTTGCTCCAAATGAAGGTCTCCTGTGAAGAAGTGGGGACTGTCAGCCAACAGGGTCCTGACTGCTAACAGGCATAGAGCTTAATGAGCCCCCCACGGGCTGCTGCTGGCAAGGGATGGAAGGGCATCTAGTAAACTCTGGCTCAACCAACAGCCACAGAATGCAGTTATGTCTCATTCTATGGGTTAAAGAGTACAGGGCAGAGGCTAGGGGACAGACCATTACTCAGTATCTGATGACTGGTTAGATTTCCTGAAATTCTTTTCTGTGACAGATGTCAGGTGGATGGGTGGTACAATTCTAAGAAGTATTTCAATCCTGAGATTTTAGGTTTTCTATTTCAGTAGAAGACACTGACAAGTTCCTTAATCTCTAGCAAGTTCCTTAATCTCTAGCAAATTACTTAATCTGACAAGTTCCTTAATCTCTAGCAAATTATTTAATCTGACAAATTACTTAATCTCTAGCAAGTTACTTAATCTCTTTGTGCTTTAGCTTCCTCATCTGAAAAAAGGCTGAGCACCGAAGAATTGATGCTTTTGAACTGTGGTGTTGGAGAAGGCTCTTGAGAGTCCCTTGGACTGCAAGGAGATCCAACCAGTCCATTCTGAAGGAGATCAGCCATGGGATTTCTTTGGAAGGAATGATGCTAAAGCTGAAATTCCAGTACTTTGGCCACCTCATGTGAACAGTTGACTCATTGGAAAAGACTCTGATGCCGGGAGGGATTGGGGGCAGGAGGAGAAGGGGACGACAGAGGAAGAGATGGCTGGATGGCATCACTGACTCGATGGATGGGAGTCTGAGTGAACTCCGGGAGTTGGTGATGGACAGGGAGGCCTGGTGTGTTGCGATTCATGGGGTCGCAAAGAGTCGGACACGACTGAGCGACTGAACTGAACTGAACCACAGGACAGAAGTGCAGATTAAGTGAGTTAATCAGGCAAGTTTCTTAGACTATAGTTTGGTACACAGTAGACACTCATAGTAGTTATGATGATTATTACTCTAAAAAAGGATTGATCTGAAAGAAGCCAAACACAAAAGAATCACTCTTTGTGAATGCATTTATGTGAAACAACAGAAGTGGGCCTCTGTGGGGTCAGGATGTGTGGAGGGGTCATCTGGGCTTGCCTGCAAGAATGTGAGGGATGGAAAGAATGGCCGCTATATCGCGGATGCCGGATTGTCCTCCAAACACAGTGACTTGGTTAATGCAGTAATGGCATGTCCTGTGTGTTCTCAACAATGCCCATGGCAACTGCCAAAGGGGTCTGAGGCCACCCCACCGGAGCTCCTAACTGATGAGGGACAGGCAAACGGATTACACTGGCCTCCGTCCTCTGAGAGAGGGTTCTAACATATCCTGGTTTGTGTGGACTCCGCATCTGGCATAACTCAAACTCTCCCCATGCAAACCAGGTACCACTGTTAGGAGATCAGAGAAGTTGAGTACCAAGCAGGAGTACCTTCACCAAACAGACAATGACTGGGGTCACATTTCAAAGGTTGTGGATTGTGATATGCAAAACTGGACAAAAGAATGTGGCTCCGAATGGAGGTTCTATCTCCTCTATAACCCCCACAAGCAGCAGGGCTGAGAGAAAGGAAAAATGGGACAGTAAGGCAGTACCTTAAATCACTAACAGATAAAACCACCGTGGCTGGGTCGACACAAGTACTGTCCAAGGTTTTGATACATCTGAATGACCAACCAGGAGAACTGCTGTCTCATATGCCAGACTGGGGACCCCCAAGGAAGCGCCTGATACCAAAAAGGGGCTTTGGGAAACAGCCACTGCCCTCTCACCATGGATCAATATGCTATGGTTCTGAGGATACCAAGCCCCGTCACACCTGGGTGAGGGGATCAGCAACTGGGATTTGCAACTGAACATTCTTCCCGGATGGGGGAGGAGGGACCACTCAATCTCCATTCCTGCTGTCCTGCTGCAAGCTGGGCTTGTTGAGATGCATCAAACCTGCAACGGAAGGTGCCGCACTGAAAAAGGAGGGGAGGGCTCTGGTCTGGGGCATCCTGCCCCCAGGCCGTCTCCTCAAGCCTGACAGCACCCCGTCCCCTCTCCTCAAGGCCTCTCTCCTCAAGGCCCTCTCCTCAAGGCCTCTCTCCTCAAGGCCCTCTCCTCAAGGCCTCTCTCCTCAAGGCCCTCTCCTCAAGGCCAGGTGGGCATGTTCTGTTTCCCACTGGAAAGATCATTCAGCTGCCATCTCTGTGCCCTGGGCTGGAAGACACGATGGCACACGCAGGGCTTCCCTCATCAAGCCCGGAATGATGGTCAACAAAGCCTGTCCTTCCTGCACATTGAAAAGTCTCCAGTGAGACAAGCTCTCCTCCAAAACAGAATAGCCTTGGCCATTATTACTGCCTTGCAAGGAGGCAGCTCTGCCGTTATCCAAACAGAATGCTGTGTGCTCATACCTGATAAGTCTGTTAACACGTCACTTTTATTAAATCACAGGACACAGGTGAATGCTCTGAGTGGTTTGGCTCCCAGCCTATAAGACTTAGGAACAACGGTTTGAAGCATGAGACTCTTGGTAGAAAAAGGTATCCGGGATCTGATAAACTGTCTTAACCTGTGTTTTCTTTTGTATGTGCCTGTTGCTGTGGCATCTGCCTCCAACGCAGGCAGACAGCCGCCAAAAAAGCCACCCAAACAATTGCTCAGGGGACATTGCAGAAGAGACAGTGTGTGGGACTGTAAGAGCCGGTCACGACGGGTGGAGTGATGAGGCAACCAGAGGCCCTTACCCCTTCCTCCTTCCTTGGAAGGCGCCCTCCATTTGCCTTCCTGCACCAGCAGCTGCCCAAAGACATAGCCTTGAGATGTGGTATTGAGATCATCTGGGTGGTATGCATGGCTGAACCTCGATAAGGCCTCTAAATAAACTTTTCAGATTCTGATGGGCACGAACAGAGGGCTACTTATCCAGCAAGACAAGCCTCTAGTGTACGTTCCCATGCTTATTACATCTGCCACCTACCAATCTGGAGTGATCTGCCTTTTCCTGCAGTCTCTCCGTGCCCTCACTCCCTCCATTCAAATGACCCCCTGAAGCTCCAAGGTTGCCATGCTTTGTGAGGTAAGCAGTCTATTCCCTTACCCCATAAAAAGATGTAATAAAACAGCCTCTTGGTATGTGAATTCCAGAAAGCAGATTAAAGAAGAAAGGGTGAATAACGAATTTTAAAATTCTTTTAAAGCAACTTGTTCAGTCACTAAGTCTTGTCTGACTCTCTTGTGACCCCATGGACTCCCCAGAGGAGCCCAGCAGGCTCCTCTGTCCGTGGGA
Organism: Capricornis sumatraensis; assembly: GCF_032405125.1. NCBI lineage: Eukaryota > Metazoa > Chordata > Mammalia > Artiodactyla > Bovidae > Capricornis > Capricornis sumatraensis. The sequence continues at coordinate 10,244,543 of NC_091076.1, forward strand.
CTTTCGAGGGGAGAGTACTGGAGAGGGTTGCCATTTCCTTCTTCAGGGGATCTTCCCCACCCAGGGATGGAACCGGCGTCTTTTGCATTGGCAGGTGGATTCCTTACCCCTGTGCCAGGCAAGCCCCAAAGCAACTTGCGTCAACAGGTAGAAAAACAGCCTTTTCAGCATATTAGGTAAGAGATCCAGCGACACTTTAGAAAGGTTCTGTTTATCTGGCGGGGGAGCTGAGCCCGGTGTGGCGCTGGTCACTGGCCGCAGCGCACATTTACCTGCGTTGAAGTCGGGATCGTCTTCCAGCACTGTCACGGCTCCTTCTACCGCGTCAACGGCGCTCCCTCCCTGCTTGAGGATGTTGTAACCCACGGTGGCGGCTCTAAGGATGCCCTGGCGCACCCGCTCTTTCCGGTCCTTGGAGATACTGCTGGCTCCGCCACCGTGGACCACGACGACTATGGGGTTCATGGCGAAGGATCCTAGGGGTTAGGAAGACGAAAACGTCCTTTCAGGCGGGTCCAAGAGAACCGCATGGGGCTTACGTCTCCCGCTGGGGACAAGTCCAGTTTCCATTGCTGAACGGGGGCAGTTTTTACAGCCTCAGGCGAATTCCCGAGACCCAGGGAGTCCGGCGAGCGGAGGTGTGAACTGGGTGAGAGCTGGGAGCGAACTTTGCACGAAAAGCCCAGGGTGCCCTTTCCTGCCCGGCCGGGGCACCTGCCCGCCTCGCAGCAGCGATGCGATGCTCCGCGCCCCCTCCTTGCCCGCTGACATCCGGCCTCAGTTTCCCCGGGGAACCCCGGCTCAAGGCCCGAGTCGGGAAGGGGCGGAGATGGCGCCCCTTCCACCCACCCCGACCTACCCCGCCCCGGGGCCGCAGCTCCAGCCTTCCTCCCGGGCCCCACGTCGAACCTCGGTTTCCCGGGGGGCCTGTCCGCGCTCCCACCCGCGCCGCGGGGCCAGGGGGAGGCCTGGGGGCTAGAACTCGCCAGCGCTCTCCCGCTATCGGCCCCGGCTCCCGCGAGGGTGCCTTCTCGGGTCTGGGGAGGCGGCTTCCCGCAGGGCCCGTCGACTTACCGAGGACGCCGCAGGAGGCGGACGCCGGGGATTCAGGCTCGGCCGAGCAGCCCTGGCGGGTCCTGCACAAGCGGTTTCACTGCAAAGCCGCTCTGGAAACCGCTCCGCCGGCAACCGCTCGGCGGGCAACGGCTCTGCGCCTGCGCACGAGGGCGGGGCAGCGAGCCCCGCGGAATTACCGTAAAGCCTCAACGCGCGGCGGGGGAGCAAGCACTCCTGCCCTCGTTGCCACCGCGCGCTCGACTCCCGCCGCCCGAGCTTCCTCTTGGGATGCGGGGAATTCCTGCTCCTCGGTGTGAGGCCCGCTGATGGAGTGGGTGGCGAGAAGTGATGTGCCGAGATTTTGTAATTGAAAATTGAAAAGCCCCAGTGCACGCACTGAAGTCCCTCTGCCTGGGATGTTTCGCAGACTTGCTAGTTATTTTCTTCCCTTTAATTGTCTCACCCTTTAACATTTGATAGAGATCAGAAAGATAATCTCTGTAATTGGTCTGGTTCTCTGCCTGCGGTTCACTAAGGAGTCTGCCTTCCTCTGAGCCTCAGGATCCCAGCTCTTAAATTCCTTCAACCATAAGTGCAATTTTGTGTGTGTGTTTCACATTTATACTCCTCTTTGTCCCAGAGCCTTAAAGTTTCTGACACCCCCACCTCCATCCAGATGATTGAACCAATCACCTGTATTCCCCACTACCCAGCCTCCCTAGATTACTGTTACCATAGCCACATTCAAATAGAAGTTTACATTTTATCCAAATAGAAATTGAGATCATGGCATCCGGTCCCATCACTTTACAGCAATAAAAGGGGAAAAAGTGGAAACAGTGACAGGTTTTATTTTCTTGGGCTCCAAAATCACTGCGGAAGGTGACTGCAGCCATGAAATTAAGAGATGCTTGCTCCTGGGAAGAAAAGCTATGACAAACGTACTTTGCCTACAAAGATCTGTATAGTCAAAGCTATGGTTTTCCCAATAGTCAAGTATGAATGTGAAAGTTGGGCAATAAAGAAGGCTGAGCCCTGAAAATTTGATGCTTTTGAGCTGTGGTGCTGAAGAAGACTCTTGAGAGTTCCTTGGAAAGCAAGGAGATCAAACCAGTCAGTCCTAAAGGAAATCAACCCCGAATATTCATTGGAAGGACTGATGCTGAAGCTCCAATACTTTGGTCTTCTGGTGCAAAGAGCAGACTGGACTGAACAATGAACAACAATAGTGACCTTCAAAAAAAATGTTTACGTTTCTATCCAGCAAAACAACTGCAAGATACTGATAGATTAGTGCCATGAACCACTATATTATTGTGTAAAATAGTGGCAAAAGCTCACAGGGCCTGAAGCTTTGAATTAGAAGAAGAACTATGGCGGGGTGGGGGACATTGTGCAGAGAGAACTCAGTTCTTTTCTAAGTCCTGGTTTTTCTCCGGAGTCTGCAGAGATCCAGGCCAGAAGGTGTCAACAACCAAAGTTCTGTTAATGACTTTCTGACCACTGTGGCTAACTCAACCCCACATCTGGCAATTGTTATTTATGCAATTCCCCCTAGGCAGCTATTAAGCTGAGAGTTCTCTCACTACCCTGCTGTTTTACGCACAAGGCACTCTAGAAGCATCTTCCCGTCTCTTCTCCGGGTAGTAGAATCTGTGTCATACTCAACTGTGCCTTATCTACAGCTATGTTGAATCCCAGCCTACGTCGCTTTATCACTGGGGTACCTCTTGGGGATCCAGTTTGCCAGCACAAGCCAGGGGATGAATTCAATACCAGATAAAGGCCAAGGATGTGGAAAGGAAGCCTGCTTCAGCCATAAATGTGCTATGCCATAACCTTGACCAGGAAACCTTCAGTTCTTCCTGCTACAATTGTAATTTGCCTAACTTCACTTCTTGAGAAAAGAAGTTAAGGCTTCAGTACGATAGAACAACCTAACTCTATAGTTGCTTTTCTCCCCCTTCCATGGAGGATGCTACTGCTGCTAAGTCGCTTCAGTCGTGTCTGACTCTGTGCGATCCCATAGACGGCAGCCCACCAGCCTCCACCGTCCTTGGGATTCTCCAGGCAAGAACACTGGAGTGGGTTGCCATTTCCTTCTCCAATGCATGAAAGTGAAAAGTGAAAATGAAGTCGCTCAGTCCTGTCTGACTCTTCGCGACCCCATGGACTGCAAGGCTCCTCCTTCCATAGGATTTTCCAGGCAAGAGTTCTGGAGTGGGGCGCCATCGCCTTCTTCATCCATGGAGGATAGATGGTTCAAATAGTGAATGCATTTTGGCTGAAAATGCAGTGTGAATCAAAGCGTGTGGGTCAGCAAGACCCAGTCATACATATAATAATTTCTTTCTTTTTTAAAAACTATGTATTTATTGATTAGGTTGGTGCAAAAGTCATCACAGTTTTGCATTTGCGAACTTTGTTGTTTGATATTGGACTACAGTCTTAAATAAATATGGTTATATTATACACCATTTTAATGTGCATTTCTCACTCAGTTTTTTGCTAATGACATCACTTGCTGTTTATATCTATTTGTTTTATACTAGGGAAATGATGTTAGACAAAAAGCAAATTTGGGCAGTTTTCTTATTCAAATTCAAAATGGGTTATAAAGCAGCAGAGATAACTTGCAACATCAACAAGGCATTTGGCCCAGGAACTGCTAACAAGCATACAGTACGGTGGTGGTTCAAGAAGTTTTGTAAAGGAGACGAGAGCCTTGAAGATGCGGAGTGCAGTGGCCAGCCGTCAGAAGTTGCCAATGACCAATCGACAGGATCGTCGAAGCTGATTTTCTTACAGCTGCCCAAGAACTTGCTAAAGAACTCAGTGTCAAGCATTCTACTGTTGTTCAGCATTTGAAGAAAATTGGAAAGGTGAAAAAGCTTGATAAGTGGGTGCCTCATGAGCTGACTGAAAATCAAATAAATCATCGTTTTGAAGTATCATCTTCTCTTATTGTATGAAACAACAGCGAACTATTTCTCAATCGAATTGTGATATGTGCTGAAAAGTGGATTTTATGCAACCAGTGATGACTAGCTCAGTAGTTGAACTGAGAAGAAGCTCCAAAGCACTTTGCAAAACCAAAGTTGCATCAGAAAAAGGTTGTGATCACTATTTGGTGGTCTGCTGCCTGTCCGATCCACTACAGCTTTCTGAATGCCGGGGAAACCATTACATCTGAGAAGTATGTTCAGCAGATCGATGAGATGCACCGCAAACCTCAAGGCCTGCAGCCAGCACTGATCGACAGAATGACCCAATTCTTCTTCACGACAATTTCCAACTGCATGTTGCACAACCAGCGCTTCAAAAGTTGGATGAATTGGGCTATGAAGTTTTGCCTCAACCGCCATATTCACCCAACCTCTTGCCAACTGATTACCACTTCTTCAAGTGCCTCGAAACTTTTTGCAGGGAAAATGCTTCCACAAGCAGCAGGAGGCAAAAAAAAAAAGAATGCTTTCCAAGAGCTCGTCAAATCCTAAAGCATGGATTTTTATTTTTTGAATTTATTTATTTTTCTATTGAAGGATAATTTCTTTACAGAATTTTGTTTTCTGTCAAACCTCAATATGAACCAGCCATAGGTATACATATATCTCCTCCCTCTTGCAACTCCCTCCCATCTCCCTCCCCATCCCACCCCTCCAGGTTGATACAGAGCCCCTGTTTGAGTTTCCTGAGCCACACAGCAAATTCCCCTTGGCTATCTATTTTACATATGGGAATGTACTCTTTCCATACATCTCACCCTCTCCTCCTCTCTCTCCGTGTCGGTAAGTCTATTCTGTATGTCTGTTTCTCCATTGCTGCCCTGTAAGTATGAAGCATGGATTTTTACGTTACAGGAATAAATAAACATTTCTCATTGACAAAAATGTGTTGATTGTAATGGTTCCGAATTTGATTAATAAAGATATGTTTGAACCTAGTTATAATGATTTAACATTCATGATCTGAATCCACAATTACTTTTTCACCAACCTAAAGATTATTCATTCGGCTGTGCTGGGTCTCAGTTGTGGCACGTGGGATCTTCCATCTTCATTGTGGCATGTGGAATCTTTAGTGACAACATTCAAACTCTTAGTTGTGGCTTGTGGGATCTAGTTCCCTGACCAGGGATTGAACTTGGGCACCCAGCATTGAGAGCTCAGAGTCTTAGCCACTGGACCACCAGGGAAGTCCCCATGTAATGATTTTTTATACTGGCCTCCCCAAGAAGACAAGCTGGCTGTTTCAACGATAGTCTCAAGAGGTCTGAGAAGGAAACAGGGCACGGAATACAGGTCCCTTGTTTTCTGCTGTGTCAGCCTTGAAAGCAATAAGCGGTCGCTTCTGCTCTGATAAACAGGGTGGGAGGAATTTCGTGAAAGTCAATGTTAGATCTGTCTTGGAGGACGGTGCCCCTAATCCCAGCCCCTGACCCTGGGCCGCTCCCCATGATGGGAAGGGTGCGAGTCATATGGCTGAGCCATGGCCTCATCTTACTGACCATCAGAGTCACTTGGAGGTGAAATATAGATTGCTGGCCCCCACTCCAATGCTTCTGACTCAGTAGGTCTTTCGGGGAGTGGAGTGTGGAGTGTGGGGTGAGGGGTAAGGTTGGGAGGTGGGGGGGGGGGTGGATGGAAGACAGTAATTTGCATTTCTAATGAGTTCTTAGGTGATGCTGCTGTTGCTGACCTGGGCATTACCACTGTCTGGAAGGAGCCATTGAGATCTTGTCCTTTGTAAACTCATCCAGACTGGGATTGGTGACAGTCTTCATGGGATCTAGAGTAGGGAATTAGGAGACTGGGAAATTTGTGCCGTTTTTGGTTTTCCTTTTTCTTCAAGTGTTCCATGAATGATGAATGAGCCTTTGTTTCTTAAGAGCCCAGAGTCAGAGTGCTCAGTTCAGTTCATCTGGGTGGGTAGGCTGGGGGGAATTGAAATTGGTTGGGAATGATTAAAATTAGGCCCCCCTCAAAGAAATCTGAAGCTCTCATAGCAGTTCCCAATGAACAGGCAGCTATCTGAAGAGGGGTCTATTTGTTAAGCTTCCTGCCATGGCATTGCCACTTTTCCACGGTAGTTCCCAGCACTGAGTATAGTCCTTGGTGGACTTTTCTGCCACAGACTAAGCTATGGACATCTTATGAATAGTTATATTTGTTAAATAAGGCCAGAACAGTGCCTTGCTCTCTGAAGGTCTTCAAGAACATTTGTTGGATAAAAAACAACTGGTTCAGAAACTCAAAAGAGCAAATTCCCAGAAGTCTGAGACAATAGGTCTTGGGAAGAATGAAACTGGCATGGTCTGGGTATTTGTGAACTGATCAGTGAGCATGACTTATTGCCATGGGAGAAGAACACTGGGCTTCAGATGGAGGTGGCCGGAAACCACTTTCTGGGTAGAGTCACATCGGTGCCCACTTGGGGGCTGTGTCCTAGAGGTAGTGACAGCTCCATAATGGGCAACATCTGGGTTGCTGTATTCAGTGCTTTATATATATATATACATATAAATTTTCATATCATAGCCTTCCTCTAGGCAGATGGATAGCATCGTACACAACCAGAAACTTTGACTAATATAATCGATCTGGTCTCTACAGCTAGGTGATAATTTCCCTACAGTCAGTGTGGATCTTTGAGAACTTTTATATTCCTTGGAGCAATTCCCAGCACCTCCGTGGGCCTGGCACAGAGCCTGGCACACGGTAACTCCTCAAATGTTTATTGAATAAAAAATGGGCCAACTTCATTCAGATGAGGGGTTCTTCAGCATTGGACAGCGGTTGGGCTGAGATTTGGAGTCCTGAGGATTCTGATGGATGGTAATTATAATTTAAACTCAACATTTGAATAAAAGAACATACTTATTTTACTTGCATAACGGAAGATTCTTCTTTAGACTAATCAACCATGGAAATACTAAATTGGATGCAAAAATACATTTTCAGGTAAGGGGTGTATTTATTATAGACAGAGAATGATAAAGTAAAAAGAACCAAATGAAAATGGCTATAATTCTGACCCCTGGAGCTGCTGCTGCTGCTGCTGCTGCTAAGTCACTTCAGTTGTGTCCGCCTCTGTGCGACCCCATAGACGGCACCCCACCAGGCTCCCCTGTCCCTGGGATTCTCCAGGCAAGAACACTGCAGTGGGCTGCCATTTCCTTCTCCAATGCATGAAAGTGAAAAGTGAAAGTGAAGTCACTCAGTCGTGTCCAACTCTTAGCGACCCCACGGACTGCGGCCCACCAGGCTCCTCCGTCCATGGGATTTTCCAGGCGAGAGTGCTGGAGCGGGGTGTCATTGCCTTCTCTGACCCCTGGAGCCACTCACAGTTAAATTTTTTGGTGTATTCTCTCTCTATTAGAATGCTATATTTCACACTTTTTTTCACCCAGGCAGCATTATTTGTGAGCATTTCCATGCTATTAAATGTTTTCTACCTAGATGTCCATCAGCAGATGAATGGATAAGAAAGCTTTGGTACATGTACACAATGGAGTATTACTCAGCCGTTAAAAAGAATTCATTTGAATCAGTTCTGATGAGATGGATGAAACTGGAGCCAATTATACAGAGTGAAGTAAGCCAGAAAGAAAAACACCAATACAGTATACTAACACATATATATGGAATTTAGAAAGATAGCTATGACGACCCTGTATGCAAGACAGGAAAAAAGACACAGCGGTGTATAACGGACTTTTGGACTCAGAGGGAGAGGGAGAGGGTGGGATGATTTGGGAGAATGGCATTCTATCATGTATACTATCATGTAAGAATTGAATCGCCAGTCTATGTCTGACGCAGGATACAGCATGCTTGGGGCTGGTGCATGGGGATGACCCACAGAGATATTATGGGGAGGGAGGTGGGAGGGGGGTTCATGTTTGGGAACACATGTAAGAATTAAAGATTTTAAAATTAAAAAAAAAATAAAATAAAATAAAATAAAATAAAAATAAATCGTAACACATTAATAAATAAATAAATAAATGTTTTCTATGTTATGCTATTAGCAATAATACTCAATGAACATTTTTATTCCTAAATCCTCAGGTGCATTTTGATTAATCCTCTAAGAAAAATCCATAAAGTAAGTTTTGGGGGTCAAAGGTTATGATACATGTGGGAGGTGAAGCGGGAAATAAGTTATGTTGCAGGAATATCCATGAATTATGACTTTCTTTCTACCAAGAGTTCACAAAAATTTATGAGAATTGTTTCTAAATAGTTTTGGGGAGCCATAGATTTTAAATGGAGTTTATAGCTGTGTTACTGCCTTGGACAAGAATCCAGTCATTGGTCTCTTTGGAATGTTTCCCTGTGTCAAATGCACATAGCATCCAAATTGCCAAGTCCAGGAAGGAAACAGCAAATAAATATGCTTCTGAGATGTAAGACCCTTTAAGGAACCAAGCACACCTCACACTACTTGCTGGAATTAGGCAACTCTGCAAGGCAGGCTGGGTAAATTCTCAAGATGACAAGCTGCTAAATTTTCCTAGGGACAGTAAGGGACCCTGCTTGGCCCCCATTTGGGGAGAAGTGGAGAAAGCACATAGGCGGCAAGCAGCCAAAAGCTTTGGTGCCTCATTGGAATTCAGCTGGGGTCAGTTGGGCTTCTGTCTTTGGGCTGTTTGTTCACTGTTTGTCCCTGGGCTTGGCAAGGAGCTACAACACCACACTTTAGGCTTCAGGACCCTCCCCTGACTATGTTTCCCTAATTCCGCTGGGCACAAACCTGATATAGCATGGTCTGCATGGTCTGTGCTTAGAGGGATAGAAAAGCTCTCAAAGATCCACACTGACTGTAGGGAAATTAGTAACTAGCTGTAGAGACCAGACCACTTGTGTTAGTCACAGTTTCTGGTTGCAAACAATGGTACCCATCTGCCTAGATGCAAGTTGTGATATAAAAGGTAGTCTATGTAAATATTGGTCTCTGTCCCTGATTCCTGACTCAAAGCTTCTAAAAGAGGTGCAGATCCCTAAGTGATAAGAACACTAGGAGAATGTTTTGTTCTAGTCAAGTGACTCTGGGTGGGCTCCTGGGTGTCACCAGGAAGACCAGGCTGTGATTTGAAATGAAGAATTTCAGCCCCATCTATTCCTTCAGAGAGGGGAAGAGGGGCTGGAAATGGAGATAATAATTGATCGTGCCTGTGAGAGGAAGGGCTTCCCTGGTTGGCTTAGTGGTAAAGAACCTGCCTGCCAATGCAGGAGTTGTAGGTTTTGATCCCTGGGTTGGGAAGATCCCCTGGAGTAGGAAGTGGCAACTCACTCCAGTATTCTTGCCTGGGGAAATCCCACGGACAGAGGAGCCTGCTGGGCTATAGCCCATGGGGCTGCAAAAGAGTCAAACACGAGAGGAAGCCTCTGTAAAACCCCAATAGTATGTGGTTCAGGTTAAGCTTTCAGGTTGGTGGGTACATCCACATTCCAGGATGGTGGCGCACCCCAACTCCATGAGGACTGAAGCTCCTGCACTCAGAGTCCCCCAAACCTCACCCCATGCACCCTTCATCTGGTTTTTCATCTGTATCTTTTATCAGATCCTTTAATAAACTGGTGAACATAAGCGTTTCCCTGAGTTCTGGGAGCTGCTCTAACAAATTAATAGACCCTGAGGCAGAGATCATGGGAGCTGCTGATTTGCCCTCAAGCTGGACAGTTGTGAGTAATCCGGGACCTATTGCTACAATTGGTATTGAAAGTGGATTGGGAGCCGTTGTGGGACTGAACCCTTAACCTTTGGGATCTGACACTATCTTCAGGCAGATGAAACGGAGTTAAATTGCAGGACAAGAGCCAGCACAGAACACGTGGGGATCTGTCCTGGGAAGGCTCCACAGGGTCCTGCCTGGTTACATTTCCGCCCTCAAGCAGGCTGGTCTGGACAGCATATTATCCAGCCCCCTCCTCCTCCAGGCTGGGTCTCCTGCCCGAAATGTCCTTCTCTGTTTCCTTCTCCTCTCCCAATTCAAATTATTATTATTATTTTGCCATACCATGTGGCATGTGGGATCTTAGTTCCCCGACCAGGGATCAAACCCATGCCCCCTGCATGGGGGACTCAGAGACTTAACCACTGGACCCCCTCCTTTCTGTACTTTAAAACCCAGTTTAAATAAAACCCTCTGTGAAGACTTCCCCTCTGATCCCCCACCCCACTGCACAGCATAAATCACTCCCCAACTGTATGAGTTTCATATTGCTGCCATAACAAATTATCACAAATTTGGTGGCTTAAAACAAGACAAATTTATTATCTTATAATTCTCGAGGTCAGAAGTCCAAAATGGGCTGGAGGATTGTGTCCTATATGGGGGTCTAGAAAAAAGTCCATTTTCTTGTCTTATCTAGTGTCTAGAGGCCAGGTGGCTCAGATGGTAAAGAATCTACCTGCAATGCAGGAGGAGGCTGACCCCTGGGTCGGGAGGATCCCCTGGAGAAGGGAATGGCAACGCACTCCAGTATTCTTGCCTGGGGAATTCCACAGACAGAGGAACATGGCAGGCTACAGTCCAACGGGGTTGCAGAGAGTCGGACATGACTGAGCAACTAACACTTAACACTTTATTCCTGACTCATGACCTCTCCCTCCATATTTTTTCTTTTTAAAAACATTTATTTATTTTGGCTGAGCTGGATCTTAGTTGCGGCATGTGAAGTCTTAGTTGCTACATGTGGGATCTTAGTTTCCTGACCAGGGATCGAACTCGTGCCCCCTGCATTGGGAGTGTGGAGTTTTAGGCACTGGAGACCACCTGGGAAGCCCCATCCCTCCATTTTCAAAGCTGACAGCCTCGCATCTTTAAATCTCTCTCCCCCTTTCTCACTTCTGCTTCTGTTGTTACTTCCCCTTTTCTCTTTCCTGCCATCATCTCATTGCCTGCTGGACTCTGACCCTCCTGTCTCCTTCTTGTGAAGTCCCTTGTGATTAAATTGGCCCCTCCTGGACAATCCAGGGTAATCTCTCCTTCTTAAAGTCCATATCTCTGTCTCTCAAATGCACGCTTTGAATATGACTGTTTTGTACTCACGTTGGTCGTGTGCCTGTTTCCATCAGAACGCAGCTTACGATTGTTTGGGTTTGGCTAGAGGTAGTGAGCTGAGTTCCACTCTGTCCCTGACCCTAACTCAAACCCAACCAAGCACCACTCTCCCTGATTTAGCAGTCTGGTGGAGAACTGGGGAAGGCGGTTGATGGTCCCAGGGGTTGGTGCGTGGCTTCTATTTGCTCGTCTCATCTTAGCCCCCACCCCTGCATTTACTTAGCTTTCTGATGGGCCTCACATCCCCAGCTCCAGTCCAAAGTCTTATGCTCACTTCTTTTCTTGTAAAGATAAAACTCTGGCCTCTGAAGGGGAAAGGTCTCTTTGTCTGACTGTGGGATGGGGGAAGGGATGTAGCTGTTTAACTCCGTATATAATATTCAACCAACAGCAATTGCATGGATTACAGATTGGGTTCAAAGGCCCCTGACAAAACCTGATCAAGTGGTTTACCCGGGGAAGTATTGATTTTTCTTTAAAGTGTAACAAGAAATCCAGTGGGAATGGTCTATGGTAGACGCTGACGCCCCGTTTCCCTCTGTCTTTCCTGCCATTCTCACCCTGTGGCTTTCATGTTCTGGCATCCTTCTGGGCCCTTAGATCACTGCTGGGCAGGAGGAATGGGGAAGGGCAAAGCGGGAAGCTCATGCCTGCTTACTTTGCCTCCTTAATTCAAGAAAGTGTCCTTGGAAGTCCCCAAGTGGACTTTACATTGGCCAAAACAGGGTTCCATGGCTACCTCTAGTGGCAAGACAGTCTGGGAGGTAAGTGAGTCGTGAACGACTCTGCAGTCCCCTGGACTGTAGCCCGCCAGGCTCCTCTGTCCATGCGATTCTCCAGGCAAGAATACTGGAGTGGGGTGCCATTTCCTCCTCTAGAGGATCTTCCTGACCTAGGGATTGAACCCGGCATTGCAAGCAGATTCTTTACCTTTTTATTTTCAGCAGGACACCCTGTAGCCCTTCCCATGGGCTACCCTGGTGGCTCAGATGGTAAAGAATCTGCCTGCAATGCAGGAGACTCGGATCAGGAATCAGGGTCAGACCCGGATCATGACTGAGTGACTTTCACTTTCAACAACATCATTTCAGTGAGATTTCGAAGGATTGATACACCATTTAAAATCAGAGGTTGGTTAAAGCTCCAAAGAGGTGATTCTAAATACAGTGGCTCTGGGCTGTCTAGGGGAAGACGTGGGAGGGTTGCCAGGGCAGAGTGAGGAGGGGGACCAGAGCAGGAGAGAGTGGGAGGGGCAGGCGGGGCCCAGGGACAGAGCAAGAGAGCGAGGGGGCAGGAGGGAAGGAAAAAGAGATGGAAAGGAGGCTCTCGAGGAGGAGCCGCCAGCGCACGCAGCGTAACCTTCATCTCTTTTAACCTCAACCACCCTGCGGACAACCCAAGGCCCCTGCCCTTTGACCACAGTGGTCAGAGTGCATCTGCTTCATCATCTTGTCTAAGTCTTTAGGGGCTCCCAGGGCCACAGCCTAGCAACCTCCCAACCCAGTCCCTCACAGCCATAGGGAGAACAGGTTTTCAGCAGCTGCCACCAGGGCCACAGTGGGGATCTGCGAGTTCCTTCCAGCCCTTCTAGGGTGTGCAAAAGTCTTGGGGCTTGCTACCCATCCCTCCCCAGGACAAGAACTGGAACCCAGACCCCTCTATTCTGAGATCTCCAAGTTCATGTAAGAGTTCTAGTAGCCCTGTCTCCAGGAGAAGAATTTGTTGAGAAACAAGTCTCAAGGTGTTTTTAGGACGCCCATGTAAGCATTTTCCATGACTGTTCTTAGAAGATCTTGGAGAGGTCCAGCTTTCTCCTCCTTCCTACTGACCAGAGAATTTTTAATCAGGGTAGGAAATGTGTGAGTATAAATAGATTCTGCTGGCGGTCCGATTCCTAGAAATAGTCTTTATTTATATCTGGACTGTGGTTGAGGTTTGGAAATCGCATTGTTAGTGGAACCATGATATAAAGAGAAACACGGGAAGGGAAAAGAAAGTGCATAATTTTATTGCCTACTGTACAGCTTAAAAAAACCCAGATGATATAAAAGAATTCAAAGTGAAAAGTAACAGTCTTCTGTCTATGCCCCCCTGCCCTGCCCCACTTCCCCAGTCTCTGGCATTACTGCCTAGAGGCCACTCTTAAATTTTCTTTATTATTTTATTGCACTATACTTGATTTAAAATATTGTGCTAGTTTCAGGCGTATAGTAAACTGATTCATATATTTACACATACGTGTGTGCTTAGTTGCTCAGTCGTGTCCAACTCCTTGTGATCCCATGGACTGCAGCCCGCTAGGCTCCTCTGTCCATGGGATTCTCCAGGCAAGAATACTGAAGCGTGTAGCCATTCACTTCTCCAGGGGATCTTCCTGACCCAGGGATCAAACTTGGGTCTCCTGCATTGCAGGCGGATTCTTTACTGGCTTAGCCACCAGGGAAGCCCATATATATAAACTCTTTTCCAGATTCTTTTCCATTATAGATTATTACAAGATATTGAATATAGTTCCCTGTTGTTTATTTGACATCTGTTTTGTATCTGTTAATCCCATTTGTTGCTGTTCAGTCGCTTGGTTGTGTCCAACTCTTTGCAACCCCGTGGACTGCAGCATGCCAAACTTCTGTCCTTCACTATCTCCTGGAGTTTGTTCAAACTCATGTCCATTGAGTCGCTGATGTCATTCAACCATCTCATCCTCTGTCACTCCCTTCTCCTCCTGCCCTCAATCTTTCCCAGCATCAGGGTCTTTTCCAATGAGTTGGCTTTTCTCATTGGGTGGCCAAAGTATTGGAGCTTCAGCTTCAGCATCAGTCCTTCCAATGAACATTCAGCATTGATTTCCTTTAGGATTGACTGGTTTGATCTCCTTGCTGTCCAAAGGACTCTCAAGGGTCTTATCCAGCAGGACATATTTGAAATGATCAGTTCTTCAGCGTTCAGCCTTCTTTAGGCTCCAACTCTCACATCTGTACCTGACTACTGGAAAAACCATAGCTTTGACTAATTGGACCTTTGTCAGCAAAGTGATGTCTCTGCTTTTTAATATGTTGTCTAGGTTTGTCATAACTTTTCTTACAAGTAGCAAACATCTTTTAATTTCATGGCTGCAGTCACCATCCACAGTGATTTTGGAACCCAAGAAAATAAAGTCTGTTACTGTTTCCATTGATTCCCCATCTATTTGCCATGAAGTGATGGGACGAGATGCCATGATCTTAGTTTTCTGAATGCTGAGTTTTAAGCCACCTTTTTCACTCTCCTCTTTCACCTTTAGTTTCTCTTCACTTTCTGTCATTAGGGTTGTTAACCCCTTACTCCTAATTTATCCTTCTCCCTTCCACCTTTGGTAACCATAAATTTGAACCATGAATTGTTTTCCATGTCTGTGAGTCTGTTTCCATTTTGTAAATAAGTTCACTTGTATCAGGCCTTCCCTGGAAGTTCAGCTGGTAAAGAATCTGCCTGCAATGCAGGAGACCAGGGTTTGATACCTGAGTTGGGAAGATCCTCTGGAGAAGGGAGTGGCTACCCACGCCAATATTCTGACCTGGAGAATTCCATGGATTGTATAGTCCATGGGGTCACAAAGAGTTGGACACAACTGAGTGGCTTTCACTCACTTGTATCATGCTGTAGATGTCACATATAAGTGATATCATCTGATATTTGTCTTTCTCTGACTTAACAAGATAATCTCTAGGTCCATCTACATTGTTGCAAATGGCACTGTTTCATTCTTTTTTGTGACTGAGTAATACTCCATTGCATATGTAAATGCACCACATCCCCTTGAATCACTCCTCTGCTGATGGACATTTCGGTTGCTTCCAAGCTTTGACTATTATAAACAGTGCTGCAGTGTTTTTATCCAGACATATGCCCAGGAGTGGGGTTGCAGGATCCTATGGTAATTCTAGTTTCAGTCTTTGAAGGAACCTCCATACTCTTCTCCACAGTGGTTGTACCAATTTACAGTCCCACCAACAGTGGAGGAGGGCTCCCTTCTCTCCACACTCTCTATAGCATTTATTGTTTGTAGATTTTTTTTGATGATAGCCATTATGACTGCATGGCTCATTATAGTTTGACTTGCATTTCTCTAACAACCAGAACTGTTGAACATCTTTTCATGTACCTCTTGGCCATCTGAATGTCTTTCGAGAAATGTCTATTTAGATCTTCTGCCCATCTACTGATTGGACTGTTTGCTCCTATAATATTAAGCCGCATGAACTGTAAATTTGGAGATTAATCCCTTGTCAGGTGCATCATTTGCAAATATTTTCTCCCATTCTTTGGGCTGTCTTTTTGGTTTGTTTACCAGTTGCTTTGCTGTGCAAAACCTTTTGAGTTAACTAGGTCCCATTTGTTTACTTTTGTTTTTATTTCCATTACTCTGGGAGAAGACTCAAAAAAGATACTGCTGCGATTTATGTCAGAGCATGTTCTTTGTTTTCCTCTAAGAGTTTTATAGTGTCCAGTCTTACATTTAGGTCTTTAATCCATTTTGAGTTTATTTTTGTGTATGTCTTAGAGATTTTTGAATTGTGGTGCTGGAGAAGACTCTTGAGATTCCCTTGGACAGCAAGGAGATCAAGCCAGTCAATCCTAAAGGAAATCAACCCTGAATATTCATTGGAAGGCCTGATCCTGAAGTTGCAATTCTTTGGCCACCTGATGCGAAGAGCGTCCTCTTTGGAAGAGACCTTGATGCTGGAAAAGACTGGGGCAAAAGGAGAAGGGGGTAGTGGAGGATGAGACGGTTAGATAGCATCACTGATTCAGTGGACATAAATTTGAGCAAACTCCAGGAGATAGTGGAGAACAGAGGAGTCTGGCACGCTGCAGTCCACGAGGTCACAAAGACTCAGAAATGACTTAGCTACTGAACAACAGCATGGGGTTAAAGTTTGTGCTAATTTCATTTTTTACATGCAGTTGTCCAGTTTCCCCAGCACCATTTATTGGAGAGACTGTCTTCCCTCTATTGTATAGTCTTGCCTCCTTTGTCATAAATTAAGTGCTTTGACTACAGATTGACTCTGAAAGTTGAAGATCAATAACTCATGTTTGCATTAATGACTGTTCTTCCATCTTCAAGTCTTGGGATCTCTCTATCTTAAATGATTCAGCACCTCCTTCCCTTCTAATACTGTAACTCACTTAAATAGTTTTTGGAAAGAACTGATCTGTAAATCATAAATAAGTAAAATCCTGTTTGTTCTATTAATGTATTACTAACCCCCTGTTTTGCATTTGCCAATATCAATATCTTTCCATCTATCATCTTCTCATCCTAGACTGTAGGTCTCCTGGGGCAGAGGTTGTGTCTGGCACTCCCTGGTCTCTTTGGCAAGGGCTTTTTGCCAAGCAAGTTATTAATAATTTTTTTACTGTGACTGATACATGAGGATGAGAAGCCTGGTGGTAGCAGGGTTTGAATCTCAGCTTTTTTCTAAAGGGATAAACGAGACAGTCTTTTGGAAATTTAAACTAGACTAAAGGGACTTCTTTCAGAACGGCGTCATTTCTTACTGCCCTTCCCAGGCGTGCATGAAATTAAGCTGGTGTCCTCCAGGCCCCGCCTCAGTCATCCGCTTCAGACCAGAGGCACGGGACGCAGTTACAGCGCGCGGACCACAAGGCGGCAGTATTCCCTTAAGAGTCGGCTGGTGGAAGACTTGTGATTATAATGCTGGCCACTGGAGGGCGCCTCCTCCATCTGCAGCCACTCTGCTAGCGGATAAAATCATGTCCTGCGTAGAGTTCCCTAGCTTCCTCTTCTCACTCAGTACTGCATCTTGGACCCTATTCTGTATCAGCGTATGGATAGCAGTCGGTGGTTGTTTACATTGTTTATAGCTCTTGGCGACTGTAAACATAATTTCCATGATCCTTATGGTCCATACATTGTTTGGAGTAGAGCTGCTTATAACCCCACTCTTTGTCTACCTGTAGGAGGGAGGTCTTCATCCTCCCGCAAGGAGAAAGTGAAAGTGAAGTCGCTCAGTCGTGTCCGACTCTGCGACCCCATGGACTGTAGCCTACCACACTCCTCCGTCCATGGGATTTTCCAGGCAAGAGTACTGGAGCGGGTTGCTATTTCCTTCTCTACATCTTAGGGATCGAACATGGGTCTCTCTCATTGTAGGCAGACGCTTTACCGTCTGAGCCACCAGGGAAGTCCTCGTAAGAACTGGCTGTGAAATTGGGCAATGGATTGTTGAGTTTGTGAGCCACACCCCTCCTTGGCTCGTTTAGGATCCAGTCTGGCTGCAGGCTCTTTTCTCACCTCTACTCGTTCCTTCGCTTGGAGGTTATTCTGGGCTGTGTGTGTGTGTGTGTGTGTGTGTGTGTGTGTGTGTGTGTGTGTGTGTGTGTGTGTGTTAGCTGCTCAGTCTTGTCCAACTCTTTGCGAGAGTCTGAATATAAACCACCAGGCTCTCGTATCCATGGAATTCTCCAGACAAGAATATAGAAGTGGGTTGCCATTTCCTTCTCCAGGGGACCTTCTCCATACAGGGATGGAACCTGGGTCTCCCACATTGCAGGCAGATTCTTTACCGTCTGAACCACCAGGGGAGCCCTGTTCTGGGGTATAATTGTCTGCAGTTCTTAAAACGCTCTGGAATGTAGGTGTTAATCATTCTCCTTGTTCGTTCATTGCTGCTCTGCTTCTGCCATCTTTTTTGTTTGTTTGTTTTATTTTTTCTTTCTTTTCTCTTTTTCCGATTGTTTTCTTTTTTCTTTCTGCTCCCACCTTGTGTTTAAGCTCAGTGGGGCAGGCCAGGGGATGGAGCCAGAAGACAGTAGCTACTCAGTTATGCTTGGGAAAGTTCATTTTGCCCTAGAATTCAGCTTTCTGGAGCTGATCTTTTGACGGCTATTGATATTTTACGCCTGTGGATATTTTTCATTTGATTCAGAGCTCGGAATGAATCACAGAGGGATGTAATTATTCAACACTCTCACAAACAACAGTATGGAGTCCAGAGA
This sequence comes from Capricornis sumatraensis, assembly GCF_032405125.1. Classification (NCBI taxonomy): domain Eukaryota; kingdom Metazoa; phylum Chordata; class Mammalia; order Artiodactyla; family Bovidae; genus Capricornis; species Capricornis sumatraensis. Next base: position 10,262,670 of record NC_091076.1, read on the forward strand.
CAGGAGATCCAGGCTCAAAAACCAATCCTTTCATTCCCTAGCTTTGTGATCTTTGGCAAGTTACTCTCTCTGAACCTCAGTTTACTCATCTAGAACATGGGAAGCATACTAATTGGAGCTGTTTAAATAGTGGGTATAGTGAGCTTGATACTTTTCTTGACACATTGGATGCTCTGTAAATGTTCATTAGTTTGACCTATGCTCAAAAACAGTTTAAATGTCATAGACATTATCTGATTCTTGCAGGTTAGTGAAAATCATTTAGTAAATCCATTTGGGCTGGGGGCTTTTTGTGAGTTAGGTCAGGGGTCAGGAAACTATGGCCCATGGGTCAAATCTGGCCCTCCACCTGTTTTTGCATGGCTTGAAAGCTAAGAATGGATTTTATGCTTTTATATTATTCAAAAAGATCAAAGGAAGAATGTTATTATTTATTTTTATCTTAGAAACTTATTATTTTTATTGAAAAAATGTAGCACGTTGACATATGTTTGTGTGTGCATGCTCAGCTGCTTCAGTCACGTTGCACTCTTTGCGCCCCTGTGTACCACAGCCCCCCAGCCTCCTCTGTCCATGAAATTTCCTCAGAGGGAATACTGGAGTGGGTCGCCATGCCCTCCTCCAGGGGATCTTCCTGACCTTATGTAAAGTTAAGGTGTACAACAGGCTGATTTGACCCATTTATAGGTTGTAGTATGATGGCCAGGACCTCTGTCACACCACACAATTATCATTTTTTTAATATTTATTTTTATTTATTGATATAGCTTTGGCTGTGTGGGGTCTTTGTCTTGCATGGGCTTTTCTCTAGTTGCAGCCAGCAGGGCCACGGTCTAGCTGCAGGGCGCAAGCTTCTCGTTGTGGTGGTTCCTCTCGTGGAGCGCGGGTTCCAGAAAGCACGGGCTCCAGAAAGCACGGGCTTGGCAGGTGCGGCTCCTGGGCTCTGGAGCGCAGGCGCAGTAGTTGTGGTGCCCGGGCTTAACTGCCCGGCAGGTGTGTGGGATCTTCCTGAATCAAGGATGAATCTGTGTCTCCTGCACTGGCAGGCAGGTTCTTTCCCACTGAGCCACCAGGGAAGCCCTTATCATTTCTTCTTAGTGGCTGGAATGGGTGTGTTCTCGTCTCCAGCCTCTTAGCAATATTATCACAGAACACTGTGGTCTATCTTCCCTACACGGTGCCTCAGTTCACCAGGACTTATTTACTATTTGCCGCAGGTTTGTATCTGTAAACAACGTCGTGTTATACCGTTTAGCACCATCCGCTGCTAGCCACCATTTACTTTCTGATTCTACAAGTTTGGCTTTTTTAGATTTAACATATGAGGATATCATACAGCATTTGTCTTTCTCTGTCTGACTTACCTCACTTAGTGTAGTGTCCCCAAGGTTGTCAGCTATATTGTCACAATGGCAGGATGTCCTTTCTCATGGGAGGGTAATATTCTGTGTTTTATATATATAGGACTTCCCTGATAGCCCTGATAGCTCCCTGATAGCCCTGATAGATGGTAAAGAATCCGCCTGCAATGCAGGAGACACCGGTTCGATTCCTGGGTCGGGAAGATCCCCTGGAGAAAGAATAGGCTACCCACTCCAGTATTCTGGCCTGGAGAATCCCATGGACTGTACAGTCTGTGGGGCTGCAAAGAGTCGGACACGACTGAGCGACTTTCACTTCACTTCATGGAAGATGAGCTATGTGTGTGTGTATATATACACACACACATACCTCATCTTCTTTATCCAGTCATCCACTGATGGGCACTTAGGTTGTTCGCATATCTTGGCTACTGTGAATAATGCTGCAATGAACCGGGTTACAACTTAATCCTTGTGAGACTGGGTGGTGAGCAACACTCTTTGTCTGTCTTTGTTAACACTGCTCTGTGTGAGTGAGAGACTTTTTTAGAATCACAACTGATCTCCTGAAATGAACGTCTATTTGAGAGTTCTGGCCAGAGGTTCGCCCACTTGCTCATGCAATCAAATCATGTGGGAGCTTTTGAAAAATTCCCCATGCTCCCCTCTCTGGAGATTTTGGCTCAGTAAATTTGAGATGAATTCCAGATAAATTCCATTTATTAATATTTAAACCCCACCAGTGACTCTGGGGGCAGCAGGGCTGAGAACCAACACGAAAATCCTTAACTAATGAGGGGCACATTTATGAGCTGTGGTATCAGTGAGCACATTAGCAGGGTTTGGATAAATCCCAACTGGAGGCAACCGTGGCACTCCCTTACTCCTGCAGGATGGTTGAGGAGATCCTTTAACTAGCTCTGCTTCCGTCCCCAAGGAGCCGGGGGCACTGTGGTGAGGATCACGGAGCCTGGGGTTCAGATAGTTTGCACTCTCAGATCTTAGGGTCTCAGATCTTAGGATGATTACTCTGTTTATATAATTTAATGCAATTTTCTCATTTGTAAAAGGCGGCTAATAAAACTGCCACATCATAGGTTTTATATGGTGAATAAATGTATGGGTGTATACACGTGTGTGTGTGTAACATTTACCAGGGTCTGACACAAACTAAACTCTCAATAAACACTGACCACTATTTTCCTGTCCTCTCTGTCAAATGAGTCATAGGTTTTCAACAATTCCTGGTTTAGAGCACCAGTGAAAACCATATAATCACCAATTTTTAGAACTAGAAAGGAAACCTAGATTCACTTCCCGTGTCTAAAATAGATGGAGAAGGAAACCCACCTCATGGTCTCTGAGTCTGTAGATCCAGGGTCCCAGGTAGGTAGTCAGAGCTCTCTCTCTTTTTTTTTCCGAGAACTGTTTCCCTTTATTATGGAAACATAGCAAAGAACAAATTATTTGGACTTTTTAAAGCTATTAAGGAAAACACAAAGTATATGGATATAAATGGAGTTACAGATCCCATTCTTCATTTCCAAAATAGAAGGAGGCTATCATTATGTATCATACGTTGTTTTGATAAAAAAGTATAAGTTGCAAATTTTTAATGTTTTATTTTGGAGATATATATGCAATCTCATTTGAGATATCTTCTGTGAGATAACACTGAATTTTTTTCATTAACATATGCTAATCAAGCAAAATTTTTTATTCCTTTTTTGTGTTTTGTTCAAAAAGCATATCCTTGTTTCCTGTCCTCTTTTTTAAAAATTTATTTATTTATTTTAATTGAAGGCTAATTACTTTACAATATTGTAGTGGTTTTTGCCATACACTGACATGAATCAGCCATGGGTGTACCTGTGTTCCCCATCCTGAACCCCCCTCCCACCTCCCTGCCCATCCCATCCCTCAGGGTCATCCCAGTTCACCAGCCCTGAGCACTCTGTCTCATGCATCAAACCTGCACTGGCGATCTATTTCACATATGGTAATATACGTGTTTCAATGCTATTCTCTCAAATCATCCCACCCTCCCCCTCTCCCACAGAGTCCAAAAGTCTGTTCTATACATCTGTGTCTCTTGCTGTCTCGGATACAGGGTTATCGTTACCATCTTTCTAAATTCCATATATATGCATTAGTATACTGTATTGGTGTTTTTCTTTCTGGCTTACTTCACTCTGCATAATAGGCTCCAGTTTCATCCACCTCATTAGAACTGATTCAAACGCATTCTTTTTAATAGCTGAATAATATTCCATTGTGTGTATGTACCACAGCTTTCTTATTCATTCATCTGCCAATGGACATCTAGGCAGCTCTCTTATAGCCCGTGGAGCTGTGAGGAATTCTTTGTATCAAAGGAACAGGGCTAGTGCAGGCACAGGTGTATTCCATCACAAGGGTGGGTAGCTCTCAGAGAAGATTGTTGACACATATGTTTTATTACTCCACAAGCTCTTGCCACTTGCTAAGGACTTTTTATTTTTAAAGTGCATAGTTTATGTTTTTTTCATGTCTGTCTTCCTCTCTGCTTAGCTGACTTGAGAGCCCATGGACTGCCTCACGCCAGGCTTCTCTGTCCTCCACTGTCTCCTGGAGTTTGCTCAGATTCATGTCCACTGAGTCGGTGATGCTATCTAACCATCTCATCCTCTGCCACCCTCTTCTCTTTCTGCTTTCGATTTTTCCCAGCATCAGGGTCTTTTCCAATGAGTCGGCTCTTTGCATTAGGTAGCCAAAGTGTTGGAGCTTCAGCATCAGTACTTCCAGTGAATATTCGGGGTTGTTTTCCTTTATCAGTTTTCCCATCCTTTCGGAATTGACTACCAATACTGCTCGCTGTACGACAGGCCAATACATTGAGAGAGGAGTTGTTGGGACAAAGCATAGTGACTTTACTTAGCAAACCAGCAGGTTGAGAAGATGGTGAGCTCCTGTCTCAAAGAACCATCTTCCCTGAGTTAGAATATAGGCTTCCTTTACGCTAAGGCGGAGAGAGGGGTGGAAAAGGCAAGCATTCCCCGGCTCCAGTCAGACTCCGAAGGGGATGGGTTAATTTCTTCCTTCCTGTAGCCGTTCGCGGGTGGGCTTTCTCAGGAGGTTTCTTGGGAGCTATACAAAGGTATTTTAGCTTTTATTTTTCTTTACTGGAGGATAATTGCTTCACCGTGTTGCATTAGTTTTTGCTGTACAACCAGGTGAATCAGCTGTATGTATACATACATCCCCTCCCTCTTAAGCCTCCCTCCCACCCACCCCCATCCCCGCCCTCTGAAAGTGAAAAGGGAAAGTGAAGTCGCTCAGTTGTGTCCAGCTCTTTGTGACTCCATGGACGGTAGCCTACCAGGACCCTCCGTCCATGGGATCTTCCAGGCAAGAGTACTGGAGTGGGGTGCCATCCCAGCCCTCTAGGTCATCACAGAGCACGGAGGTGAGCTCTCTATGCTACATAGCCGCTTCCCACTAACTCTCTATTTTACACTTGACAGTGTATATACGTCAGTCCTCCTCTAACAATGAAAGGTATTTTAGCTTAATTCTCATGACATGGGAGGCTGTGTTCCCAGAGATGGACCGTTATGTATAATTTAAGCTTGTAGGCAACATCCCTTAATGACAACCTGTAGCAGAAGCAACAGAATACAAAGGCTAAAGCAAAAGAAGCAGGTCCAATATGGAGTCAGATTTAATCTTTCCTATAGCAAATGGCAACCCACTGTAGTATTCTTTTCTGGAAAATTCCATGGACAGAGGAGCCTGGTGGGCTACAGTCCAAGGGGTTGCACAGAGTCAGATGTGACTGAGTGCCGCACACGCGTGCACACACACACACACACACACACACAAGTTACAAATGTAGATTCATCATCGGAACAGTTGAACCGTCTGATGAGATCTGTTGATAGTGGGAGAGGCTGTGCCTGTGTGGGGGCAGGGACTATATTGAAACTTGCTACTCAGTTTTGCTGTGGACCTAAAATTGCTCCAATAAATAACGTCTACTTTAAAAAAAAAAAAAGAGGGACATATGTTGTTAAAATACTCTCTTCAAACAAGGGGGGTGAAAAAAAATCCATGGGAAAAGAAAAATCAAGGAATCGGTTGCCCCTTACAGACAGCTGATCAAAACTACCAGGGAATTAAAGACTTCCTATTGAAAACACTATCAGAACTCATGAGAATTCATCAGATTAGCTGAATGCAAGATCAAGATCAGCATACAAACATCAAGCACAATTGATAAACCAACTGCTATGGGCATATAACACAATGGAAATAATGATAAATGGACAAAGGTAACGATAGCAACAGCAAAAATGTGCTGAAATACATTTAATCGGAAATGAGCAGACCTTTAAAGATAACGTCATGAAACTCTACTTCTGGATTAAAAAGGGGTCTGCCTTGAGGTTTTGTGCAGTAGTCTAAACAGATATTTTTAGATGTGTGTGTATTATATATAGTTATATATGGCTATTTTAAGTAGCTGGTCTTTTAAAAGCCCTGCATTTGTATTCCCCTCCCATTGCAATGACTGTTTTGTTTTGTTTTGTTTTTTGGCTGCACACAGCTTGTGGGATCTTAGTTCCCTGACCTGGAATTGAACCTGGGCCCACAGCAGTGAAAGAACGGAGTCCTGACCCCTGGACCACCAGGGAATGCCCTGTAATTACTGTTTTTGACATCATATTTTACATCTAACTGTCTGTGTATCCCCTACCTACTTACTGTGGATACAGATGAGTTGACTACTTTTGTCTTTTACCCTCCCTCCTCGCTTTGTATGTGGATGGTCTTCCACTTCTAATGTATGTTTGTCTTGACTGGTGAGCTTTTCCATTTCATAATTTTGTTTCTAGTTGTGGCCCAAAAAGGACCTAATAAATACCCACCTTGTTTTCAAGGAAATGAGAAAACATCTAATGATGTCAACTGCTTTCAAATTGCTCTACAAATTCAATGCAGCCCCCATTAGAATCTTCATAGGATAGCTGTGGGTTGGTTTTGAGTTCTAAAGTGCTGTTTGAATGTCTCAAAATTAGCATGGACTCACTTGCTAAGTTGAGAGGAGGGCCTGATTTTGGTCCCAGACTCCCTGGGTTCAAGTCCAGCTCTGGCACTTTCTACTTGTGGGGACGCCAGCAAAGGTGCTCACCCTCCCAGCCTCAGTTTCCCCATCTGTAAAATAAGGCAATAAAATATTGCCTGCCTCATGGGATTTATTTTAAGATAAATAAATTAATAGGGGTGAAATGTCCAGCACAGTATCTGGTGGTAAATGTCAGCTATGACACTTCCATAACACAGGGGGAAAAGAATCTAGCTACTAAGTCAAACAAAACAAATCACCGCATTTCCGAAGTCCAGTGTCAAGGCGAGTTTACCTGACTCTGCCAAAGAAAAATGTTTATTTATCCTGAATGCTAGCAAAGTGTGCTTCAGAATCTGTCTCTGGTTCCATCGGGATTTCTCTCAGTAAAGAAAAGGCCATTACTTTTCAATCACTTTTATTTACTGTGTTATGGCCAGTTCTAAGTACCTGTCACTGTGGTTTTAATATCCTTAATAGTGACTATGGGAAGGAAGGTTATAGGAAGTGGTAGGTGGAGAAAGATTATTTATCCCAAGACACACAGGGACTCTGGGACTCAAGTCCTCAACAGAATGTTCTGGGCACTCACATCCTTTTGGCTGAGGTTGAAATCCCAGGGATTCTGTAGGTGTCAACTACAAATTGGCACTTGCCATCTGCCTCTACAAGGATTGAGTGGCATGCTGCGCAGCTTATGATTTTCAACACCCCCTAAAAAGAGTTTAGGGTGGAGAGCAGAAACGAGGCATTCTGTGCTTGGGGTTGGGGGGAGGGGGGACCTGGCAGTCTTCAGATAGTTAGATGCTTTCAGGATTTTGTGAGCCCAATTCTTGTATCTTTGCATATCTAGAAAGGCACCAAAATCCTTCATGGTGACGACTGCTCCTTATGACTAGTAGAAACCTTCTGAAAAAGTATGTGCTTGATCGCATGTATTCCTCCTTCACCAAAATTACATGTATGCTGACCTTCCCCCACCTGCCTTTTTGGAGCAATGTCTCAGAGCTCTCTGACGTGCTGTCTCCTGGGTTATAGTGCTCATTTTGCCCCAAATAAAACTTAACTCACAACTCTCACATTGTGCCTTTTTTTAATTCCATATCTTGAAACTGACGAATATACCTCCCATCTCCCCTTTCACAATCCCTCTTGTTCCAGTTTACCAAAGACAGTAGGTCTCTGCATCATCCACCAGAATCTTAACACGGAGCCTTGACCCTGCCTTTAGAAATTCCTAGACCTCAAAGAAACAGTTTAAAGTCCTATTTGGTGATACAGAACAAAAATTTTTTTTAAATGCCAATATATATTTTTATTGGATGATTTGAATAATTGTGTTGGAATTTGGCTGAATAAATGCTATAGAGAGAGGAGAGAGAGAAACTTCAAAACTATTCACTGGACCTTTTGCTAGTAAAAGTGCTGATAACATAAGTCAGGATTCTAGAAGTCCAGATCTCTAGATCTCCAACTCAAATATCACTTGCCAAAATAACAATAATAATATTTAATATTCCTGATGCTATACTACAGTAGGGAAACAAAAATGAAATACATTACAACATAACAAAGTGCTGCTGTTGTAATTTAGTGGCTAAGTAGTGTTGGACTCTTTGTAACCCTTTGGACTGTAGCCTGCCAGGCTCCTCCATCCATGGGATTTCCCAGGCAAAAATAATGGAGTGGGTTGCTATTTCCTTCTCCAAGGAAAAATTGTCTCTATCAAGTGATTTCTACTTCTTTGCCTTAATAAAATCCAAAGAGGACTTAATTTAGCTGTGACTGATAAAATTATTAAAAATCATTTTGAGTGATAAATTACCACACCATTTTTAGACTGTAGCTCAGAATGACTGAAAGATGTAAACAGCATTGCTATCACAAAAATCATTTATTCTACAACTGCAAATCATGTGACAAGTGTTTTCAGAGTTTACATCCATGAAGATGAAATACATGAATGAAAGTACCTCACTTTAGCAATAATTCCCTGGTGGCTCAGACGGTAAAGAGTCTGCCTGCAATGTGAGAGACCCAGGTTCAATCCCTGGGATGGGAAGATCTCTTTGGGGAAGGAAATGGCAACCTACTCCAGTATTCTTGCCTGGAAAATTCCATGGACAGAGGAACCTGTCAGGGCTACAGTCCATGGGGTCGCAAAGCATCGGATGTGACTGAGCAACTCCATTTTGCTTTCTTTTTTCACAATATCTATGCATATATAAAATCAAAAAGAGTCCTCATTCAGCTCATGAAGAGATATATTTATCAATAAAATTTCACTTCATACATTTAAAAAGTATCAACAATTGAAATAAATATCTGGTCTTTGTCCAAAGCTGCAAACATCTTGGCTGGTCCCCAAATCGCCAATGCGCCTTGTCTTACAAACTCCTCGAAGCCATTTGATTCCTTCTTCCCTTGCGCTTCTGCACTGTGGAAACTATGAGATGTATATCCTGAGGTTCCCCAGGGAAACAGGTGAGTGATGTAGTCACTCCTTCCTACTCCCGCAGACCACCTGTCGACCGCTCTCCTACGCCTAAAGCAGCTCAGAGTTAGGCCACGGCTGTGAGCTGCAGAGGTATGTGACGTGGGAAAGGCCGTGGAGCGCCAGAGCTTGTTGCCGTCTCCTTGTTCATCAACTCCTGCCATGAAGTGATGGTCCTGTGATGTCTAAATCTCTCATCTGTGTCATACCCTAGGCAGAAGGAGATGGGAAAATATTAGAAATGCTTGATTTGCTCCTGAATTCCCTGTAACACCTACTCATCGTGTGCCCCGAGCTACCGTGCTGTTCACAGTGCTGGGTATCCAGCCAGGTATCAGTTGAGACACTGCCTAGACTTTGGGGACCATTTGTCCACTTGTAAATTGACATCATACACCATGAAGCGTCAGTGGGGTACCCCCATGACCAGGGATATCAGGTACACTCTTTGGATGCCATAAGACCTCCTTTCCTGAGAAGGCAGAAGCTGTGTTTATCACAGTACATTTTGTATTTGGAATTAGCTTCAAACATGCAGAAACATTGTAATGATGTGTATAGTAGAATACCGGCATACCATTACCCAGACACATTTTTTAAAAAATTGAAATATAGTTGATGTGCAATATTTTGTAAGTTGCAAGTATATGATATAGTGATTCACAATTTTTAAAGGTTTTATCCCATTTACAGTTATTATAATACTTTGGGTATATTCACTGTGTTGTACAATATATCCCTTGTAGCTTATTTTATACCTCGTAATTTGTGCCTTTTAATCCCCTACCCCTACATTGCCCCTCCTGCTCTCCCCCTCCTCACTGGTAACCACTAGCCTGTTTTCTATACCTGTGAATATTTCTTTTTTGTTATATTCACTAATTTGTTTCTTTGTATTTTTTAGATTCCACATATAAGTGATATCATACAGTATTTGAATTTCTCTGTCTGACCTTTCACTTAGCATAACGCCCTCCAAGTCCATACATGGGGTTGGAGATGGCAAAAGTCCCTTCTTTTCTATGGCTAAGTATAATTCCATTATATAGATATATACCAGATGCACTTACTGTTGATGTACGACTTGATTTACTTTATTCTTTTGGAGACTTCTCACAAAGACACAGTCCTAAGCTTTCAATACATGGGCTGAAAATTCCAACAGACATGCCCAGCTTCAAATATGAAATTCTACCCATATATTCCATCTACCCCAGAGCTGTAGCAGGGCTGTACATACATAAAACCAGGGACAAAGTAAGGGCTAAAGAAACTACAATAAGCAGATCTTGTGTAGCTGTGAACCCTCCCAGGTCAAGAACATGTAGGCTGCATTTAGAAAGATCTGAGGAGTGGTGCATATTGAAACTATCAAGGGCTCTTGATTTCCAGACAGAGTTCCAGAAGTTTCCTCTACCAAGTAGAGGACACTTGAATGTCAAGGACTCTCCCTCCATTCTAAGCTGTTTTCTGCAGAAGTCAGGATTACCAGACCAACGTGAGGCACTGTTCAAATACGTCAGTTCTTCCTGGAGATCGGATGTCACCTGAAGCAATTCCAGAAGGCAAGCTGCCTTGCAGGAGTGGCGCCAGGTGCTAAAGACTCTTCCTGCCCCTTCCACAGTTGATAAGGTGAGCTGCTGGGTCCTCGAGGTATATGCTCGTCATTGTAGGTCAGCCCTACAGGTGCAGGAGGCCTCTGGGGACAGCAAATCCCAACCCCATCACAGGTCCCTTCCAAACAGGGGAGTCTGAGTCCTCTGCAAACACAGGGGCCATTTATGATGATGAAATTAGCGTTTTTTTTTCCATCTTGCCCCTTGAGGAAAAAAAAGAATAATGCTACGGCATTCATGACATGTTGAAAGGTTGTTTGTTTTTTTTAATGAATTCTGAAAGAACAGTGTGGAGAAGGAAGCCAAACAACCTCAGGACCAGGGAACTGTTGAGCCCACAGTCCCCGCAGGAGCCCCAAGGCTGTTGGCTTTGATCGCTGGTGGGACTTTCTGCTCCCAGCAGTCTTTTGTAGTGGAGAGGATATTGAAAGTTTTTTGTTTCTTGTTTCTTGGCCCTCATTCATCTCCATTATCATCTAACACTTACATACGTGTAGCCTTCGCGTCCTTCCCCAAATCCCTCTCACTGTAGATTTGCTACTTTTTGCTGCTGCTGCTGCCTAGTTGCTTCAGTCGTGTCCGACTCTGTGTGACCCCATAGACTGCAGCCCACCAGGCTCCTCTGTCCCTGGGATTCTCCAGGCAAGAATGCTGGAGTGGGTTGCCATTTCCTTCTCCAATGCACAAAAGAGAAAAGTAAAAGTGGAGTCGAGCAGTCATGTCTGACTCTTCATGACCCCATGGACTGTAGCCTACCAGGCTCCTCCATCCGTGGGATTTTCCAGGCAAGAGTACTGGAGTGGGGTGCCATTGCCTTCTCTAGGGCTACTCTTTGGGTGTAAGACAAAAGACATAAGATCTTACAGGGGCTTCCCTGGTGGCTCAATGGATAAGAATCCATCTGTGAATGCAGGCGACACAAGTTCAGGGCCTGGTCCAGGAAGATCCCGCACGCTGTGGGGCAACTGAGCTCGTGTACCACAACCGCTGAGCCCGAGTGCTGCCACTTCCGAAACCCGAGTGCCCTAGAGCCTGCGCTCTGCAACAAGAGGAGCCACTGCAATGAGAAGGCCGCGCACCACGATGAAGAGTAGCCCCGCTCACCAAACCAGAGCAAGCCTGTGTGCAGCAGCGAAGACCAGTGCAAAGGAAACTAAATGAATAAAGAATTAAAAATTTTAAAAAGATCTTACAGGAATTTTAAGCATATATGTTGGTTAGTTGATACACTTCCTATGCTAATTAAGCCTTTGTCATGTCATGGGCAAAAACTTACAAGCTGTTAATTTTGTTATAGGTCAGATGTTCGCCTTCGCTGTATCAAAGATAAGGCCAAGACTGTAGATTGCAATCACTGTGTGCCTGGTAGGGTCTCTGTTTATTTAGTTGCTGAGTTAGTTCCTTTTTCCTACCCATCTCTCATCTGTCGGAACTGAAGACTCGTGTGCGACACATCCCAGGCTCTCTTGCCAGCCGCCTTCTTGTTCGGCTCTCCAGGGAAGGGCACTGATGAAGATCGGAAGCGGGTAGGGGACAGCAGTCGTGTGTTCTGAGCTTCTGACGTCGCCTCTTGCAGCGGTTGTGGCAGCAGTGGGTACCGTAGACCAGCAGCCCAGCTGTGGCAGTGTTTACAGCGGTGGCTTCATGTCTTGGTCCTTGGTCCTTTGGTTCTTGCTCAGGTAGCTCAGTTTCGACAACAGCAACTTCACCTTCACCTGCACCCATGGGACGGGCAAGACCTTTTAGTTTTCAACTCCAGTCTGAGAGGCAGTATTATCTTCTGTAATTATCAATCCGTATGGATCCTTTATGCTCCCGTATCCCTAGTCCAGCCTTTCACCTTCATTATCAACTCCTGTATGAAATTTGCTCTGCTCAATATACCTAGAAGGTTTTCTGTTTCTTGATTGGACACTAACAGACAAATGGATGCTCCTCAGAACCCAGTGGGTTCTGAGGTTGGGCAGTGGTAGTATTTGCCCTGGGTGTGTGGGCATACAGAGATGCTGTGCCTGTGGAGCATTTGAAAGTGATGGGTAGAAGTGAACCACCCTGGAGCCTACTTTTCTAAATCACATGAAGTACACCTCCCTGAAGAGCTATAGGCGTAGGTTCAGTACCTGTTCAGTGTTCCTTTGCCCTGGAGCAGATCACTCCTAGCACCCTGTCCTTGAAACTCTCCCAACTTCATGCAGTCATTCAGGCACCCAGGTTTTACCCCTGGAGCATCTGATAGAGCCTTAGGACTCTCCTGGATCTTGGTGGCAGATGAGGGAATAAGGAGGGGAGCTTTCTGGGACAGGCCTGCAGGAGATGTTTCTCATGACCCCCACATTCCACTGGCCTGAACTCAGTGACTAGCACCATCTTGGGAAAAGAAGATCATCCATGTGTCCTTGCTCCAGAGGAGAATGGCTTGGTAAATAGCTCTCCAATATCTGTTTTTAATATCCTTACTATTTAGAGCATAAACTATTTTGTAAATTGTTGATAGTCAAAGCTATGGTTTTTTTCAGTGGTCATGTATGGATGTGAGGGCTGGACCGTAAAGAAGTCTGAGCACCAAAGAATTGATGCTTTTGAACTGTGGTGTTGGAGAAGACTCTTGAGAGTCCCTTGGACTGCAAGGAGATCCAACCAGTCCATCCTAAGGGAAATCAGTCCTAAATATTCATTGGAGGTACTGATGCTGAGGCTGAAGCTCCAATACTTTGGCCACCTGATGTGAAGAGCTGACTCATTGGAAAAGACCCTGATGCTGGGCAAGATTGAGGGCAGGAGGAGAAGGGGACGACAGAGGATGAGATGGCATCACTGACTCAATGGACATGAATTTGAGCAAGCTCCGGGAGATAGTGATGGACGGGGAAGCCTGATGCATTGCAGTCCATGGGGTCGCAAAGAGTTGGACACGACTGAGTGGCTGAGCAACAACAAAAGAGCATAAGCTATTTTGTAAGTTGTTCGTTGATCCTGGCAGGCAAACACTATTTAATTTCTTCATTCCTTTTTAGAAAAATAACTTTAAAAATTATTATTATGTTTAAAATTTGTTGACCATGCCCCGCGGCATGAGAGATCCTAGTTCCCTGACCAGGGATGGAACGCACATCCCCTCCAGAAGATGAGTCTTAATGACAGGACCACCATGAAAGTCCCTATGTTTCATTTCTAACCCCGTCACCCATAGGAAGACCTATTAACAAAAGCACATTTATTTTGCAACAGCTTTATTGGGATGTAACTCACACATCACAGAATGCATGCACTTAAAGGGTACCCTTCAGTGGTTTTAAAATATATTCAGAGTTGTGCGATCATCCCCACAGGCCATTGTAGAACATTTTCATCACCCCCCAAAAAGAACCCTCCAGACAGCAGTCATTCCGCATTCCCATGACCCCTTCAGCCTTAGGCAGTAAGTAATCAGCTTTCTGGGCTTCCAAGGTGACTCAGTGGTAAGGAATCTGCCTACGAATGCAGGAGACACAGGAGATGTGGGTTCAGTCCTTGGGTCGGGAAGATCCCCTGGAAAAGGAAATGGCAACCTGCTCCAGTATTCTTGCTTGGAAAATCCCATGGACAGGGGAGCCTGGCAGGCTACAGTCATGGGGTCTCAAAGAGTCAGACACGAATGAGCACCAGAGCACACACGCACACACTCAGCTTTCTGTTTCCATTCTCTTTTCACGCTGCTGTTGAAAAGCCTGGTGTGAGTTCTACTTATTTTGTGGGAAACATGTAGGTTTTTCTTTTCAACCCTGAATTTTATTCATGGAAACTAGGATTTATTCAGCTGTGAGTCTTTTTCATTGATCTTAGTCTTCACTGAGCCCTTTTAGGCAGAAACTCATAAAGCACATTTATTTTTATTACCATTCCCAGGCAATTGCCATCTGGTTTGTGTATTTTTTTTTTTTTACTGAAATATAGTTGATTTATAATGTTGTGTTTGTTTCAGGTGTACAGAAAAGTGATTCATATCTGTATCTATCTATCTATCTCAGATGATTTTCAATGCTGTTCATGCATTTTGTGAGAAGTGGTTTAACTTGAGTGTTAACTTCCAAGAGATGTAATATTTGCTTAAGTCCAAGACATGTGTTAGAAGTATAGCAAGAATGATGCATTTCTGCCTGGACAGATGTCACTGTCCTGTCTCCAACTCTAGGCAGTAAGAGTCCTACAGAGTGTAGTTAGAAGGAAAAATAGGAGAAACAGTTCTGCGAGGTATTTTCTGTATGTTTGCTGCTGCTGCTGCTAAGTCGCTTCAGTCGTGTCCGACTCTGTGCGACCCCATAGACGGCAGCCCACCAGGCTCCCCCGTCCCTGGGATTCTCTAGGCAAGAACACTGGAGTGGGTTGCCATTTCCTTCTCCAATGCATGAAAGTGAAAAGTCAAAGTGAAGTTGCTCAGTTGTGTCCAACTCTTAGCGACCCCATGGACTGCAGCCTACCAGGCTCCTCCATCCATGGGATTTTCCGGGCAAGGGTACTGCAGTGGGTGCCATTGCCTTCTGTATGTTTACCTTGCCATAAATCTTGACCATGACACTCATGATTCCAGCCTCCTCACTGGTCTCCAGGATTCCTGTTTCCACCAGAGTTTGTTAGCAGTGCATTTTCTGCAGGAATTTAGCTCTTGTGTACCTACGATCTGCTCCCCGTTCCTAATCCCCTTAGTGCTGATGCTACATGTTAGGTAATGAAGACTGCAGTTTGCACAAGACCACCCTTTTCCACCAGAGAGTGACAGGTCAGTGCTGGGGACAGACACTTTAAAAAAATATTTAGGAAGTATTTGATGATTTATTGATTTTTAAAGGAGTGTGTGTGTTTGTGTGTTTCTTTTAGCCAAGTGGTTAGAGGTTTTCCTATGATCATTCTGTTCTCGGTTTTCAGTTTGATTCCACGGTGGTCAGAAAGCATACTGTGTCTTTTGCTGTGGCCAAAGTCAGTTGAGTGACGTGCTGACATGGACATTCCAGAAAGCTGCTTCCGTTTGTTCCAAATTTCATTGTTTCTTCCAACACTCCCATCTGCTGGATGTCTGGCAGTTGCTGGTGTTGCCAGCAAGGTCCTCTGTAATCCTCTTGGGCTCTGCATGGCTTTGCAGGCATTAGCCCTCCAGCAGACATTCTTTGGTTATATCCTCGGTCGGGTGGTGTGCCTGGCAAACGCGTGACTGTGTTGAATGGGAACCTTCACTCTGCTGGGACAGCTCTATGATGTCCTGGGGTAGATGGAGGCCAAAGCTGTCTGAGTGCTGAGACTGGGGCTGAGGAGAGACTTGCTTGCAGCTAGGAGCTGCCCTTACTTGCAATCCTGAGACCTCCTCCCTTCAAGGCTGAGACAGGTCTGACCAGAGAATGGCTCCCCATTGCAGGACCCCCGTCTTGTGCCTCTTTCCTGTACACATTATACAGGAGGGAAGAATCAAAACTTCGGGGAGCTGAATTGTCCCAAGAAAGGGCCAGAGGTCTTCCTGGTAGAAAGGATGGTCCCAGAAGGAAACGGGACGCTGGGAGGTGTGAGCAGAGGGGCAGTAACTTATCTATGGTGAGAGGATTGTGGGGACTGGTAGAAGTAAGGGGAGCTAGGGTTCGATTTTAAAATTTCTTGTTTTGCTTTGTTCCAATGTAGTGCACATTTCCCCCTGATCTTCCTGACTTCGTAGGTCATTGTGTAAATGAAGGGATGAGTTACGCTGCCACTCGAGGGACATATTTGGGGAGAGTCCTACAGTTGTATTAGGCAGCATCAAACATCCGGTGGCTCAGACAGTAAAGAATCTCCTTGTAATGCAGGAGACCCAGGGTGGACCCCTGGGTTGGGAAGATTCCCCTGGAGAATGGAGTGGCTGCTGCTGCTGCTGCTAAGTCGCTTCACTCGTGTGCGACTCTGTGCGAACCCAGAGACGGCAGCCCACCAGGCTCCCTCGTCCCTGGGATTCTCCAGGCAAGAACACTGGAGTGGGTTGCCATTTCCTTCACCAATGCATGAAAGTGAAAAGTGAAAGTGAAGTCGCTCAGTCGTGTCCGACTCCTAACAACCCCATGGACTGCAGCCTACCAGGCTCCTCCGTCCATGGGATTTTCCAGGCAAGAGTACTGGAGTGGGGTGCCATTGCCTTCTCTGAACGGAGTGGCTACCCACTCTAGTATTCTTGCCTGGAGGATTCCACGGACAGAGGAGCCTGGCGGGCTACAGTCCCCTGGACTGCAAAGAGTCGGTCAGGACTGAGAGGCTTACACTCACTCAAACATCTCAGGAATTAGAGTAAATAATATTTTTGTGAACTAATGTTAAAAGTTAAGATTAGTGCCATATATCAGATTTTAAAATCAGGACAGGATTCACGCTGGCTTTGCCTGAATCATCTCTCTCAGTGGCTCTGTTCTCAGCCCTGCACACTTGGGGCAGAGACAGGGAGAGCTGAGAAAGGCGCCCCCAGCCCATGGCCAGCAGGGTTCAGAATGAAGATGAAGACTGACACAGGTCAGGGAACTTGTGTATGACCCAGTCACCGCAAACTCCCCTCTAGTTTCTGGGGAGATGGGGATGAGGAGGGGAGGAAAACCCGCTTTTCCAGAGAGACAATTAATGTTGGGCTTAGAAACGGTAAGGGACAAAGTGCCTTTCAGATACCTCTATCCTTCACCTCTAAGTTATTTATTGAATAATTCTCTGTGTGTGTTATATGTGGAGTTCTCTAAAGTATCCATTTGAATCAGATAATAAAAAAGAACTTCTGATATGCAGATACTTTATTGAAATGAAAATGTATTTGAGATTTCAACAATTGTCTTGCAGTGTGTCGATTAAAAGACAAAAAAGACAGACAGCTTGTGGTATATACTCATCGCCAGTCGACATTTCTGAGCCAAAGTTCTTGCAGAAAGTTAGAATGGTTTACAGTATATACTGTTGTATATGGCTTCCTGAAAAACAAACAAACAACAAATCACTTAGATTTTTAGCTCCCTCTTGCAAAATAAAATCTTGCACAATAAACGTTTCTTCTAGTTGTTATCTTGAATGCATTCACACACATCTGACATTCAAGAGAATTAGTGCTGGAAGTTAAATCAGAATGATCCCATTTATCCGATCATTCAGGAGACATTTATTAATCCCAAAGAAGTGCTGGTGCTTCCAGATCTTATCCCCACCAGAGGTCCCTTGAGTAAGTTCTTTTCTGCATATTTCTTGCTGTAATAACTTATCTATAATGACGCTACGTATATTATCAGTTTTCCATAGAATCGTGACAATCTCAGCTTCAATACAAGGACCCAAGACATTTTTGAATTCTTGTGCAGACTTTCTGTCAGAAATGTAGAAAATAGCCTGGACCTTTATCTTTGACTTTGTAGCCCACAAAATCTTGAGGCTGTGACTCAGAAAGAGCCATCTGAGTTAGGCTTTTTGAGAAAAAAAGCCTAGCATCCTTCATTGTAAGGATCATAGTAAATGATGTAATTTACCATTTTCACTGTTTCGAATATACCTAACACCATATTCACTCTGCAGTCAGTACGACCAATCTCCAGACTGTCTTCAGGTTACAAAAATGAAACTAAATACCTGTCAAATAACTCCCATTTTCCCTCAGTATCCGACTTCTGAAAGCCACTATTCCACCCTGTGGCTCTGTGAGATTGGCTACTCCTGAAACCTGGTGTAAGAGTTAGGCTACCTTTGTCTTTTTGTGACTGGTTTATTTCACTGACCATAATGTGTGTGTGTGTGTGTGTGTGTGTGTGTGTGTGTGCCTCTGTGCCTACTGGGAAATTGAGGGTTAGGTAGACCCTTTGCTTTTCCCTCGATTGTCTTTTAAATTTATTATTCACTGAAGATTTCAGCCCTGTATCCTTGGACATCTTTCCTGATGTCAAAGTCATCAGACTCACCACACAACGAAATAAACGGAAATATAGCACATTCATCACTTGCTTTGGTGTAACGAATAACAAACGTAGAGTCTATTTGTCCCTGTCCCTTGGTTGTAAAAGCACATCAGAAGAAGCTGAAATTACCAACATCTGTTTGAAATTGGCCAGAGTTTCATTTGACTGCTGGAGAAAACATTGCTTTAATTCATCTACAGCATTTTCCTCATTTTGAGTCTGTAGGAAATCTTTAACATATGCTCTGTATTCATCCTTGGACACAGTGGGATCAGCTGCTTTATCAACCACATTGTCAAGAAGGGAGCAGCCAGAAGACCCTGGGAAGAAAGAAGCAAACATGGGCTCCATTGTGTGCGCATGAACATCTTTGGAGGGCAGAACCATGATGGTTGTCATTCGTTTACATCCCTGTAGAGATGTCTATTCAGAAAGATTGTGGCAAATGGTCTTCAGTTCTCTATTCTATGAGAGTAAACTTGGGATCTGGGATTTTTCTAAGACCTAAAACACCTGTGCTTCCTCTTGCTAGCCTCTAGAAGCCAAACCTTATGTAACCCTGGCTAAGGAGGGCATTGAGGAAGTGAGACGTTCTGACTCAGGGCAACATATTAAACTTTATCTGGTCTTTCTTTGTTCAGAGTCATATGATGCTTCACCATTATCATTCCAAGTAACAAGTAAAATTTCCCAGGATTGTACATGTACTGGTTCTAGAATGTTGTCCATTAGCTCTGTTGGTGTTAATGATTTTCTGAAACAAACAAAAACAAACAAAATAATGTACAAATGAAATTCTTGTTTGTGAAGTGATCTGTTGTGGCGACCTCGGTTGGGTAGGAGAAAGAACTCTGGAACTGGATTAGAGAGAACTGGCTTTTATTCTTGGGTCTGTAATTTCTTGTTTAGTTGACCTTGAGCCTGTCACCTTGAACACATCTGCAAGTACTTGAGGAACAAACGAGGGGAGGATATTTAAAAGAGCTCTGTAGGACTTCTTTGGAGGCACAGCAGATAAGAATCCGCCTGCCAATGTGGGGGACGTGAGTTCGACCCCTACTGGGGAAGATTCCACAAGCCTTAGGGCAGCTAACCCTGCGTGCTACAGCTGCTGTGCCCACACTCTACGGCCCTTGCTTTGCAACAAGAGAAGCCATTGCAATGAGAGGCCCTCGCACCCCAGTGAAGAGTTGCCCCCACTCGCCACAACTAGAGAAAGCCTGGGCAAAGTAACGAAGACATAGTGCAACTAGGAATAAATAAACAGAAATGAAAAAAGAAGAAAAGAGCTTTGTAAGTTGAATAAAGTAAACTGTGTCTGTGACTTATGACCGAAGACTAGACTAGCTGCCAGGGCATTAGTCTCTAACTGGATCTCCACTGGGGAAGGAAACCTCCAAGGAGGTGTGAGCTCCCCTCTTCAGGCAACACTGAGCAGGGAGGGACTGGGAGGAAAGGCATTCCAGAAGGGCTCAAATCAGCTGTGAAAACTTGTGAAGAGTTGGAACCCCCAACTGGGTGCAGGACCCTGGGTCGCCCACCGCAGCCTGAACTTCACCTCCTGGAAGATTTCCTGTTTCTTTTCATATTTAAGGAGACTCCAAGAGTGCATTTTTCAGGAAACCCATCTGGTATAAAATCAGGAATCATCAGAGCATCTCTTCCCCTTGCCCTGCTGAAATGCCTAATTCTAGTAGTCAGTCACTAGCCTCATCCCGATTTCATGGCACCTGTGACAACGGTGGGACACCCTGAATGTCGTGAGACACTATGTGCAGCCCCAGGGCAGAGGCAAAGCTTACAAAGGGCCTTCTTTCAGATGTTTTGGAATGAGTGATGACGCTTACGTCTCTGGTGGGCAGGCCTGTCCTGTACTGGTGCTTGGGGGTTGGGAGCTTTTGCACAGGGAACCAGACAGCAACCTTAGCCCCACATCTGTGCACCCGTCAGTACTCACCTGCATAGCAGTACAGGGGGAGGGCGACCAGCATGAGGACCGTCACCAGCTTCATGTTGGAGGCAGCTGCTGCTGACAAGTCAGTCTAATGTGTCAGAGAAGAAGGAACTCACTTTAGAGGTGAGTGCCCAGAATGCCTCCTTTTATTCTCCAGGTCACCATGCTAATCCTTCCCACAAATGAGGAAATGAGTCACAGGATAAACCTGGCATTGGACCAGGAAACAACAGCAGGAACCGACAAGAACCCAGACAGCCTGTGTTTCTGTTGGTAGAAAACTGAGGAGACAGAGTCTTTGGGACCCCAAACAATTTCGTAACTGCCATCATGATATATGACTTTCAGTTCAGTTCAGCCACTCAGCCGTGTCCGACTCTTTGTGACCCGATGGACTGCAGCACGCCAGGCCTCCCTGTCCATCACCAACTCCCAGAGTTTACTCAAACTCACGTCCATTGAGTCAGTGATGCCATCCAACCATCTCATCCTCTGTCATTCCCTTCTCTCACCTTCAATCTTTCCCAGTATCAGGGTCTTTATAAATGAGTCAGTTCTTCGCATCAGGTGGTCAAAGTATTAGACTTACAGCTTCAGCATCAGTCCTTCCAATAAATATTCAGGACTGATTTCCTTTAGGATGGACTGGTTGGATCTCCTTGCAGTCCAAGGGACTCTCAAGAGTCTTCTCCAACACCACAGTTCAAAAGCATCAGTTCTTCGGTGCTCAGCTTTCTTTATAGTCCAACTCGCACATCCATACATGACCACTGGAAAAACCATAGCTTTGACCAGACAGACCTTTATTGGCAAAGTAATGTCTCTGCTTTTTAATATGCTGTCTAGGTTGGTCGTAACTTTTCTTCCAAGGAGCAAGCCTCTTTCAATTTCACGGCCGCATTATATGACTTTTTAAGTAAAATGAATGCAAGTCTGCTTTCTGAATGAAGCAAAGCACAGCATGGCAAGCCTGTGTTGTCCTCCTTGTTTTTATTATTATTATGATCATCATTATCTCTTCTTCCTCCTCCTCTTGTTTCTACTCTCTTCTTCTTCAAAGTGCAAGTAGCATATGCTGTGGGTCTGTTCTGCAGGTTTACCAAGCACAAGAGCTGGGTGTGATGCCACATACCTCCTCTGGGAGGCAGAGTTCTCTTGCCTATGGAAGCTTTTTTTCAGTAAGGTGTTTAAAATTTGGGAAATGTTAAAAATTAAAAAAACTAAAAATCTACAAGGAGATCAAACAAGTCAATCCTAAAGGAAATCAGTCCTGAATATTCACTGGAAGGACTGATGCGAAGAACTGATTCATTGGAAAAGACCCTGATGCTGGGAAAGATTGAAGACAGGAGGAGAAGGGGACGACAGAGGATGAGATGGTTGGATAGCATCACCGTCTGGTTGGACATGAGTTTGAGCAAGCTGCAGGAGTTGGTGATGGACAGGGAAGCGTGGCATGCTGCAGTCCATGGGGTGGTAAAGAGTCAAACATGGCTGAGAGACTGAACTGAACTGAAAAATTAAAAATGTCCCACCTCTGTGAAGTTTGTTTTATCAAAGACTATCTCACTTAGTTCACTCAGTTTCATCAATTTCTTCCATTATAAATCTATGAATGAATTTTCATCTACTTTTTGTTAGGTTTTTAGGGTTTTCCTTTCACTGACACAAAGGATGTTGTGAAGTAGAAAAGCTGATTGCTTAGGGGAGGCAAAGCTGAATGGTGGAATGGCGATGGGATCTGGGTTCATACAGATGTGGATTTGAAGCAGGGATGCAACACCTAATCATGAAGGGTCCTTGGACAAACTCGTGGTCATTCTGAGCTTCTTTTTCTTCATTGCTAAAAGGGGCATAAATGATGCCATGCTTGGTTTTGTCAAGATGAGACTCCATGTAAAGAGCCTATCACAGGGCTTAAAACAGGGTATCATGGATTAGTGGGAGGTTCATTCATCCACCCACCCATCCATTCATCTATCTATCCATCCAACCACCCATTCATCTTTCCATCTATCCATCCACCCATCCATCCACTTCATTTATCTATCCACCCACCCATCCATCCATTCATCATTTAGCAACACCAGGAGCTTCTGCTCTGACTGGGCCCTTTGCTATGTGTCACACATTCATTTGCAGGGATAAGTTAGACCCGGACCTTGCCCCTGTGGTGCTTACAGGGCAGGCAACAGACAAGCCTTCAACTGAATGAGAGATATCACAAAGCAACCGCTCTAAAAACTAAACAACCACTAAGGACAGCATCCTGCAGGGAGGTCCAGGCGAGTTGTAGGAAGAAGGCCTTTTAAGCTTGGATGAGTGGACAATGACATCCTAGGGAAGTTCTGGGAAGAGTGTTCTATGCGGAGGGAACAGCAAGTACAGAGGCCCTGAGGAGCAGATTGTGCTTGTCATGACAAGGAAAGCAAGGAAAGTGTATCTCTTGATGTCACAGCGGGGACAGGCTAGCCTCCTAAGAGAGAACCCACACCAGTTGAAATAGGGGTGATAGAAAGGGAATAGGAACAAGGGAAACAAGGTCAGCTTAGGTTCAAGGACTAGAGAGTCAGAGAAAAGAGTCAATAGTTAACTACCCATGAATGTATTATTTGCTCTCTGGATTATTTGGAACTCATCCCTTTCCATCATTCAGTTGGAACATAAATTGCCAAGAACACTACTGATTTAGCAAGAGGTAAGAAATAAGGAAGAAGGCTATGTTCTTACGTATGCATTTTCCCTCAGGTGACCATTGCTGGTGATCTGCCTTCCAAAGGCAAGTGAAGGACATTGGTAATGAAATAGGAGATGGTATCCCTGACCAGGACTTAATGGAGACTCTGGCTGGTCACCCAGTTGTTTGGACCTGCCTGTTACCTGCAGGGACCCTGGCCCCCCTCAGAGGTTTATTACTCTGAAACAAATCCCACATCATGTATGTGGTTCCCACAATAAAGAGGGGTGTTCTCCATAGCAAGGTATGATTGCTCTTAGGTGAATTAAATAACAGCTTGCCTTGCAAAAGACTACTTTGCAAGCCAGCATTTACAAGGAGAAATAGAAAAAATCAAAAGGTCAGGATGCTTGTGTTCTTGGCTTGATTTTGTTTTCTTTTCCAAAGGGATTTTGACTCAGGTCCCCAAATTAAGTCCTGACACTAGAGGTGTGAGGGACCTTCAGTTTCTGTGTGTGAGTGACATTTATTGGCCACCTACTATGATAGACCCCAGAGTAGGGGTGACTTATTCACAAATTTTACCCTGACTGCAGGAGACACAGGAGATGTGGGTTCGATTTTTGGGTCAGGAAGATCCCCTGGAGGAGGGCATGGCAATCCGCTCTAGTATTCTTGCCTGGGAAATTCCATGGACTGAGGAGCCTGGTGGGCTATAGTCCAAAGGGTCTCAAAGAGTCAGACACGACTGAGCAACTAACACACACTTTTTCCCTGACTACCTTGTGTTTGGGGGAAGAAAGCATTTGGGAAGGGAGTATAACGTTTGATCTGGTATTGAACTCACAGAAGACCTGAGATATGCTCATACTTATATTTTGGTCATTGGAGGCCACGGCATATTTAATGTAAGTAATAACATTTAGTGACAACCATTTTGTCCCCCCTCAGGGATTCATCCATTGATCCAAAAGTGTACCAAAATTATTTTGAAGTTTGGGTGCTCTATGCTCAGGTGTGTCTGACTCTTGTGACCCCATGGACTGTAGCCCGCCAGGCTCCTCCGTCCATGGGATTCTCCAGGCAAGGATCCTGGAGTGGGTTGTCATACCCTACTCCAGGGGACCTTCCCGACCCAGGGATCAAACCTGCATCTCTTATGTCTCCTGCACTGGCAGGTGGATTTTTCACCACTGCACCACGTTTTAAAATTTAGATGATCATAAAGTTGTTTTTTTTTTTAATTGTAAGTGACCCAGATGAATCAGCTCCACAATATTCTGGGGACAAGATAACACCCCTATTTCTTTATTTTCATTCCTTCGGTAAAACTGGTTCTGTCTCCCACCTCCAGGGCTGTGGGAACATTAACCCGGGGCATGTTCTTTGGAGGTGAGTCTCTTCCTCCTTAAGATTATGCCAAAGTCTAAAAGTCTTAAGAACTGAAATGTCACCTGTCATGTCAGTAAACAAGGATGTGCTTCTGGTGGAGACGCACTTAACCAGGCCAGAAACTTCAGGAGAGGCCCTGGTTTGGGAGACATTTTTGTCATCAGTGAGTTGTCTGTTGTTCAAGTCATCAGGCCTTTCCTAGACCGGATGCCCCACCCCTTGCCTTGGGCTCAGCCCACTGTCGGGATTTCACAGCTGTGCCTCTGTGCACGATGGGAATAGTCTTAGGAATGTTGTGCGGTCCTAGCATGTTACAACATGTAAGTGCTTAGAATAGGACTGGGCACAGAGCAGGAAGAGCCTACATGTCAGCTGCTAGCGATTAATTTTATAAAGTGGAGAAATGCGTTATGATCAGCTTGGAAAGACTACTAGGACCTTTCGAGACTACTGAACTCTCTGCTTCAGCTTTACCTTCTCTAAAATACCCACGGAAGCCTTATGGTCAGATCCGAGGTGAAAGGTAATGAGTTTGAAAATAAAGCATTGTACCTTTTTTAATTGGACTTCCCTGGTCTCTCAGTGGTAAAGAACGTGCCTGCTAAAGCAGGACATGTGGGTTCAATCCCTGGGTCAGGAAGATTCCCTGGAGAAGGACATGGCAACCCACCCTAGCATTCTTGCCTGGGAAATTTTAGGAACAAAGGAGCCTGGTGGGCTACAGTCCATGGTGTCACAAAAGAGTAGGATATGACTTAGCAATGAATTAACTACAATCCCTTTTACTTTTTTATTTGGCTGCACCGGCTCTTAGTTGTGGCACATAGGACCTTTAGTCAGGCATGTGGGATCTAACTCTCTGACCAGGGACTGAACCTGGTCGGCCTGCATTGAGAACACAGAGTTTTAGCCACGGATCTACCACCAGATGGCAACCCACTCCAGTGTTCTTGCCTGGAGAATCCCAGGGACAGAGGAGCCTGGCAGGCTACAGTCTTTGGGGTCGCAAGAGTCAGACAGGACTGAGCAACTAAGCACGCCAACACCAGGGAAGTTCCTAAAGCACTCTATCTTGATCCCAACATTCCACAGTGGCTACACTAATTTCCATTCTCACCAACAGTGTAGGAATGTTGGACTGCAAGGAGATCCAACCAGTCCATCCTAAAGGAAATCAGTATTGGATATTCATCGGAAGGAATGAATTACAGTTTTGTCTGGTTATATGCCCAGGAATGGGATTACTAGATGATAATGCAACTCTTTAATTTTTTAAGAAATCTCCGTACTGTGCTCCAGAGTTAGTTCAGTTCTGTTCAGTTGCTCAGTCATGTCCGACTCTTTGCAACCCCGTGGAGTGCAGCACAACAGGCTTCCCTGTCCTTCACTCTCTCCCAGAGTTTGCTCAAACTCATGTGCACGGAGTCAATGATGCCATCCAACGATTTCATCTTCTGTTGTCCCCTTCACCTCTTGCCTGCCATCTTTCCCAGCACCAGGGTCTTTCCCAGTGAGTCAGCTCTTCACATCAGGTGGCCAAAGTATCGGAGCTTTGGCCTCTTGATGAAAGTGAAAGAGGAGAGTGAACAAGTTAGCTTAAAGCTCAACATTCAGAAAACTAAGATCATGGCATCTGGTCCCATCACTTCCTGGTAAATAGATGGAGAAACAGTGAGCAACTTTATTTTGGGGGGCTCCAAAATCACTGGAGATAGTGACTGTAGCCATGAAATTAAAAGACGCTTACTCCTTGGAAGAAAAGCTATGACCAACCTAGACAGCATATTGAAAAGCAGAGACATCACTTTGTCAACAAAGGTCCATCTAGTCAAAGCTGTGGTTTTTCCTGTGGTCATGTATGGATGTGAGATTTGGACTATAAAGTAAGTCGAGCGCCGAAGAGTGTTGGAGAGGACTCTTGAGAGTCCCTTGAACTGCAAAGAGATCCAACCAGTCCATCCTGAAGGAAATCAGTCCTGAATATTCACTAGAAGGACTGATGCTGAAGCTGAAACTCCAATACTTTGGCCACCTGATGAGAAGAACTGACTTCATTTGAAAAGACCCTGATGCTGGGAAAGATTGAAGGCAGGAGGAGGAGAGGATGACAGAGGATGAGATGGTTGGATGGCATCACCGACTCAATGGACGTGAGTTTGAGTAAACTCCGAGAGTTGGCGTTGGGCAGGGAGGCCTAGCATACTGCAGTCCATGGGGTCTCAGAATCGGACACGACTGAGCGACTGAACTGACCATACTTGAGTCATTATTTTAGAAGACTGTGCAGAAGGTGCTGAACAATGGCAGAGGAAGTGGTGGTAGTAGCCAAGTTTGATTATGTGGCCCAGCAAGAGCAAGAGCTGGACATCAAGAAGAACGAGAGACTGTGGCTTCTGGATGACTCTAAGTCCTGGTGGCGAGTTCGAAATTCCATGAATAAAACGGGTTTTGTGCCTTCTAACTATGTGGAAAGGAAAAACAGTGCCCGGAAAGCATCTATCGTAAAAAACCTTAAAGATACCTTAGGCATTGGAAAAGTGAAAAGAAAACCTAGTGTGCCAGATTCTGCATCTCCTGCTGATGATAGCTTTGTTGACCCAGGGGAACGTCTCTATGACCTCAACATGCCTGCTTATGTAAAATTTAACTATATGGCAGAGAGAGAGGATGAATTATCATTGATAAAAGGGACGAAGGTGATCGTCATGGAGAAATGCAGTGATGGGTGGTGGCGGGGTAGCTACAATGGACAAGTTGGATGGTTCCCTTCAAACTATGTGACTGAGGAAGGCGACAGTCCTTTGG
The DNA here is from genome assembly GCF_032405125.1 of Capricornis sumatraensis. Taxonomy (NCBI): domain Eukaryota; kingdom Metazoa; phylum Chordata; class Mammalia; order Artiodactyla; family Bovidae; genus Capricornis; species Capricornis sumatraensis. The sequence goes on from NC_091076.1 coordinate 10,289,983, forward strand.
GTGACCATGTGGGTCAGAGAAGTTAGCAGCAGTCGTCAATAGCCTAAATACTGGGCAAGTGTTACATGTGGTTCAGGCTCTTTACCCGTTCAGCTCGTCCAATGATGAAGAACTTAACTTTGAGAAAGGAGATATAATGGATGTTATCGAAAACCCTGAAAATGACCCTGAGTGGTGGAAATGCAGGAAGATCAGTGGAATGGTTGGTCTGGTACCAAAAAACTATGTTACCATTATGCAGAATAATCCATTAACATCAGGTTTGGAACCATCGCCTCCACAGTGTGATTACATTAGGCCTTCACTTACTGGAAAGTTTGCTGGCAATCTGTGGTATTATGGGAAAGTCACCAGGCACCAAGCAGAAATGGCATTAAATGAAAGAGGGCATGAAGGTGATTTCCTCATTTGTGATAGTGAATCTTTGCCAAATGATTTCTCAGTATCACTAAAAGCACAAGGGAAAAACAAGCAGTTTAAAGTACAACTAAAAGAGACTGTCTACTGCATTGGGCAGCGTAAATTCAGTACCATGGAAGAACTTGTAGAACATTACAAAAAGGCACCAATTTTTACAAGTGAACAAGGAGAAAAATTATATCTTATCAAGCATTTATCATGATACTGCTGACCGAAGTGAACTGCTGTACAGTTGTAATTCGTCGTGTAATTGAAGACTGAGAAAATGTCAGTCCAGTCATGCTTGATTGGAAATTGCTGTTTCTAACTCTATATGAGAATTGACTGTAATACATAAAATATTTTTATTATAATTCAGCCCATATATATATATATACTACATACAGCAAGTATCTGCATAGAGCAGTTCCTTATCCTTGGTCTTCTGTTTTATTGTTTTCTTTGCTCTTCTCTTGCTTCTAATATTAAGGTTTTATATTTTGAACAAATGATGCAAATCAAAAGTCTTTATATGAAAGAATTTCTTTATTGCCTTTCCTTTATTTTCTTGTAAGGTACCACCTTAGTTACTTCTGCAATCGTTTCTATTCATGTAAAATTATTATATCTATTATATCAACATATACCATATGCTAAAATAAATTTCTTGGAGAGTTAAAAAAAAAAAAAAAGTATCGGAGCTTTGGCTTCAGCATCAATCCTATGCATTGTTTTACAGCATTGGACTTTGTTTTCACCACCAGACTGAATGACACTTCCGCTTTAGCCCAGCCTCTTCTTTCTTTATGGAGCTGTCTCTCCTTTCTTTCTCTGTAGCATATTGGACACCTACTGACCTGGAGGACTCATCTTCTGGGGTCATATCTTTTTGCCTGTTCATTGTGTTCATGGGGTTCTCAAAGCAAAGTCATTACAAAGAATGAAATTATGCCATTTGTGGCAACATGGATGGACCTGGAGATTATCTTACTAAGTGAAGTAAGTCAGAGGGATTCTTGTGACCTGGACTTACACAACTGCCTTGTGTGAACTCCAGACTGACCCCCATGGGGATCTGGTAGTTTTCTTCTCCAGCCCTTTGCTGCGTGTGAGCCCTCCTTCCTCACTGTTCTTGTCTCAGTCCATCTGAGTTGAAAATCGTTATTCATTCCTGAGGCCACATCAAGGACAGCCGCGTGTTTTCATGTCCTTTCCTGGCCCCTCAATCTATGGAGATCTCCCTTCCAAAGTCCTTTTGGCACTCCATGGTGAGCTCTCTTTTGATCTCTGCAGAACCCTGAATCCGTAGCCCTCTCCTCCCTGGTCTGTTCCTTGAGGGCATGGCTGGTGCACCTCTGATCTTTGTGTGAAGGGAACTATGGTAAGTGCTTAAATAATCATTGTGTCAGTGTTTTTTTTTTTGAGACAGATCTTGAATTGATACAAAGACTTCACTGATGATAATACCTACTTTTACTACTAAGTCTATTTAGAAAGAGAAGCTTATTTAAACTTGACTCTCTACTAAAGGATCAAACCCAACATTAAAAGCAGGCATTAGCCTGACATCCTGGTGCTAACACTATCTTCTTTATGCTCTGGATGAGGACTTTGGAGTCAAAATAAGGAGAGGACAGGTCAAGAGAGAAGGAAGTTGGAACCCAAGCCATCTGAGGACTGTTTCCAAGAAGTAAGCATTATCTTGATCCAATCTAACCTGGATCCATCCACTGACTTAGAGTGGTGAGCCGGATTTGGAAGCTGAGCCAGGGTCAAGAGTCACCTCCAGCTAATTCTCTTTGGCTCATCCACCAAAATCCTGCACTTTACACAACTGACATTTCCAAAAACTCTGTGGTTAAGCTTTTCATCCCCATACCCATGTGATAGCTACATGGCTAATTAGATATTTATGCCATTCTCTTCCCTGTTCAGTTGGTAACTTTCCCCTCACTTCATGGCCACTTTTTGTTGCTAATCATTGACATCCGCAGTTGTGAACCTCCGGTCCTTAGGGACATTATGCAGGGTATGTGGAAGAACTTGAATGAAGTATTTCCATTGCTAGAACAGTGATTCTCTACTGCGGCTGGTACCCACGCTCTTTCCTCCAACACTGTGGACATTCGTCAGTGTCTGGAGATGTTTTGGGTGCCCGCACAGGGTGGGTGGCATGCTGTTCCCATCAAGTGGGTAGAGACCAGGGATGCTGCTGGACAACCTGCAGTGCCCGGGGCATCTACTCAAAGAAGACTTCTTCAGCCTCAAATGTCAGGAAAGCCACGGTTGAGAAATTCAAGAACAGGGAAACATCTAAGTTGTTTGTCCTTATGAGGAGGTAGCTACCTACTCCGGGGCTGTAAGTGCAGCCTCAGGGCAGACAGATGCTGGCAGGAGCATGGGCATCTGTAGCCTCCAGTACAGGGATGTTCAGCTTCATATCCATGCCTTTTCCCAGGCTTGTCCTCACTCCTGGGGGGCGGGGGGGTGGGAAGGGTGGGGCTGGGGTTCCTTTCTCCTCTGTTATCCTCATCCACTTTGTCTTTCAAGATCTGACTCAGCCACCACCTCCCTAAGCAAGTCTTTCTTCCCAGAGGATGCAAACTGTTAGGAGCTTCGTTCATCCTCGAATATCTAGAGGCCACTCATTTCTATAACTGACTCTCATTCTTAGTGATATACTTCCTAGTTTTCTTCAATTCTCACTCATGTCTTATCACTTAATGATAATTAATTCCTTAAGGAAAATCAGTCATTCTTTCAACAGAACACATCCAGTTTCTCCTAAGTTTGGTGTAGCATAGATTCCAAGTTGGCCAGAGATACTTTCAAGCATCGTAACCAACTTTCGGGGTCAGACCTTGCGGCAAACCATTTTTCTCAGCCCTCTTTCTTCTGTCCAGGCTGTTTTTTTCATTTGTCTTACACCTTCCTGTACTTTACAGAATTTTTGTTTAAAATAACAATATAGGAGGATTGTTCAAAAACAAAGATATTGAAAAACAGTTTTCACAGAATAGAGAGCCCAGAAAAAAAACCCACACTCCTACAATCAATTCAGCTTCAACAAAGGAGGGAAGGATATACGATGGAGAAGAGACGATTTCTTCAGCAAGTGATGTCGGGACGCTGGACAGCTGTATGTAAATTGATGAAGTTAGAGCACACCCTTACGCTAGCCAGAAAAATAAACTCCAAATGGCTTAAAGGTTAAATGTAGACATGACACCATGAAATTCCTAGATGAGAACACAGGTGTAACAATCTCTGACATAAATCATAGCAATGTCTTCTTAGGTCATCTCCCAAGATAAGAGGAATAAAAGTGAAGTAAACTAATGCGGGAGCTTCTCTGGCTGCTTGGTGGTAAAGAATCCGCCTGCCAAAGCAGGAGGTGCAAGTTCAATCCCTGGGTCAGGAAGATCCCCTGGAGAAGGGAAGGGCAACCCACTTCAATATTCTTGCCTGGGAAAATCCCATGGACAGAGGAGCCTGGTGGGCTACAGTCCACAGTGTTGCAAAACACTTGGTCAGATACAGCTTAGGGGCTCAACAACAACAAAACTAATGGGACCTAATTAAACTTAAAAGCTTTTGCACAGTAAAGGAAACCATAAACTAAATTAAAAGATAGTCTATGGACTGGGAGAAAGTATTTGTGAACGGTGCATTCAGCAAGGGCTTAATTTCCAAAATATATAAACATACAACTCAATATTCAGAAAAAACAAGCAATCCAATAAAAAAAATAGGCAGAAGGCCTAAATAGATATCTTTCCAAAGAAGACATACAGATGGCCAATCGGCAAGCGGAAAGATGATTAATATTGCTTATTATGAAAGAAGTAGAAATCAAAACTACAATGAGGCACCACTTCACACTGGTCAGAACGGCTATCATCAAAAAGTCTACAAATAACATACGCTGAAGAGGTTGTGGAATAAAGGGAACTCTTCTACACTGTTGGTGGGAGTGTAAATTGATGCAGCCATTATGGAAACAGTAGAGAGGTTCCTTAAAAAAACTAAAAATAGAGTTGCCATATGATCCAGTGATCCCACTCCTGAGCATATATCTGAAGAAAACTCTAATTTGAAAAGTATGTGCACACCAATGTTCATAGCAGCACTATTTACAGTAGCCAAGACATGGAAGCAATCTAAATGTCCACCCACGGATAAATCGATAAAGAAGGTGTGATATATACACACAAAGGAATATTACTGAGCCATAAAAAAGAATGCTATAAGGCCAATTACAGCAACATGATGGACCAAGAGATTATCATACTATGAGAAGTAAGTCAGACAATCACTTACTATGGGAAAGACAATCACTTCTATGCAGAATCTAATGAATGATACAAATAAACTCCTTTACAAAACAGAAACAGATTCACAGATACAGAAAGCAGATTTATGGTTACCAAAGGGAAAAGGGGGTGAAGAGGATGGGGAGGAATGAATTAGGAGTTTAGGATTAGCAGATACAAACTATGATGCATAAAAGAGATAAATAACAAAGCCTCACTGTATAGCACAGGAAACTGTATTCAATATCTTATAATGAACTGTAATGGAAAACAATCTGAAAAAGAATAGATATAGATAGATAATTGAATCGCCTTGCTGTATACAAGAAACTAACACAACATTGTAAATCAATTATACTTCAATTTAAAAAACAAAAGAGTGAATTCCCTGGTGGTGCGGTGGTTAGGAATCAGCATTTTCACTGTTTTGGCACTGGTTCAATCCCTGGTCAGGAAACGAAGATTCTGCAAGTTGCACAACAGGGCGAAAGAAAAGAAAAAGAATATTTAAAACTGAAAGAGAAAAACAGTTCCCAAGGAAGAGCACTAGACACCTTCCATTCCCATCCTCACCATGTACTCTCATTCTCATCTACCACTTTCTTCATTGTCTCCTGGTATTGACACGTTCTCAATATTCTTTCTGTTCTCTACTGGTTAATGTATAAAACTCCATGTTCTTTCCTGTATATATGGGATTGCTTGCTTCTTTCTACAGGCTTCCCTGGTAGCTTAGTTGTGAAGAATACGCCTTTCAATGCAGAAGATGTGGGTTTGGTCCCTGGGTCCGGAAGATACCCTGGAGAAGGTAATGGCAAACCATTCCAGTATATTTGCTTGGAAGGTCCCGGGGACAGAGGAGCCTGGTGGGCTACAGTCCATGGGGTTGCAAAAGGGTCAGACATGACTAAACAGCAGCATACTTCTTTCTTCATCTACTTCCTCTTTTTTGTAACGCACACCCTCTAATACCTTTTGACAAAAAGCTCATTGGAGACAAAACTTTTGAAGATTTGTACTTCTGAAATATCTTTATTTTCATGTTTAAATGATAGTTGATTGCATATAGAATTATATCTGTCTTTAGCTTCAGATAAAGAAACCTGAGTGCCAAAGAACTGACATTTTTGAACTGTGGTGTTGAATAAGACTCTTGAGAGTCCCTTGGACTGCAAGGAGATCAAACCAGTCCATCCTAAAGGAAATCAGTTCTGAATATTCATTGGAAGGACTGATGCTGAAGCCGAAACTCCAATACTTTGGCCACCTGAGGTGAAGAACTGACTCGTTGGAAAAGACCCTGATGCTGGGAGGGATCGAAGACCAGAGAAGAAGGGGATGACAGAGGATGAGATGGTTGGATGGCATCACCGACTTGATGGACATGAGTTTGAGCAACCTCCAGGAATTGGTGATGGGCCAGGAGGCCTGGTGTACTGCAGTCCACAGGGTTGCAAAAAGTTGGACGTGACTGAGCGACTGAACTGATAGCTGTAGCTTAGAGCCTTTGAATTTTTAGTTTTACTTCTGTGTCTTCTAGTCTTGTGTGGACTCCATTTTTTTACAGTTTATTGTTAATTGGAGGATAACTGTTTTATGTATTGTGTTAGTTTCTGCTGTACACCAACATGAATACGCTATCAGTATACATCTATCCCTTCCCTCTTGAGTTGCTTCCATTTTTATTTTCTATCTTCAGGTATGACTTAGTGTTTCTTTCTGAAAACAGCATCTTTCTTTAGAGTAAGTTAAAGTCACAGAAAGTCACAAAATGTGTTTGGTTGTGGGGAGTGAGTGGGTTATTAATTTCATATTCTTCATTTATAGGAAATTTTCTCGCAGTATTTCTTTGGAGATTTCCTTATCATCGTGATGTCTTCCATTCTGGAATTCTACTAGTTGGGTTTCTTGGATTGACACCCAGGGACTGAGTTGTGGAAGTCCTCATGTGTAATGTCCACGGTGGGCCTGATCCTCCCAGCAATGATTCCAATTTGGGTTTCTCAGAGTGTTGCGAGAGCTCCATGAATGCCTGTGTCCATGAAGCATTGTGTGTGGACTGAATATGTAATGTATTTCACAAAATAGGGACTAAATTAAGCACATGTATTTCCTGATGTGATTAAAAATACACTTATAAAAACATTGTTATTCATTGATAATGGTAGACAATCATTGTCTTCTGTTTCTCAATTAAGTGATTGTGTAAATATACCCCATGTAATTTGAGAGTGTTTTCAGATGAATAATAAGTTCTGTTACTTGAAGAGGAGTAGGTTATGGGCAGATGGTGATTTCAATTTTATACTTTCCTTCAGCTTTAACTGTGGAGTCCTTGAAAGGTGTTGTCCAGGTGGCAGCTTGATGCTTGCTTCTGGAGTTCTTGGGACAACTAGAGAGAGGAAGCATTAGCCCAAGATGTTGGTGAGGGTAGAGATGATCAATGTGATTGTGCAGAATGAGAAGGAGCTAACCGATGGCTGAGCCCTGAGTATTCACTAAAAATTGAGAAGGAAATGGAGAACAAATTGCACTGGACAAATCATAGGTTTGAAACCACAGTGAAGGTAAAAGGACCAAGCAGTTTGGTTATGGTTAATATGAGGACAAAGCATGAATGATGCTGCTGGTTGGAGGTCACATGACTGAACAGTTACATTGCGCACACTGCGTGCGTGCTCAGCCACTTCAGTTGTGTCTGATTCTTTGCGATCCCATGGACTGTAGCCCTCCAGGCTCCTCTGTCCATGGCATCACCAGGCAAGAATACTGGAGTGGGTTGCCATGCCCTTCTGCAGGGGATCTTCCTGACCCAGGGATCAAACCCACATCTCCTGTATCTCCTGCACTGCAGGCGGACTCTTTACCCCTGAGCCACTGGGAAGCCCCAGATATGATGTGCTGCTGCTGCTGCTGCTGCTGCTGCTGCTGCTGCTGCTGCTGCTGCTGCTGCTGCTGCTGCTAAGTCACTTCAGTCGTGTCCAACTCTGTGCGACCCCATAGACGGCAGCCCACCGGGCTCCCCCGTCCTTGGGATTCTCCAGGCAAGAACACTGGAGTGGGTTGCCATGAAGTGGTATCCCTCAAATCAAGACCAGTAACAGGAATGTTTAACTGCTTTTTGCCCTTAAGTATCCCTTCATCCTCTGGTGGCTCAGTGGTAAAGAATATGCCTGCCAATGCAGGAGCCGTAGGTTTGATCCCTGGTTTGGGAAGATCCCCTGGAGAAGGAAATGGTAATGCATTCCAGTATTCTTGCCTGCGAAATCCCATGGGCAGAGAAGCCTGGTGGGCTATAGTCCATGAGGTCGCAAAGAGTCAGACAAGACTGAGAGACTTCATCATGGCACCATGAGTGGAAAACCTGTAGAGAAATGCAGGCTGAGTGGCGCTCTTGGGCAGCGGCTGCAGCGGGTGCTCGGGCCGTTCAGCCTCCACAGCGAAGCTGACGGGCCGCAGGAAGCAGATGTCCAGGCTGGACTCGGAAGAGGCGGGCGAGCAGTTCTCGAAGAGGGCCGGACCCTGGAAGGGCTCCTCGTCGTAGGGTGCGGGCAGCGCGAAGATCTCGCCGCCATACTCATACTCCTCGTAGGCCGCGGGCACGTAGCTGCGGGCGTCGGGCAGGAGCTCGGCCGGGGCGCGCAGGGAGCGCTCCACGTTGCCCAGCGGCTCCGCCGGCGACGGCTCGAAGTCCATCTCCGGGATGGCCTGCAGGGGCCCGGCGAGCGCCTTCACGTCCTGCTCAGCGGCACAGAACTGCGCCGGCGCCAGGAGGCTCTCTGGCCTCTCGTGTTTTCTGCCCTCCATCTCCCAGTCACTGGGCTTCCCGGGCTGCATGCTCTCCATCAAGCTTTGCTGCTGTTGGCTTTTCTTCACTGGGGGCATCAAATGTCTTTAAAGGGGAGGCAATACAAAAGAAGTGTGCTTACGGTGTATTAGTGCGCGCCTGTCCCCGAGCAGCCCGAGGCCGGGAACCATACAGTGCCTACCAGATACCGCTTAGACGCAAACTGTCTGCTCCCTCTTCTCCGGCCCTCCCAGGCGCCTCTGTGTGTTACCTACCAAGCGCCACAGGCTTGTCAAACTAAGGAGCCCCCAGGAGCCCTGGTCCCCCAAGTGGGAGAGTGAGAATAACCGTTTGTGAAGAGGATCCCGGAAGTACCCGTCTGAGCCCAGAGGCACTGTGTAGAGATGGCTGGTAGGCCAAGGATGCTCAGCGCTGACCCTCTCCACCATGTGTCAAGGCCCCAAGGCACATCTTTTTCTCTCTTCTCTCCCTTTTTTGTCCTAGCAGAGTCATAGAAGATCATGGAAACAACTTTTGTTCAACTCAAGGATCTTCCTGCTTAAGAACAATTCCCAGATGAAGTAAACAGTAAAAAAAATCTGGATGAAGTAAAAAGACATCTGGATGATGGTATGCGGGGTTCACTGTAAATTTTGCTTTTGTATGTATATGATATTTTCATAATAACGAAAAAATTCCCTGTGGCTATAAAGCATGCTATATAAGTCGTCTCAAACTTCCATCCCCAAGAACATTACCAAAATGAAAAGTCTGTCTCCCTGAATATGCCCGATTTCATGGAGAGTTATTTTGTTTTGTTTCGTCGTGGATAAAGAATAATTCACACTGGATACTTGGATAGCATACGCATCAGATTGGATATGACTTGCCAGTTTGGCTGGAATTTAATTGCCAGACAGATGAGAGTGGACTACTGCACACTGACCCAAACTAGTTATTGTGTTAGTTTATTTATTCATACTAAATTTTTCCACAAAAAAATGCATAAAGAATCCAGAAGTAAACTGTAACACTATTTTGTCTGATGGTCTTAAGATAAAAATTAGGTGTCACATTTACAAAGGTGAAAATACAGAAATATGGATGTTGACTTGAATTTTCTTTTAACTTGGAAGACTTGGGCTTCTTTTCTGGTTATTTTCCCAACAGAGTGCCATGGCAGCCATGTTCTTCCTCTGGGTGTAACCTCTAGGGATTTCATTTTTGGGCAGTATAAGTCTTTAAAGAAGATAGTTTTATCATTGTCTTAAGAATTGAAGTGAAAAAAAAAAGCTGAAGTGATCCACAAAAATATTCCATCTCCTGTCTCTCCTCCCAGGAAAGGTATTTTTTTCTGTGTGATATACTCCCCCTACAGATATTCTAGGATTTTCTCTATAGTAGGAAAATCATCCTGGACTTTATGCATAGAAAGATTAATGTCTCAGATTTTCAGAATGATTATGAAATTTCACCATCCTGACTGCACATTTGCACTTCCGTCTCTCACTGATGTGCTATGCTGTGCTAAGCCGCTTCAGTTGTATCCAACTCTTTGCAACCGCATGGACTGTAGCCTACCAGGCTCCTCTGTCCATGGGATTGTCCAGGCAAGAATACTGGTGTGGGTTGCCATTTCCTTCTCCACCATCTCTTACTGCTAAGTGTTCTCAGTTTAAGACATGAAGGCAAAAAGCAAACAGGATTTGAGTTATTGATCAGTTGCTCCTTCCATGATTGTAATTTGCATTCTAAAAACTAGATTAAAAATTGAAATAAGCTCAAAAAAAAAAAAGAAATGCAGGCTGATACATAACCAAATATTTCTTCTTGAGAGCCCTGCACCTCAGGTTTCTGTGGCTAACTGGATATTGGGCCTCTAAAATTTACTAGTGATGACACCCAATGGTCACTTCATGATGAAAACCACCCCTACTCAAAGCCAGAAACAGCTGAATAATAACAGGACAAGGAGAGAAGTGCAGGGCAAATCATTTATTGAGGAAGATGTTGAAACCTCTACATTTTCCATGGAAGATCAGGTGATCACGCAGAAAGATCTGGTAAACCTTTCACATCTGTAGCAGTACAATTCATCAGTATTTCCCCCTGAAACAGAAAAAGAAACAAAGGAGAAATCATTCTTGCTGCTGGAGATGACACATTAACACAGACTCTCATTCACAACTACGTGGTCGATGAAATTTCGACCAGCTAAAGGCAAGTGGGAGGGCCCAAGGCAGGAAGCCAGAGTGTACGCTCAATGACATAGGCCTGGTACAATCACAACAAACCACGCAAGTCAGGAAAGAATCCTTTCCATAGACAAGCAGATTAACCGTGAGGTGGTCATCATGGGCAGGTTTCCAAAGGAAGGAGGAGGATGAAGTTTGGAGGGGGCAGTCCTGGCATTCTTTTCTCTGATCTCCCAGGAACTCCACACATTCAGTCCAAAAGGGACAAGGGTTACAGGATAGAGGCAGGAGTGAGGGGAAGTAGGACAATTTCCTGCTGCTCTCAGCCTTACGATGGGGCCAGGACAGCACACGTCCTCCTCCTCAGGACACTCTGGGCCACCTGGCACCCAGGGAAGTGACCCCAGAAGGAGGAACATGTCCAGAGGCCCTGTGCAATCTTCCCTAGGGGCGCTCGGCAGGTGGGATGTCATCATCCAGCCTGTGGCCAAGGGTTAGAAGAGAGCAGTGACAGCTGCCCCCTTCGGAGCAGCCTGGTGACCTCGCTCCTGGCATGTGCAGCTGAGCAGAAGCTTCTGTGCAGCAAGAAGAAAGACATTACCAGTATCTTTGTAATGAGTAGTTTGTTTTGGAATGGGAATTTATTCATGCATTTCTTCACTCGCATCTTGGCAGCCACGGCTTCTTGAGGTGCATTGTACTTCTGGAGTGACAGCCTGTACAGTGGGTCAGGACTATAGAAGTACTCTTTCAGATCCAGAACAAATACTGGACAGACAACTGCATTGGCTGGAGCAGAAGGAAAAGAGATACAATTGATGTAGGGAAAGTCACTTTCCCCGGTGGTTCTCTGAATTAGAACTAGACAGGAATCCCAAGGGTTTTACAATCTCATCTGGTAATTGCACCAATAACAGAGCAGGACCCTAGGGCTGTGACTTCCTCAAGACTCCAGAGCAAGTGGCGGAGCCAGGACTAGAAATCAGTTTCCCTGAGTTCAGTTTTTTTCCTTTTTAATGCATACCCACAACTTTCCAAAGCTCCCTCGCTTTGCTGAAATTCACTTTCCTTTGATTAAAAAAAAAAAATCAAGTTTTGCCTATCAGTTGAGTGACACTGTATTTTGTCTTGGATACTGGGGAAGAGGAGATTTTAGGAATTGAGTTTTCAAGTGAATGGTAGAATCAGATCTTATGAGAGATCACAGCAGGGGGGAAGAATAAACCTGGAGAAGAGTATGTAAACTATATGCTATTTTGAGACTAAATTAAAGCATAGGTTTCTATCATTGGATGCAGATATAGCTAAAAAAAAATCTAATCAATTTGAACACATTTGAAGCTTATACACAAAGTGATGATTGATTCTTGTATTCTGTAGTGATGTACAGAATTCCTAGAGAAGCTGAGAGGTGGGAATGGGTGCTTATTCCTGACCCCACCAGAAGGGTGCTGAGGCCAGAAGTGATCACCTTTTCCTGGTCTGGATTGTCCAGCCCCACCAACTCTTGAACCACTGGCAGCCTGGGATGTATTCTGTCAAGGCTCTGATCTGCCCCCTGGTCGGACATCAAACTGTGCAGGGAATTTGAAAGGGCAGCACAGGGAAAGAGAAGGATGTTTAGAAAGTTCGATAAAAGAGAACACTCAAAAGAGTTGCATCAGTATTGAGGGCATGAAGCAGAGCAAAAGTATGGATGAACAAATGGCTGGAATTAATCGTAGAAAAATGTAGTCTGACTCTAATGATCACAGTAGTTCTACCACCGTTAGTGGAAAGACTCCTAGGAAACAAGCGGCATTTGTAGATGTACTGAGTGCTGCTTATTTGCAGACCCCATTTGAAGATCTTATATTCAGAGATTCAGAGAACGCTGACTCTTCTTGAAGTAAAAATCTCTCCCCCAAACCCTTCCAGCTGTAACGTTTTCTGAGTCTGAGGATATTCGTTAAAAAGGCCGTCAACTCAGCTGTCACCTAAGAAACTCTAGGAACAAGAACAGTGGTAACTACTAAATATCTAGACTCTTGACACATTTAATCTGACTTTATTGTTGTAAACTACTCTTGGTGGATCCTGAAAAACGGAATGATAAGAGGATTATCTGGAGAGACTAAGCATTTTGTTCAAGGTCAAAGCGCTGTGATTCACATCCAAATCTTACTGTGTTACACTGCTTCTGAAACACAGATCACAGACGAGGAGTGAGACTTTAGGTAGAAAGCTTTTAAAATTTTCCTGCAATGAGTTTTTGGTAAGAGTTCTAGAATATATTGGAAATTGATCAAATGGGGCCTGGGCTTGTGGGGGACTCACTGTCAAGTAGAGGAAGAGGTTTGGATTCTGATACGTTGCTCCCCTATTCCCCAGATAAGTTCACCCAGTGAAAATACCAAGGGAAAAGTTCTCACCAAGGCTGGTGCTGGGCAGATTAGAAAGGATACTCACCCTCGTAGTAGCAAAGGGCCAGAGTAACCAGCAGGGCAGTCACGGACAGCCTCATGGTTTATTTTGCTTTGAGGTTTCAGCCTTGGTGAATGACAAGCAATCAGGAGCTGAACTCAGGAGCCTGGGGAGCCCAGGGCTATTTGTACCTGGATAGCTCTGTTGGCCCTGCCCACATGGACATACGGCAGGTGGCAAAGTCTGGCTTCCAGCCCTTCCTTCTTCACTCAGGGCTTGATGCCATCCACAGTGTCACAATGGCTTGGCCAAAGTCCCATTCACAGGTACCATACACCTCTCCTTTGTAGTAAAAACCAAGGTTGTAGTTTCACAAATGTATAATCAGTTAATGGATGCAAGGTCCCCCTGGGGGTCAGTGCTTGGCACAGAGGAGAGGATAAGCACATCTTCCTTGAATAAATGAATGAATAAGGATGAACAAGGCTTTAGCTCAGTTAGGGTACATCTTTAGTGTAAGATTATGCCTTAAGGAGAAAGGTTAGTAGCCTGGTGACAACTGTGAAAGAAATCGGTGATTTTCAGTATCCCAAGAGAAAAAAGTGTGAAGACTAAGAACATCCCCTCAACTACTAATTTTTTCTACTCTGCTTCAAAAAGTATCACAAGAGATTTCATATAAAATTAAGCTCTAATTTGATGAAAAGGCTCTCCTCTTGACTTTTGCTTGTCAAATAGGAGAGTCACACCTTCTGAGTCACAGGGTCCCAGCAGTGGAGACGCCCACAAAGACTCATCCTCTCCCTAGTCATGAGCAGAGGCCTTGTGGAAAGACAGGGAGAGACTTAGACAGTTCTCAGTAAAGGCACTGGGAAGTCAGGCTGCTTGTGTAAGGGGACGTATTAGAATGGCACTCAAGAATATATATATAATTTGGGGACTAGAGAAAAGCCCATATGCTGCAGTGAAGACCCAGCACAGCCCATATATATATATATTTTAAAGAATATGTGGAATTTTGACATGAAGGAATGCTTACAGGGGGGATCGTAGGGCAGCACAGCATAAGAGAGGACAAGACAGCATAAACTCCGTGACTTGTTGGGGGGACATCAGCTACCCAGCTTACCCTGAAACTTACATATGGTGGAATAGGGAAGGTTTTTGACTGGAGAGACAGGACTAGCCAAGTCAGGAGTGTTTCCCTTGCCTTCTGTGACAATGGTGGCAGAATGGATGGATGAAATGTAACACATGTAGTTTCCCCCCCGCCCCGTCCAGTGCTTTCATGCTGGGTTTCAGATCTCAAGTCAAAGTCTCGTGGGTTTTTCCTACCTGTGATGATGGATTATATATTTAAAAAAAGGGAGGCAAAGAAGGAAGGCAGGAAGAAATGGAAGGAGGAAGGAAGGAAGGAAAAGAAAACATAGTATCAGAAAAGATGTGGAGAAATAGGAACCCAGTTGCATTTTTGATGGGAGTGTAGAATGGTGCAATCACTAAAGAAAATAATGTGGACATCCCTCACAAATTAAAAAGAATTATGATCAATCAATTCACCTCTGAGTATATATGCAAATGAATTGAAAGCAGGGTGCACATACTTGCTTCCCCATGTTTACAGCAGCGTGATTTGCTATTGCCAAGAAGTAGATTCAACCCAACAGTTGAATGTTGAATGAATCATCTATGAACAGTTGTCTATAAACAGTTGAATGAGCCATCACAATGTGGTAGATCCATAGAATGGATCAGTACTCGTATTCAGCCTTATGAAGTAGGGAAATGGTGTCACATGCTACCTAGGGATGAAACTTGAGGACAGATAGTACACTAAGTGGAATAAGGCAGCCACAAAAGGCAAGTACTATATGACTCCATTTACATAAGGTATCTATAATAGTTAAATTTATGAAAAACAGAGAGCAGAGTGGTGGCTGCCAAGGCTGGGGGAGGAAGAATATAACGTCCAATAGAAACCGAGTCCTCAGGGCTTCCCCGGTGGCTGAGTGGTAAAGAACCCACCTGGCAATGCAGAAGACATGGATTTAATCCCTGACTGGGGAAGATCCCCCATGCCTCGGAGCAGCTAAGCCCTGAGCCACAGCTATTGGGCCTGTGCTCTAGAGCCCGGGAGCCACAGCTGCTGAGCCCCTGTGTTATGGCTACGGAAGCCCGTGCTCTCTAGAGGCCGTGCCCTGCAACAAGAGAAGCCACGGCAACGAGAATCCCACCAACTGCAACTAGAGAGCGGCCCCTGCTCACTGCAGCTAGAGAAAAGCCATGCAGCAACGCAGACCTAGCACAGCCAAGAATAAATAAAACTATTTAAAAAAATAAAAAATTCGAATCATAAAAGTCACAATGAGCTGATTATAAACAGAAGCATACCATTGCTGCCTTCCATAGAGTTTCTTTGGGTGGCAAAACCTTCTGTGGCTAAAAGTATGAGTGGTCATAAAAAGAGTGGCAATGTTTTTTGGTTAGACAGCGTGCAAATATAATTTATCGTGTTCGATCATTGTTGCAAATCTATAAGCTATTACACTTCCCATTCTTACAGGTGAATCACATAGCTTGGAGACAGTAAGAAACTTGCGTAGACTCACAGTTTGGAAGCCAGTAGGTCTAGTCCAGGCATTGTTGATGTGTGGATGGTAAAGTAACAGAGCGGTACTTTCAGTAGGGAAGTCTGGTGGTGATGATCTGTCAGAAAATATATCGAAATATACGTAAATGAAAATTTGCAAAACTTTCAGGATACAATCATGAAACTTTACTAACATATTAAAAAAGTATGTTAAAAAAAAAAAACAAAAACCTCAGAGAAACACATTTTATGTCTGAAGGAAATATTAGAACATTTGAAGAAGTCAACTATTCTCAAATAATTCTACAAATTCAATCCAGCCCACTGCAGAATCCTAACTGGTCAGTTTTACACTGTTTTGAATTCTGAAGTGCTGTTTGGATCTTTCCAAATTAGAATATATTCATTTACTGAATAGCGGGAGGAGCTCAACTTTGGTTGAGCTCTGGCACTTTCTACTTGTGGGGACACCAGCAAGGTGCTCACCTTCATAGCCTCAATTTCCCCATCTGTAAAATAGGTGTGACATAATACTGCCTATCTCATAAGATTTGTCTTAGGATACATGCATTAATCCAGGGAAAATGTATAGCACAGTGTCTGGCAGTAAATATCAGGCATTAAACTTATGTAACAAAAGGAGAAGCTATAAATATTAAGTCAAACAAAATAAATCACCACATTCCCAAAGTCTGATATCAAGGTGAGCCTACTTGACTCTGCCAGTGAGGAATATTTATTTATCCTAAATGGTAACAAAGTGTGCTTCTGAATTTGGCTCTGGCTCCATCGGGATTTTTCTCAGTTAAGATCACTTGATTTATTGTTTTATGGTCATGTCCAAGTGACTGTTATTGTAGTTTAAATATCCTTAATACTAACTCTTGGAACTAAGGGTATAGGAAGGTGGTGGGTGGGGATAGACAATATCTATTCCAAGACACACAGAGACTGTAGGCTCATGTAGTAAGCAGGATGTTCTTGTCAATTTTGGCTCATGCCCCTGTCCTTTTGGCTGAGGCTGAAATCCCAGGGATTTTCTAAGGATTAAGTCTCTAGGCAGATTAATACCTACACAGGTGATGGAAACATTTAGGACTTCACTTCTGGATCAGGACATTCACAGATACATTTACACTAGTGTATTGTATGGTTAGACAGAATCCGTACAGTTCATTCATCAGATCTTATACAGCACCGACCCTGCAACAATCTCTAGACTCCAAAAAAATAATTTAGAGTAATATTAATATTTGTATTAATATTAAATTAATATAACAAAAATTATGATATAATTTAGAGAAATACTAATATTATTTTAGAGTAATATTAATATTTAAAATTTTTTCCATAGAAAGTGATTTCTGATTATTTGCTTTGAATAAAATCAAAGGAGGACTTGATTTAGTCATGGTTGGTAAGTCATTACAAATAATCCTGAATGACGGTTCATTATGTCGTTTTTAGTCAATTCCCCAGAGGAATTCAAAGAATCAAGTGATTCATTACCATAAACTCATTCCCTTCACATCTGCAAACTCACACGACAAATACTTTTAGAATTCATATCTGTGAATGAAATTGCTCCATTTTAGTAGGAAGTGGCATTATCCATGCATATTTAAAGTAAGAAAGGTCTCATTTAGCTTATTGAGATACCTTTATCAATTACATTTTACATCATATATTTAAAAAGTATCAACAGGGACTTCCCTGGTGGTCCCGTGGCTAAGACTGCACGCTCCCAACGCAGGGGGCCCAGGTTCGATCCCTGGTCAGGGAAATAGATCCCACTTGCCGCAACTAAAGGTCCCCCATGCTGCAGCTAGGACCTGGAACAGTCAAATAATTAAAGAAATATAAATTCTCAAAAGTATCAACAATTGAAATAAATGTCTGGTCTTCACCAAAGCTGTAAATATCTCTGCTGGTCCCCAGATCACCAGTGCATCTGGTCTTACAAACTCCTCAAAGACCTCGTATTCCATCTCTCCTTCCCTTGCTCTTCTGCATTGTGGGGCCCATGAGATTTGTGGAGCCCATGAGATTTATGCCCTGAGGCTCCTCAGGGAAGCGGGTGAGTGATGCAGCCACTCCTTCCTGCTCCCACAGACCGCCTGCCGCGCCCCTCCTACACCTAGAGCAGCTCAGAATCCGGGCCACGGCTGTGAGCTATGACAGAAGCAGTGACAGATTCGTGGGAAGGGCCAGTGGGCTTCAGAACTCGTTTCCGTCACCTGTTTGCCGACTGTTGCCATAAATTAGTGGTCTCGAATGTCTGCATTTCTCTTCTGTGTTGTACATGGGGGAAAGCAGGGAAAAGTAGAGATACTTGGTTTGTTCTGGAATTTGCTGTAACAGTTTCTCATTGGGTGCATTACCCTACATGTGTATTTTCTAATGCTGGGGATCCAGTTCAGGTGCCTTTTCGGACACAACCTAGCGTTTGGGGGCCCTTCATCAGCTGCATGTTGACCTCGTACATCGTCTCCCATCCGCAGATGACCCGACAACCCAGTGATATCACGTACTCTCCCTGGGTGGCCTGACCCTTCTTTCCCCTGAAGGCAGAAGTATGTTCATATTTTGCCTCAGGATACCATTTTAAACTGTATTTGACACCAACTTCAAACTTACCGGAAAGGTGCAATGATATTTCCATCAGAATACCTGTACTCCTTCACCCAGATCCACCCCTTGCTGAGGTGTTACTTCATTTGCTCAAGTATAGAGTCTCTTTGAGGGAATTATGCTCCAAAAAAAGACTAAGACCAAAGGTCTTGTCTTAGGAGACACCTTTTCCAACAGATGTGCAAAGTCTTACAAATCAGCGTATAACCACATGGGTGCGTGCTCAGTTGCTTCGGTCGTGTCCAGCTCTTTGTGACTCTATGGATTATAGCCCACCAGGCTTCTTTGCCCATGGGATTCCCCAGGCAAGAATACTAGAGTGGGTTGCCATGCCCTCCTCTAGGGGATCTTCCCAACTCAGGGATTGAACCCATGGCTCAGAGAGTAAAGCATCTGCCTACAATGCAGGAGACCCGGGTTTGATCCCTGGGTCGGGAAGTTCCCCTGGAGAAGGAAATGGCAGCCCACTCCAGTACTCTTGCCTGGAAAATCCCATGGATGGAGGAGCCCGGTAGGCTACAGTCCATGGGGTCACAAAGAGTCGGACACGACTGAGCAACTTCACTTCACTCCTGCGTTGTAGGTGGATTCTTCACCGTTGAGCCTCCACAGAAACCCTTATAACCACTATCCCATCTCAATCCCAGAACTCTGGCAAGATTATCCGTGAATCTAGCGGCAAATCAAGGACTAACTAAATTACAAGGAACAACCCTAAAGTGGTCGAAAGGCCTCTCATTGACACAAGAGACATCCAGGTTGCATGCCAATGAGCTCTGGGACATTGCACCTATGGAACTGTCATAGGCCCATGAGATTTCCAAGGGTCTAATCCAGTGAATTGCTTCCACCATATGAAGACATTTGAATGTCAAGGACTCGCCTTCCCTCCTAAGCTCCTTTGCTGCAGGAGTGAAGCCTGCCAGACCAAGGAGAAGCTCTGTTCAAATATGTCTGTTCTTCCCAGGGAACGGATGTCACCTGAAGCAATTCCAGAGGGCGAGCTGCCTTGCAGGAATGGAGCCAGGTGCTAACAACTCTTCCCACCCGTCCCATTTGTCAGTAAGGGGCGCTGGTGTGTCCTTGAGGTACATGCCCCTCATTGTAGGTCAGCCCCACAGGTGCAGGGGAACCCTGGGAGGAGCAAGTCACAACTCCACCACAGGTCCCACCCAAATAAGGGAGTTCAAGTCATCTGCAAACACAGGTGCCGCTTAACAATGACGAAAATAACAAATTTTCACCATCTTTCCCCTTGAGAAGAAAGGAGTAATGCTATGGCCTTCATGACAGGTTGCATGCAGTTGGTTTTTTAAAAATAGAGTTTGGAAGAAGCACATGGAGGAGGAGGCCAAATAACCTCAGGACCATGGGACTGCTGAGCCCACAGTCACTGTAGGATCCCCAAGACTATTTGCTTTGCTTAACATTGTACTTTGCTCACCATAAAGACCTTTCTTTGTGAACAATATTGGTAACAGAGTGGGCAGTAAGTCTTTTGCTCTTTGTGGATTTGGTCCTCATTGACCCCCATTGCCACCTAGTATTCATGTCCTTAGAGCCTTAGCCTCTTCCCCCCCAAATCCCTTTCATTGTAGATCTGCTGCTTTGGGGGTTTAAGGTTTAATATATAAGATCTGTGGCCACCTGATGCGAAGAACTGACTCATTGGAAAAGATCCCGATGCTGGGAAAGATTGAAGGCAGGAAAAGAAGGGGACGACAGAGGATGAGATGGTCGGATGGCATCACTGACTCGATGGACATGAGTTTGTGCAGCTCCTGGTGAAGGACAGGGAAGCCTGGCGTGTTGCAGTCCATGGGGTTGCAAAGAGTAGGACATGACTGTGCAACTGAACTGAACTGACATAAGATCTTACAGGAGTTTTTTCTGATCCCTGCATTGTTTAGCACACAGGTATTGACCAATAAAGCTTTCTCCGTATCTTCACCGACATTTATCATTTGCTCTTTTTGATGATAGCCTTTCTGACAGGTGTGAGGTGACATGATTATGGTTTTGATTTATATTTCCCTGATAATTAGCAATGTGGAGCGTCTTTTCATGTGCCTGTTGGCCATCTGCCTTTCCTCTTTGGAATAAGGTCTATTCAATTCTTCTGCCTGTTTAAAATTTATTTTATTTTATATTGTTGTTGTTGTTTAAGACACTAAGTCATGTAAGACTCTTCTATGACCGCATGAACTATAGCTCACAAGGCTCCTCTGTCCATGGGATTTCCCAGGCAAGAATACTGGAGTGGGTTGCCGTTTCCTTCTCCAGGGGATCTTCCTGACCCAGGGATTGAACCTGAGTCTCCTTCATTGCTGGCAGATTCTGTACTACTGAACCAACAGGAGTAGAGTTAATTTACAATGTTAGTTTCAGGTGTACAGCAAAGTGATACATACACATATATCCATTCTTTTTCAGATTCTTTCCTCACCTAGGTTATCACAGAAGGTTGAGTAGAAGAATTCCCTGTACTGTACAGTAGGTTCTTGCTGGTTATTTATCTTATATATCGTGCTGTGTACATGTTCTTCCCAAGCTCCTGATTTTTCCCTTTCTCCAACATTTCCCCTTTGGTAACCATAAGTTTGTTTTCAGTATCTGTAAGTCTTTTTCCAGTTAAAACTTTTTTATATAGTAAGAGGCAGAAGTCTCCTTTTCCTTCTTCCAGATGGTTTCAGCAACCTGTGACCAAAAGATAAATAATCTTTAAACTACTGAATTATAAGATTGTTTATGCTATATGTTAAGTTTCCTAGGTGTATGGGTCTTCCCTGGTGGCTCAGCAATAAAGAATCCGCCTGCAGTGCAGGAGACCAACATTCTATCCCTGGGCTGAGAAGATCCCCTGGAGAAGGGAATGCCAACCCACTCCAGTGTTCTTGCTTGGAAAGTCCCATGGACAGAGGAGTCTGGCAGCTACAGCCCAGAAAAGAAAGAGTTGAACGTGACTTAGTGACTAAACAACAACTAGGTGTATGGATCTATTTTTGAGTTATTTTGTTTCACAGCATAGTTGTCATCTCTCTGCCAACACTAACCTGGATCGAGGTGAACATTTTAGTAAGTTTTAAAATCTGACACAGCAAGTCACCATTCAGTGTTTTTCCCAGTCTTGGTTATTTTCAAGCATGTATTCTTCCATATGAATTAAAAAATAATGTTTATCCAGTACCTGATAAAACTCCAATGGGATTCAGGTTTCAAGTGCTTTACATTTGGAAATCAGTTATGGAAAGATGATCATTTTTACATTTTGGTTTCCAAAGATACATATGTACCTCACTTGCTGGATTTGTTCTCAGGGAGTTTATGATTTTGTCGTTTCTGTAAATGGGATATCTTTTTCCTGTATAATTCTCAAGGGTATGCCATACATTATATAAAAGCTGTCGTATTTTTATATTGAGCATGCATCCAGCCACGTATAGCATTGCTCATCTTTTTACTTTAATATATATAGCAGTGCTCTGTGTGTCTTCTGTCTCCTGGTAAAAGAATCACATTGCAAACAGATATTTTTTATCTCATCTTTGGTATTATTCACGATAATTTCCTTTTCTCCTTTTATTAAGGTTTTATATTGGAGTGCAGTTGATTAACAATGTTGTGTTAGTTTCAGGTATACAGCAAAGTGATTCAGTTATCCATATTCGTGCATCTACCGTTTTTCCAGTCCTTTTCCCATTTAGTATTGCGTGTTGGTCAGAGTATTGAGCAGAGTTCCCCATGCTACACAGTAGGCCTTTGTTGGTTATCTGCTTTACATATAGCAACGTGTGTGTGTTAATCCCAAACTCCCAATTTGTCCCTCCCCCCTGCCCTTCCTCCCTGGCAACCACAAATTCATTCTCTAAGTCTGTGCGTCTGTTTCTCTTTGCAAATCAGTTCATTTGTATCTTTTTTTTTTTATTCTGCTTATAAGCATATGATTTTGAAATGGATGCCTTGGCAATCAAAGCTTAATGCCAAGCACTTACACTATACCACTAATGAAGCCACTCCAAACGTCCACTTCTATTTCTTTCTATACTCTTGTTGCCTTCTACTATACCATATAGTCTGCTTCAGCTAGGAGATCTGGGCAGCACAGACTTATCTGCGGTACAGCTGCTGGGCACAGGATGGGTTTTCAACCTCTTTGTCTCATTTTCGTGTGACACTTAGAACTTACAAATCAGTGTTGACTACTAACAGACATATCAGTCATTTTTGTTTTACCCTGATTTTAATGGAAGTACCTTTAGCACTCATTATTTTCAAGTCACGTTCACTGTTGACTTTGAAAACTGATAATATTGGTTCAAAAGTTTTCTTCCCTTCTTACTTTGTTTGCTGTTCAGTTGCCAAGTCGTGTCCGACTCATGACCCCAAGGACTGCAGCACGCCAGGCTTCCCTGTCCATCACCATCTCCCAGAGTTTGCCCAAGTTCACGTCCGTTGCATTGGTGATGCCATCCAACCATCTCATCCTCTGTCGCCCTCTTCTCCTTCTGCCTTCAATCTTTCCCAGCATTAAGGTCTTTTCCAGGGAGTTGGCTCTTTGCATCAGGTGGCCAAAGGATTGGAGCTTCAGATTCAGCATCAGAATTTCCAGTGAGTATTCAGGGTTGATTTCCTGTAGGATGGACTGGTTTGATCTCCTTGCTGTCCCAAGGACTCAAGAGCCTTCTCTGGCACCACAGCTGGAAAGCATCAATCCTTTGGCGCTCTGTCTTCTTTATGGTCCAGCTCTCACAACCGTACGTGACTACTGGAAAGACCATATATATAGCCTTGATTATACAGACCTTTGTCAGCAAAGTAATGTCTTTTCTTTTAACACATTGTCTAGGTTTGCTATAGCTTTCCTGCCAAGGAGCAATCGCCTTTTAATTTCATGGCTACAGTTACCGTCCACATTGATTTTGGAGCCCAAGAAGAGAAAATCTGTCACTGCTTCCACATCTCCCCCTTCTATTTGCCGTGAAGTGATGGGGCCGAATGCCACAATCTGAGGTTTTTTTTGGTAATGTTTAGTTTTAAGCCATCTTTTCCACTCTCCTCCTTCACCTTCACCTTCATCTTCATCAAGAGGTTCTTTAGTTCCTCTTCTTTCTTACAGTTTTACTAAGAAAGGTCACCAGAATTTATCCATAACTTCAATCTATTCATGTAATTAAGAGGTTTTCTCTATTCACTTGTTAATTAAAATTTTTGATGTTATTTCTGGAATCCCCTATATATGTTTAACCTTTTGAGCCAGGATTCCTCTCTGGCCCTTATTTCATAGGCCTACAGAGGGAAAAGATTACTATATACACACATATATTTACATATTATAGCAATTCCAGGCATGGTTGAGGGGACTCTAAGTCTCTTTCAGGGGATCCGAGAGGACAAAACTATTTTAAAAGTAATGCAGGGAACCTCCCTGTGGTCCAGTGGTTAAGAATCTGCCTTGCAATGCAGGGGATGTGGGTTTGACCCCTGGTCAGGGAACTAATACCCCACTCATATGCCTTTGGGGGCTACTGAGACCTGATATAGTCAAATAAATAAACATAAAAAATAACACAGTGATGTCATCTGCTCATGGCAGTCTCATTCCCTAGCAAGTGCACAGTGGAACTCTCCAGAGTCTAATGACGGGTGACACACGTGATGTTGCAAAAGAGTAGAGACTGAAGCAAATATGTGAATTCAACAGACACTAAAGAAACGTGGGCAAGTGTAAACAATTCTGTTCTCATGGAGAAAGTCATTTGGGTAAAGGCTAAAGAAGTAAGAAAAATTGAAGAGAGAGTAAAACAGGATTTAAGAATTGCTGCACATTGCATATTCTTACATGTTAAAAATGCAACTAAAAATGATTTTTTAAAATATTATTCAGTTGTTGGAATGTGTGTTTTTGGAAAATACACTACTCAGAGAAAGGACCAAGTGGGTAATATGTTTGATTAGGTGGCATTAGTTTTTTCTGAGTCTCTGATCTCCTTCCTTGACCTCCAAAACACATACATATCCCCGTCTTTTTACTTACTTTTTTTTTATCTCAGTGGTTTTAAAACTAATGGATTTTTAAATATTATTATTACATCTCATTCCTCTGTGATTGGCCAGGACAGGGTCTCCCCTGCTACAAGATGAGCTGAAGTTCTGAGAGGGGGGGCAGTGAGAGTATTCCCACAGGAAGTGGGCAACAGTGGAGTGCCCCATCTGTGGAGAATTTGTAAATGATCATAAAATGGAATTAAAGGTCAATTGCCTTATATTCCCCGTGAGTTAATTTTTCTAATGAGTATCACTGATTGCCTACTCCTTCCTGATGGACAGTCTAAATAATTATTATGATCACCTGCAGCAGATTGCTCCCAGGGACCTATCCAGGACACATTCTGACCACGTGGGGGTCATTCAGGGATCCAGGCTTCTTCCACTGAGTGACTCCAGCATCTCTAAGGGCCTTAGGGCTCTCCCAAACCTCTGCATCCAGTGGCAGACATTCTGAAACAGAACAGTGGAGACATTGAAAACGTCAGTGGCTGCCAGGCGCTGGGAGAGGATGGATGGAGAGGAAAGCACAGGGCAGTGAGACCTCTACACAGTCATGGCAGGTGGGGGCTGCTTAGTTGCTCAGTCGTGTCCCACTCTTTTGAGACCCCATGGACAGTATGTAGCCCGCCAGACTCCTCTGTCCACGGGATTTCCCAGGCAAGAATTCTGGAGTGAGTTGTCATTTCCTTCTCCACGGGATCTTCCCCACCCAGGGATCAAATTCGTGTCCCCTGCATTGACAGATGGAGTCTTTAGCACTGAGCTGCCAGGGAAGTCCCAAATAACTGCAGGTGCTTGTCATTATGCATTGCACAAACGCATAAAATGTACAACACCAAGAGTGAACCCTAGTGTAAACTATGGACTTTGGGGGATGATGACGTGTCCCTATAGTACTAATTAGATGGACCGCTCTGGTTGATGCTTGATAGTGGGGGAGGTTGTCCATGCCTGTGAGGAGGAGGTATAAGGGAATACTCAGGACTTCCCTTGTAGCTTAGTCAGTAAACAATCTGTCTGCAATGCAGGAGACCAGGGTTCGATCGCTGGGTCGGGAAGATTCCCTGGAGAAGGAAATGACAACCCACTCCAGTATTCTTGCCTGGAGAATCCTGTGGACAGAGGAGCCTGGTGGGCTACAGTCCATGGGGTCGCAAGAGTTGGACAGGACTGAGCGACTAAACCACCACCACCTGCACTTTTAGCTCAACTTTGCTGTGAACCCAAAACCACAGTAAAAATAAATTACATATAAATAAGCGGGGGAAAGAGGAAATCATGCTACTACAAATATTCTTTTCAAACAAGGGGAAAAGCACATATTAAAAAAAATGCCAATGAACTAGACACTACAGATAGCTGATCAATAACCAGGTAAATCTGAGAATCCACTGCAGGGAAGGGGACGCTATTAGAACTGATAAGAATTCATGAAGTTAGCTGAATATATGGACAGCATACAAAAATTGATTCTTTTTCTATAAATCAACCATTACCGTTACAGAACCCACCTTGGGCCTGCCAGACCTTGCTAAGCCATTGATTGAAAAGGACAAGGTGGCTATGGGAGTGTTGTCCCAGACTATGGGGACACAGGACAGACCCGTGGCTTATCTCCCGAAATGGCTGGACAATGTTGCCACTGGGTGGCCAGAATGCTTGCAGGTAGGTGCTGCAGTTGCCTTACTGGCCCGGGAGGCAACCAAGCTGACTTTGGGCCAAGATTTGATCGTAAAAGTCCTGCATGAGGTCAACACTCTCCTGCGAGGGGACCCCCATAAATGGCTGTCAACATCTCAGATTACTCAGTACCAGGGACTGTTATGTGAGAAACCCCATGTTACTCTTGAGCCTCGTCAGGCCCTGAATCCAGCCACTAGCCTTCCTGTGGGAGAAGGTGGGCCCTCACACAATTGCAAGGAAATATGCCAGCAGACCTGACTTGAGAGACCAGCCAATCCCAGACACAGATTGGGTCCTGTACACCAACGGCACCAGCCTGGTGAAACAAGGACAATGACTTCCAGTAGTCATGGAAGAACCATCGTTGAGGCTAGCTCTCTGCCATCACACTGGTCTGCTCAACAGGCCGAACTATATGCTCTAATCCACGCCCTCCACTCTCAAAAGGCAAGAAGACAAACATTTACACAGACTCCAGGTACGCTTTTGCCACACTACATGTACACAGGGCTCTGTATAACGAGAGAGGCCTTTGACAGCTAGTGAAAAAAATATTTAAAATAAGGAGGAAATTAAGACCCTATTAATGCTGCCTGGGAACCAGAGAGGGTTGCAGTCCTACACTGCAGAGGACATCAAAAAGAGAGTACACCCCAGGCTTGGGGAAACAGACTGGCAGATAAGATCACTAAACAAGAAGATGAGGGCTTGAGGGTGACAAGTGAAGCCCCTATTAAAGCTCTCATATTGGCGGAACTGCCTGAGCTAACGCTGGACTCTCCAAAATACACTGAAGCCCAAAACCAACTAGCCAAAGCGGAAGGGGCCATCAAGACTGAAAAGGGATGGTGTTGGTATTGGAAGAGCTGGCACCCACTCTGGTAAGCCAAACACACGAAGCGACCCACTTAGGCCATGATAAACTGGAAGAGCTAATTTGAAACTATTTCTTGATTCCCCACCTCTCTTCCCTATGCAGGACAGAATCTCAGAACTGCACTGCCTGCTCACAGGTCAATGCTGCCTCTCGGCACAGACAGAAACCTCCAGGGATTCAGCTAAAAGGCACGCTGCCCTTTGAACACCTGGAAGTGGACTTCACTGAAATAAAACCTCACTGACACTACTGTCACCTGCTGGTTGTGGTATGTCTGCTCTTGGGATGGGTAGAAGCTTTTCTTACTCAGACTGAAAGAGCATCAGAAGTAGCCTGGTGCGTGCTTAGGGAGATAGTTCCCAGATTTGGATCTCCTACCAGTATTGGATCAGACAATGGCCTGGCTTTTGTAGCTTATTTAGTACAATGAGTAAGCAAAACTTTAAACATCAGGTGGAAATTATATACAGCATATAGGCCCCAGAGTTCTGGGGTGGTGGAAGGAACCAACTGGACACTTAAGAGACACTCTCCAGGTGGATCATAGAGACTGACTGCTCCTGGGTGGACCTGTTTCCGACGGCTCTGCTCAGACTCAGGATGACCCCATGGCCCCATGGCTCTTCTCCATACAAAACTGTGTATGGGAGGCCCCCTCCCATAATAAAACAGGTGTCAACAAATTTGCCTCAGGTAAGGGAAGATGAGATTTCACAGCAGATGGAACAACTGGGTAAGGTAATAAATCAGGTAACTAAGTTTGTACAAGAAAGGGTGCCGTTCCCCCTCGGGGAACAGATTCACGAATTTGTGCCCGGGGATCAGGTGTGGGTCAAGGACCGGAAACACGACTCCTTGGCCCCACGTTGGATGAGTCCATATACTGTTGTTATAACCACCCCTACGGCAGTTAAAGTTGCTGGTGTCACTCCCTGGATCCACCACATGAGGATGAAGAGAACATACCACCAGACCCAGAAAACGCTGAGTGGATTGCGCAGAGGGACCCCACTGCCCCTCAAGAGACTAAGATTGTTATGCCCAAGGTCGCAATCCCCAGAACTGAGAGAACAAGACATCCACAGCAATGCAAACGCAAAAAGGGAATTTATTGCTAGCTCAAGCCAGGGCCCAAGTTTCCTCCAATGCAGTGGAGTAGAACAAGGGCCCCGAGCCCTGAATTACAGCAGTATTTATAGGGTTAAGACAAAGACAGGGAGTTGGCAGGGGCGGATTGGTTGCAAGGGTTCCTTAGCATCTGCTAATTGGCTAGATTTTCGCGTGCGCGGGCTTTCTCAGGGGGTTTGCATCCTCGTCCTGATAAGCCTGAGCCAGGCTACAGGGAGTACACTGATTGGTCGAGTCCTGGCGCCGGCAGAGGGTGATCTCAGCTCCTCCTTGGCAATAACTCAGCCCCTCTGTGAAGGAGACTTAGGCCTACCTTGGCCCCCTGAAGCCTGTCATGGCGTCTGTTTGATCCTAACAAAGATCATCCTTAAGAAGAAGAAGGAAAAGAAGATCCAGGACGAGCCCCTTCAGGATGAAGCCACACAATCAACCCCGCTGCTTGGCCTCATCAACGTGACTTTGAATTTAACTTTGGTTTCAACTCAGGACAATGTTTTCATTTCATGGGCACATTCCTACGTAGACTTCCACAGCACCTCCAGCTGTTGGGTATGCGTGGCTATGCCTCTGTCTGTGATGGACGGACCTCCTTGGTGGGTGTCACTGCTCCACCAAGGAGATTTTAAATCACTCTCCTCTTTTCTGGGATGACAAAAAGAGACTTTCCTTTCTCTTGTCAATCATAATCTATCCCTTCTCTCTTGGTATAAGCCAGACCTCCAGTCAATAGACTCGGGTCATGGGGTTACATTTGATGTAAACGCCAGTTTCATAGAAGTAACAAAAACCCATACCTTAATGAACGAAAAGGAAAAAAGCTCCCTGACTGGCAAGGAAGGACAGGATTCTAGGTATGTTGAACAATTCTACCAAGTCTGGGATGAATATTTCTGGATGACCCCAGAAAAGGGTCAATCAATTATTCCCACTACGATATGCTGGGAACAAAAAGAACCAAGAGTAGGGTTTGGTGACTGTCCATTAGACCCAAAAGAACTAAAATATATGGGGTACCCGTAAGGTATAGTTTGGGCCGAGGCAGGAAAAGGAAAGACGACCTCAACAGAAGTAGGTTACCTTTATTCAGGCAAGGAGGGGCGACAGTCGGCCTAACGACCAGGCTGAACTTGCAGAGGGATCGGGGGGCTCCATATTTATAGGGAAGTTTGTGGAAGCGATAAGGGAAACGTTAATCAGGTGGGATGTTTTGGGTATTCTTTAGTTGAGATGGCATTTGTAGTTGTGCAAGGGGTGATAAGTCTTTTGGGGAGGTGTAGGGGGTGGAAGGTTTCTGGACAGGGGGTGATAAGTCTTCTGGGCAGGTGTAGGGGGTGGAAGGTTTCTGGATAGGGGGTGATAAGTCCCAGATAGATGCAATTGGCCTGGAACATCAAGGTGGGACTTAAAGTTCTGTTTTGTTTTCTCCAAAGTTAGATGATTCAGCAAGGGCCTTTGAGACTGTTGTTTTCTTTTCTAGGCCCAACGACTCCTTCAGTACCTATCCCCTGAACAATGTAAACGAACATTCGAGGTCACATACCACCCCAACTAGTCCACCCATTGGCCAGGCTCTGATTGGAAATATAACCCTGGAATCCACTGGGCAGCACCCAACGGAAACCAATGGCTTTGTGGGCCTAACCTTTGGCCTTGGTTACCAATTGGCTGGGTAGGCCGCTACACACTGGGATTCGCTTTTGCCCATGGCAGCATAAACCCGAACCTACAACAAGCCCTGGTAAATCTATCTTATTTACATGCTAGGTGGACAAGGTCTGTGTTTCAGTGGTATGAGTATATTGCTGCCTTATTCATACCTTATATAGGGACAACAGATAGTATGATTAAAGTAGAAACCTTGACTAATTTCACAAAACAGGCCCTCCTAGATAGTGCTAAAACCACCCAAGCCTTAAATGAAGAACAAATCCAAATGAGAAAAGTGGTAATTCAAAATAGAATGGCTTTGGACATGCTCACAGCTGCTCAAGGAGGGACATGCTATAATTAAGGTTAAATGTTGTGTATGCATTCCTGACTTAGCTGGCAATGTATCAGCTGCTTTAGATGACATGAAAAACCAGGTACAAGCGATGTCAAATGAAGACATTCCTTTCTGGACTTCTGTCCAGTCTTGGGTGAAGGGTGATTGGAGGAAGACTGTATTTACCATTGTTACAGTTGCCTTGATAGTTCTGCTCTGTGGACCCTGCATTTTACAATGTATTATGAACTTTGCAACCCAAAGGTTGGTGTCGTTCTCCCAAACTGGCTGTCAGAGAGCCAGGGTGCAATATATCCCTGTGAGTGATGCTCATACTATGAGTTAAGAGCATCAAAAGGGGGGAATGAAGGAGGAAACAGACAGAGCAGCTCCATCTTGAAAGCAGGACTCCATCTAGGGCCGGACTGTGGACTTTGAGCTCTATGCCCAGTATCTATGGAAATGACACACCAACTGGAAAATCAGATCCCACCCCCCAACAATGGAAGAGCCCCAGGGTTCGTACCTAGACTTTTGCACGCCTAAAAGAATACCCTAATTATCTGTGTAACCAAATAGAATCATAAATTCTATTATGCTTATTGAGGTATGACTACAGGCCTATTGATAATTGTCCACTGTTAACTACCTAGGCTTAAGGCATACGAATCACAGATTAACTTTGATGGTATCTTTCTTTTCCTTTGTTAAGACTAGTTTCAGAGAATTTGGGGAGGTGGGTTTGAGCCTGTACACTTAGGTTTTCACAAAAACTGGTCAGGGTCCTTGGCTAAGAGGAGACTCTGCCTTGGGCCTGCTGGTGTGATAGGCTGCACTCCATTACCTGCATTGTCCTTCTGAGTGAGTTTGTTTCCTGGAATGAGTGGCTACAACACTAACACCCCCAAAAGGTGTCCTTTTCATTTTAGGGGACTGGGATGCAAAAGTACGAAATCAAGAAACACCTGGAGTAACAGGCAAATTTGGCCTTGGAGTACAGAATGAAGCAGGGCAAAGGCTAACAGAGTTCTGCAAAGAGAATGCACTGGTCATAGCAAACACCCTCTTCCAACAACACAAGAGAAGGCTCTATCCATGGACATCACCTGATGACCAACACCAAAATCAAATTGATTATATTCTTTGCAGCCAAAGATGGAGAACCTCTATACAGTCAGCAAAAACAAGACCAGGAGCTGGCTGTGGCTCAGATCATGAACTCCTTATTGCCAAATTCAGACCTAAATTGAAGAAAGTAAGGAAAACCTATAGACCATTCAGATATGACCTAAATTAAATCCCTAACAATTATACAATGGAAGTGAGAAATAGATTTAAGGGACTAGATCTGATAGACAGAGTGCCTGATGAACTATGGATGGAGGTTCGTGACATTGTACAGGAGACAGGGAGCAAGACCATCCCTAAGAAAAAGAAATGCAAAAAAGCAAAATGGCTGTCCGAGGAGGCCTTTCTAATAGCTGTGAAAAGAAGAGAAGCGGAAAGCAAAGGAGAAAAGGAAAGATATACCCATTTGAATGCAGAGTTACTCTATTTACATCAGTATAAAATCTCTTTCGGAGAATTCTATTCAACAATGTGGTTCAGTGGTAAAGAATCATCCTGCAATGCAGGAGATGCTTGTTCAGTCCCTGCATGGGAAATATCCCCTGGAAAAGGAAATAGCAACCCACCCCAGTATTCTTATCTTCACTTCTCAGGGTCACAAAAGAATTGGACACGACTTAGCAACTAAACAACAAAAACTCAACAATGACTTGGGCCAAAGGTCTCAATTTATGGGAGAAATTTTTCAATAGGTATGCAAAGTCTTAAACATCCAGTTACATCATATAGCCCATGCCAACTCCAGAGCCTTGGCACACTCCTGTACAAATCCAGTGGCAAAACAAGGGATGAGAAAATTATATAAATCCCTCTCTATGTCAAGGCTGTAGTCCATAGGGTCGCTGAGGGTCAGACCCAACTGAGTGACTTCACTTTCCCTTTTCATTTTCATGCATTGGAAAAGGAAATGGCAACCCACTCCAGTGTTCTTGCCTGGAGAATCCCAGGGATGGGGAGGCCTGGTGGGCTGCCGTCTATGGGGTCGCACAGAGTCGGACACAACTGAAGTGACTTAGCAGCTCTCAATGTCACAATGAACACGCAGGTTATATTTGAATGAATCTGGGGCTCTCTCTCCGTATGGAACGGTCATGAGTCCATGAGACTTCCAGGTAGTTACTCCAGCAATTTTCTTCCACTGTTAGAGGACACTTAGATATCAAGGACTGCCCTTCCACCCTAAGTTTCTTTTCAGCAGGAGTCAAGACTCAATATCTACAAATAATGATGGAGAGGGTGTGGAGAAAAGGGAACTCTCCTCCAGTGTTGGTGGGAATGTAAATTGGTGTAACCACTATGGAAATAGGGCTTCCCAGGTGGCGCTAGTGGTAAAGAACCCGCCTGCCAGTGCCGGAGACCTAAGAGACGCAGGTTCAGTCTCTGAGTTGGGAAGATCCCCTGGAGAAGGGTACAGCAACCACTCTGGTATTCTAGCCTGGAGAATGCCATGGACAGAGGAGACTGGCAGGCTACAGTCTGTAGGGCTGCAAAGAGCAGGATATGACTGAAGCAACTTAGCATGCACAGACTATGGGAAACAGTACGAAGTTTTCTCAAAAAACTAAAAATAGTGTTGCTATGCTGCTGCTACTGCTGCTAAGTCACTTCAGTCGTGTCTGACTCTGTGCGACCCCATAGACGGCAGCCCACCAGACTCCACCATCCCTGGGATTCTCCAGGCAAGAACACTGGAATGGGTTGCCATTTGCTTCTCCAATGCATGAAAGTGAAAAGTGAAAGTGAAGTTGCTCAGTCATGTCCGACTCTTCGCGACCCCATGGACTGCAGCCCATCAGGCTCCTCCGTCCAAGGGCTTCTCCGGGCAAGAGTACTGGAGTGGGGTGCCATTGCCTTCTCCAACAGCTGCTATATGATCCAGCAATCCCACTCCCGGGCATATACCCAGACAAAACTATAATTCAAAAGATACACGCACCCCTGTGTTCATAGCAGCACCGTGCTTGAATAGCCAAGACATGGAAGCAACCTAGAATTCCACTGACAGATCAATGGATAAAGTGGGTGGAATGGAATACTACTAAGCCATAAAAAGAACGAAATAATGCCATTTGTAGCAACACAAATGGGCCTAGAGATGATCATATTCAGTGAAGTACATCAGAAAGAGAAAAATAAATACCGTATGATATCAATTAACACATGAAATCGAAAATATGACACAAATGAGCTTATCTACAAAGGAAACAGACTCACAGGCATAGAGAACAGACTCCTTGTTGCCGTGGGGGAGAGGCGGGAGGAGAAGGGAAGGGCTGGCAGAGTGTGGGGTTAGCAGGTGCAAACTGTTACATACAGAATGGGTAAATGACAAGATCCTACCGTATAGCACAGGGAACCATATCCAGCACCTTGCGATAAAGCATAATAGAACAGAATATAAAAAAGAATGTGCGTGTATAACTGAATCGCTTTCATAGCAGAAACTAATCAACATTGTAAATCAACTGCACGTCAGTAAAATAAACCTAAAAAAAGACTGACAGATCAAAGTGGGAATTGTTCAAACACATCTGTTCTTCCTGGGGAACAGATGTTACCGGAAGCAATTCCAGAGGGCATGCTGCCTTGCAGGAATGGAGCCAGGGGCTAATGATGCTTCCTGTCCCTCCCACTGTCAGTAAGGGGAGCTGGCATGTCCTTGAGGCATATGTCCCTCATTGAACAGGTGCAGGAGACCCCTGGGGACAGCAAGTCACCACCCCATCACAGGTCCCTCCCAAACAAGGGAGTTTGAGCCCTCAAACCCAGGTGTTAGTCTAGGGAGGAAAGCAGTTACCCTGTGGCATCAGCAACAGGCTGAATAAAGTTGTTTATGATCTGGAAGAAACTATGGAGAATGAATGGGCCAAGAATCGATCCTCTTATTCGTTAAGTTTATTTATCACATTGTGGGCAACAAGCCATCAGATGCAAACTCTTCTGAGGAGAGACAAATGGCCTCCAAGTGGCCGAAAACCAGACAAAGACCAGACGAAGACTCGGCAGGTTGCAATCGCGGTGTACCGGACAGGGTGCCTCCGGTTGCTCAGTTCCAGAGCTGTCTGTCCTGCTCATCACTCTGCTGCCACAACTGAAGGTGACCAGTTGTATATACAGATTCTCTTGCCAACTGCCTTCTTGAGAGCTTTTCCAGTGGAAGACACTGATGGGAGTTTGAAGGTGGGAAGAGGGAAGATGTCATTTTTTCCCCCAGATGTGACATCATATGTTGCAGGGGTTGTGGAAGCAGTGTGTGTGGTGCCCACAGCAAGCCAGCCGTGGCGCCGTCTGCAGCCGTGGCCGCTCTCGTGGATGGGCTCCTGGTTTCCTGCTCCGGTAGCTTGCTTCCAAGTGAGCCTCAGCTTCACCTACAGTCATGAGATCTGGCAACACCACTTTTCTTTTTCCCTTCCAGTTCTAGGGCTGGTACTGTCTTCTAAGCAATCATCAATCATTGAGCACCCTTGTATTCTTCCTCCCTCCTCCTTTTTTTTTTTTTTTTTTGGTTTCTCCAGCTCTTCCAATGCCTTTATGATCAATTCCTTGATGAAATTCTTCCTGTTCAATATACCTAGAGTGTTTTCTATTTCTTTTATTGGACACTTACTGACAAACACTGGAAAAGGATACATGTAGCTCAGATGATTCTTTTTAGTTACTCAGTCATATCTGACTCTTTGTGACCCCATGGACTGTAGCCTGCCAGGCTCCTCTGTCCATGGGATCTCCAGGCAAGAATACTGGAGTGGGTTGCCATTTCCTTCTCCAGAGGAATCTTCCAGACACAGGGATTGAACCGGTGTCTCCAGCATTGCAGGCAGATTCTTGACCACTGAGCCAGCTGGGAAGCCCGCTCAGATGGTTACATGAGTGAAAATCATAGCTTGCAGAGTTACAAAACGGAAGCAAGAAGCCTCATCATGGGTGGGACTGTGGGTCACATTGTCAGATAACATAAGTAAAGTGTCAACAAACTGTAAGGCCCTATAGTTTTGCAATCTCTGAGCAAATACTCTGGCATCTTCGAAAGCATGCTATTACCACCATTACCAATACTTTAGAACCCCACTCCAGTACTCTTGCCTGAAGATCCCATGGACGGAGGAGCCTGGTAGGCTGTAGTCCATGGGGTCGCTAAGAGTCAGACATGACTGAATGACCTCCCTTTCACTTTTCACTTTCATGCATTGGAGAAGGAAATGGCAACCCACTCCAGTGTTCTTGCCTGGAGAACCCCAGGGACGGGGGAGCCTGGTGGGCTTCCATCTATGGGGTCGCACAGAGTCGGACACGACTGATGTGACTTAGCAGCACCAGCATAGCTCATTTGATAATTGATACAATATGATATCTTGTGATATTGTATCAATTCAATCTCATCTGGCATCCTTGTGACTTAATGTGCACAAAGGAAATAAATCAGTTGCGTAATTGTTTACTACTGTCTTCAATGGTGAAACACAGTTTTTAGTGCTCTTAATTGATATTAATATTTTTCTTCTAGTTTTATTGAGACATAATTGACCTACAGCACTGTGTAAGTTTAAGGTGTAGAGCATAATGATTTGACTCACATACATCATGAAATGATGACCACAGTAAGTTTAGGGAACATCATTTATCTCATATGGATGCAACATTAAAGCAAGAGAAAATTTTTTTCCTTGTGATGAGAACTCAGGATTTCCTCTTGTAACCGCTTTTGTGTATAACGTTGTTGTTGTTTGGTTGCTAAGCTGTGTCTGACTCTTTGTGACCCCATGGAATGTAGCCCGCCAGGCTCCTCTGTCCATGGGATTTTCCAGGCAGGAATACTGGATGGGTGGCCATTTCCTTCTCCAGGGATCTTCCCGACCCAGGGACTGGACTCGCGTCTGTTGCATCTCCTGCGTTGGCAGGCTGATTCTTTCCCAATGAGCCGCGAGGGAAGCCCTCGTATGTAACATACAACAATGCTAATTATGTTTACCATGCTGTACCTTACATTCCTGGTTCATATTTGTCTTATAACTAGAAGTTTGTACCTTTTGACTACCTTCAACTCCCCTCCCTCCCAACGCTGCTTCTGGTAAGCACAAAGTAGATATCTTTTCTATAAGTTTGCACGTTTGCTTTTGAAGTGTGATTGACCTGCAACCCCATGTTAGTTCCTGGCATGCACACAGTGTTTCAGCATTTCTGTGCATTTCAAAATGATCACCGTAATAAGTCTGGTTGTTGATTGTCACCCTCCAAAGACACTACCTGATTAACGACTATATTTCACACTGCACATTTCATACCCATGACTTGTTTATGTTGTAACTGAAAGTTTGTACCTCTTAGAGAACAAATGGGTGGTTGCCAGAGGGGAGGAGGGTGTGGGGCAGACAGACATACACGAGGGTGAATAAGAGGCACAGACTTGCAGTTACCAAGCACCACGTGATGAGCAAAGACAGAACTGGGGTGGGTAGCTGTCCCATTCTGGTTATGTGGTGTTTCTACCTTCATCCTTCTCTATTCTCAGCTTTAATATTTATCATCCTACCCTAAACCTCGATTCCTGTTTTGTACCCCAAATTCCTGTCTCTGAAGGACTGTCTCCAGCATATGACTGGACTTCAGTTTCTTCTGTATTTGTCTCTCAGTAGATTTCAGCCTATCTGTCCTCTGCCTACCAGGAAATCTCAAACACGTGTCATTGTCGCTTTCTTTTTTCTACCCCACTCTTGAGTTTACTGCTTTGTTCTTTTCTTGTTGTTTTAATATCATTTTTGTTATGCTTGGGGATTTCCAAGAAGGTTGAGCAGAGGTTAAACTTACACTCTGTGTTCTTGATCCAATCTCAGATGTTGTGTTTAATTTTTACTGTGTTCAGGTGCTTTGACTGATACATAAGAGATATTTGTGAACTTGTGGTGGCAAATGAAGATCAGTGTTCTTTTAAAGCAAATATGACTCCCTCTGAATCTCCTTTTGACAACTGTTTCTGTACTGAGATGACCTAATTTTCTGTGAATGATGGTAGTGAGAAAGGTAAAGATAGTTCCAGAGAAGGAATTGTAGCAATAGCAGGGAAATAATACCAGTATTGTTAAAGGTGAAAATCAAGGCCAGCTCTCCACAGTCTAGTTTTGAATTTGTCTATCAGCAGAGCTTCCCTGGTGCCTTAGATGGTAAAGAATCCACCTGCTGATATAGGAGACCCTGGTTCAGTCCTGGGGTCAGGAAGATCCCCTGGAGAAGGACTTGGCAACCTACCCCAGTATTC
Organism: Capricornis sumatraensis; assembly: GCF_032405125.1. Lineage (NCBI taxonomy): Eukaryota > Metazoa > Chordata > Mammalia > Artiodactyla > Bovidae > Capricornis > Capricornis sumatraensis. The sequence continues at coordinate 10,327,402 of NC_091076.1, forward strand.
TTGCCTGGAGAATCCCATGGACAGGGGGACCTGGTGGGTTAAGTCCATGGGGCTGCAAAGAGACTGAGCAACTGAGCGTGCACACACGCATGGAGGCCATTTATTTAGTAAATGGAAATGCACTTTGCTAACAAGGAAATCCTAGGAATTAAATAGCAGTATGTGTGTGGAACCCTCAGCACAGTGCCTCATTCAGATCATCACTCTAGGGAGAACCGTAAACCCAGACAGTGTCGCGTGTGCGTGCCATGTCGCTTCAGCTGTGTCTGATTCCGTGCATCTCTATGGAATGTAGCCCGCCAGGCTCCTCTGTCCATGGGATTCTCCAGGCAAGAATACTGGAGCGGGTTGCCATTTCCTCCCCCAGGGGATCTTCCCGACCCCGACCGTGCACTCTTACGTCTCCTGCATGGGCAGGCAGGTTTTTTTTTTTTTTTTTACCACTAGTGCTACCTGGGTGGTCATGTATGGATGTGAGAGTTGAACTGTGAAGAAGGCTGAGCACCGAAGAATTGATGCTTTTGGACTGCGGTGTTGGAGAAGACTCTTGACAGTCCCTTGGACTGCAAGGAGATCCAACCAGTCCATTCTGAAGGAGATCAGCCCTGGGATTTCTTTGGAAGGAATGATGCTAAAGCTGAAACTCCAGTACTTTGGCCACCTCATGCGAAGAGTTGACTCATTGGAAAAGACTCTGATGCTGGGAGGGATTGGGGGCAGGAGGAGAAAGGGATGACAGAGGATGAGATGGCTGGATGGCATCACGGACTCGATGGACATTGAGTCTGAGTGAGCTCCGGGAGATGGTGATGGACAGGGAGGCCTGGTGTGCTGCGATTCATGGGGTCACAAAGAGTCAGACACAACTGAGCGACTGAACTGAACTGAACTGAGCGCCACCTGGGAAGCCCCCAGACAGTGGCAGTCCTCTGCAAGTGAGGCATTTTTGATCTTCACTTCCTCTTTAGCTTCACCACCAACGAGATCGTTTATCTGCCTCTCTATCTCCTCTGCCCTCAATAGTCAACTCTCAGGCTCTACTCCGTTGTGTCTCATGATTTCATCAACCCGTGTAGCCCTCAATTTCTCATCTTCTGCTCCATGGGTGTGAAATCTGAAGAGACAGGCATTAAATACACCCGGCATGGTCATGCAGCACTCTCCGGAAGAGCTGGTCGGTTGTATTATTTTGGCTGCATTGGGTCTTCGTTGCTCTGCACAGGCTTTCTCTACTTGCAGTGAGAGAGATTCTCATTGCAATGGCTCCTCTCGTTGTAGAATATGGGCCCTATGACATATGAGCTCAGCAGTTGCAGCTGCTGGGCCCTAAAGCACAGGCTCCAAAGGCGTATGGCATGGGATTAGTTGCTCAGAGGCATATGGAATCTTCCTGGACCAGGGATCAAACCCGTGTTCCCTGCATTGACAGGCAGATTCTTATCCCCTGGGACTCCAGGGAAGTTCTGGTCAGTTGTTTTGCACAAGTGCAAATCAAAGTGAAAGGTTCACTTCCTTTTAGTGACTTTGACCATTGCATGCAGGAGTGTAACCTAAAGGCTCCTTCTAGTGACCAGCGGTATACATACTGCGTGTTCAGGGAGAGCCCAGATTCTGTGTGAAATGGCGCCACCTGGAGGCTCAAAGCTTACAGTCGTAGAGACGACGAATCTGCCATTTGGTTCTATTAAGTTACAGCTGTTCAGTTCGGTTCAGCTGCTCCGCTGTGTCTGATTCTTTGTGGCCCCATAGACTGCAGCACACCAGGCTTTTCTGTCCATCACCAACTCCCAGAGCTTACTCAAGCTCATGTCCATCCAAGTCGGTGATGCCATCCAACCATCTCATCCTCTGTCATCCCCTTCTCCTCACACCTTCAATCTTTTCCAGCATCAGGATCTTTCCAGGGTCTTTTCCAATGAGTCAGTTCTTCGCATCAGGTGGCCAAAGTATTAGCTTCAACATCAGTCCTTCCAATGAATGTTCAGGACTGATTTCCTTTAGGGTTGACAGCTTGGGGGGTTGACAGCTTAGGGTTGACAGTCTGAGGGACTCTCAAGAGTCTTCTCCTGATCCCTGGACCAGGGATTTAAAAGCATCAATTCTTTGGCGCTCAGCTTTCTTTACAGTCCAACTCTCACATCCATACCTGACTACTGGAAAAACCATAGCTTTGATTAGATGGACCTTTGTTGGCAAAGTAATGTCTCTGCTTTTTAATATGCTGTCTAGGTTTGCCATAACTTTTCTTCCAAGGAGCAAGTGACTTTTAATTTTGTGATTTTGGAGCCCAAGGAAATGAAGTCTCTCATTGTTTTCCATTGTTTCCCCATCTATTTGCCATGAAGTGATGGGACTGGATGCCATGATCTTCCTTTTTTGAATGTTGAACTTACCTTTTTTTATTGTTGTTGAATTTACAATTTTTGAATGTTGAATTTACCATTGATTGAGCCTAGAAACTGTGCTGCACAAGGCAACGAAGGGAGGAAAATATCAAGCTCGCTGTTCTCAAGATGTGCAGCTGGAAGAAGAGTTAAAGCAAATGACAGGAGGGAACGTTGTTAATATTGGATGTTGTTATTGTATTAGTTGCTCAGTTGTTTCCAACTCTTGGGAGCCCATGGACGGTAGCCTGCCAGGCTTTTCTGTCCGTGGAATTCTCCAGGTAAGAATACTGGAGTGGGTTGCCATTTCCTTCTCCAGGGGATCTTCCCGACTCAGCAATCAAACCTGGGTCTCCCTCATTGCAGGCAGATTCTTTACCACCTGCGCCACCAGGGAAGCCCCTAACCTTGTTTATTTTTACTAACATTGGATATATTTTAGTAAAATAAATGAAGTTTAAACCAACACTAAGCCATTTGTTTGGAAGGTTGGGGATGACAGGGTCTTTAATAAAATGATCTCCTTTTGGCCAGGCAAATGCTCTCAGAGTGGAAGACAATGTTCCATCAGTGGTTTGCTGAGGTTCAAATAAGTTGATAAGTAGAAGTTGTGTCTTTAGTTTACCGAAGTCAGCCAAGCCCCAAGGCTGGGCTTGGGGCCAAACCCCAAGCCTTCCAGAAGGAGATGGCAAGTTGTCTTAGAGCAGACCTTCTCAAAATATGATCCTTACTCCAGCAACATCAGGATCACCTGATGTTTGAAATGCAGCTTCTTGGACCTCACCTCAGAGCTACTGATGAGAAATCCCAAGGGTGAGCCCAACAAACTGTTTCATCAAAATCTCTAGGTGATTCTGATGCAAATTGTGTTTGAGAAACACAGCCCTGGAGCATCTCCCATTTGCTGGCCAACAGAACTTAACTGATGTTTCCTGAAACACTGGTTCCTGGCTTGAGTCAAGACAACACATATTTATATAAAAACTAAAGAGAACATTACGACCAGACCCTGGAGCACTCCACCTGGATTGCCCATTGACCAGACACCTCGGGCTCTGTCCCTCACCTCCTTCATTTGGGCTGAAACATTTCCTCTTCGGTGAGGCCTTTCCTGTACATCCTAATAGTTTAATTGAAGTAAGGGAATGGCAACCCACTCCAGTATTCTTGCCTGGAGGATTCCATGGACAGAGGAGCCTGGCAGGCCCCAGTTCATGGGGTTGCCAAAAGTCAGACACGATGGAGCAACTAACACTACACTATTGCTATAGCTGATTTACAAAAAAAATATTAGTTTCAGGTGCTGTCCATTCTAATTAAAACCGCAAAACCACCCCACCTCCTGCCTTTTTTTTTCTCTATGGAATTTATCACCTTGTACTTTAAATTTTACTTCTTTGGTTGGCTTATTGTTTTGTTCCCCTCAATAACACATAAGCTTTGTGAAGACAAGGAGTTTGGTCTGTTTTCTTTACTGATGTATCCACTGTGGCTTACATGAAACAGTTGTTCAACAAGAGGATTTATGCATAAATGGCTGCGACTGCAGGGAGGAACCAGTCAAAGGATGATTGACGAGGGAAGTGGGCTCCTGGGCAAGTCCAAGTAGGAGACGATGAGGAAGTAGCAATGGAATTGAAGAGAAGATGGGTTCCAGAGTCCAGGTTCAAGAAAAGAACCATCAACAAAGAAACGGGAACTCCAGCGTGACCCAACTTTCCCTGCACCATGTATGTACGCTCTAGGAGCTAGATTTACTGTGAAACGGGCGGACAAAAACCAGAAGCACTGAGGTTTGGAGGCAAAGAAGTGATTCCAATCCCTGGGGCACAAAGCCTTCTCCAGCACTCCCGCTGACCTTGAGGTACGTAGGAATACCACTCCCAGAAGAGCGTGTGCTGCAAGTTCACATCCTTGCTCCTGTGGCACCTCGGGACTGGCCTCCCCAGGGCGTGTCCAGGCTGCCTGCAGGAGCCCAGATTGCAGAGGCGGGTGGGCTCAGATGCTGGCACATACGCAGTAGACACCAGAGACTCCCTGCTCTGGCCTTTAAACACTGGCCGCTGCCAGTCCAGTCACGCAGGTGATCTTGGCCTTCCTGATTCTGTCTCACCCTCCAGGTCAGCAGAACATGGGTCACCTTGACCTTCTCGGCTCCATTTGATCTCTGGAACAATTTCCAGGGGCATCACCCCAGGAAACCGCTTACTGGATATAGAAGGTGTGCTGTGCGTAGTTGCTCAGTCGTGTCCGACTCTTTGTGACCCCGTGGACTGTTGTTGCTCTGTCCATGGGGATTCTCCAGGCAAGAATACCGAAGAGGGTTGCCATGCCTCCTCGAGGGGATCTTCTAAACCCAGGGATCAAACCCAGGTCTCCGGCATTGAGGGCGGATTCTTTACTGTCTGAGTCACCAGGGAAGCCAGGAGACCAAATGTTAACCGTGTGCCTGGGCTTTAGGGACAGAGACCAGAACCGGAATGTGACTACGTCATCTACCTGCTGTGTGATTTTTAACCCTAAGCCTGTTTACTGCTCTGTAAAATGGGCATATTTAATGTATACGCAGAAAGGCTGTTGAAAGATTATTGCTGAGCCGTGAAAGACACCAGGATTCTAGGCTTTTGGAGGAGAGGAATTCAATCCAGGGTCAGTGACGAGGCTTGACATAAACATCAGAAGGGGGCAGAAAGAGTACCCCCCTGCTAATCTTTAGCTGGATGTTATATAGCTACTAGCCGTCTGCTAATTAGAGAAAGGAAATGTCTCAAAACTCAGAGACTGGCACCAGGCCCCTCACCCACAACATGCATTTTGAGATAACATTAACACAAGGTCAGGATGCCAGGCTTCAACAGTACGTTAATCGTGAACTTCCAGATGGTCAAGCTGGTTTTAGAAAAGGCAGAGGAACCAGAGATTAAATTGCCAACGTCCACTGGATCATTGGAAAAGCAAGAGAGTTCCAGAAAAACATCTACTTTTCCTTTATTGACTACGCCAAAGCCTTTGAGTGTGGATCACAACAAACTGTGGAAAATTCTTAGAGATGGGAATACCAAACCACCTGACCTGCCCCTTGAGAAATCTGTATGCAGGTCAAGAAGCAACAGTTAGAACTGGACATGGAACAACAGACTGGGTCCAAATTGGGAAAGGAGTACGTCAAGGCTGTATATTGTCACCCTGTTTATTTAACATATATGCAGAGTACATCATGAGAAACGCTGGGCTGGAAGAAGCAGAAGCTGGAATCAAGATTGCCAGGAGAAACATCAATAACCTCAGATATCCAGGTGACACCACCTTTATGGTAGAAAGTGAAGAAGAACTAAAAACCCTCTTGATGAAAGTGAAAGAGGAGAATGAAAAAGTTGACTTAAAACTCAACATTAAGAAAACTAAGATCATGGCATCTGATCCCATCACTTCATGGCAAATAGATGGGGAAACAATGGAAACAGTGAGAGAGACTTTCTTTTGGGGGGCTCCAAAATCACTACAGATAGTGACTGCAGCCATGAAATTAAAAGACATTTGTTCCTTGGAATAAAAGCTATGCCCAACCTGACCGCATATTAAAAAGCAGAGATATTGCTTTGCCAACAAACGTCCGTCTAGTCAAAGCTGTGGTCTTTCCAGTAGTCATGTATGGATGTGAGAGTTGGATATAAAGAAAGCTGAGCGCTGAAGAATTGATGCTTTTGAACTGGGCTGTTGGAGAAGGCTCTTGAGAGTCTCTAGAACTGCAAGGAGGTCCAACCAGTCAATCCTAAAGGAAATCAGTCCTGAATATTCATTGGAAGGACTGATGTTAAAGCTGAAACTCCAAATACTTTGGCCACCTGATGTGAAGAACTGACTCATTGGAAAAGACCCTGATGCTGGGAAAGATTGAAGGCAGGAGGAGAAGGGGGCAACAGAGGATGAGATGGTTGGATGGCATCACCGCCTCGATGGACATGAGTTTGAGCGAGTTCCGGGAGTTGGTGATAGATAGGGAGGCCTGGCGTGCTGCAGTCCATGGGGTTGCAAAGAGTTGGACACGACTAAGCAACTGGACTGAACTGAAAATGGTCATGACTGTCCTGCAGGGCTCTGAGAGGGTGAATGTGGATAATGCAGGTAAAGACCTCACTGTAATTCCAGACACACACTAAGTTTCTATTAAAGGGAGCTGCTGATGACATCATTCTTGATGAGTTTTGTCATGCTTTATAATGTTTGCATTATAGTTATATGCATATGTTAGCATTGTAATGCTTTTACAATGTTAAATGTACATTGCCTCTGCATACATCGGTGGTTCCCTAACTAGCATCCCCTCCGGAACTTTTAGAGCTCCTATGCTCCAGCTGCGCTTCCCTTGTGACTCAGCGGCAAAGAAAGTGAAAGAAAGTGTTAGCTGTTCAGTTGTGTCTGACTCTTTGCAACCCCATGGACTATAGACCGCCAGGCTTCTTTGTCCATGGAATTCTCTACGCAAGAATATTGGAGCAGGTTACCATTTCCTTCTCCAGAGTATCTTCCTGACCCAGGTCTCCTGCATTGCAGGCAGTAGCGAAGAATCCACTTGCAAATGCGGGAGACATGGGTTTGATCCCTGGGTCGGGATCAAACGGAAAAGAAAATGGCAACCCACTCCAGTTGTCTTGCCTGGGAATCTGGGAAGCCCAGGCAAAGACATACTCGCCACTTTACTCAGCACAACCCCTCCCAGTCATAGAGTGTTATATGAAACAAATTTGAAATGCACTCTGTATTTGAATGAATCCTAAAACACTTTTCTTTGCATGGATAGAATCTTTTAGACTAACGTGTATAGTGCATGCTAACTAATTTCTCATTTTTTTGAAAGCCCTCCTGTATTTAGCCTTAATTTTGTTCTAAATATAGACAGCTATAAAGTTACAGATATAGATATAGATATGGATAAAAGGTATATATATTAACATATGCAACTTTATATATAGTAAAGGTACTATACTTTTAAGTCTCATTTGGGTGTAAGGTAATCGTGAGCTCCCGAAAGACTGAGAAGCTGATAATGAAAATTGTGTGGAGATGATGACAAAAAAAAAAAGAGCACCATACCATTATTGCGACATGTTTATGCACAGAAACTGCATTTTGACTTTCAAGGTGTCATGTATTATGTACATAAACTTTTCCTTGTTCCACTGATATATTTTTCTATCTGTGAAAATAATTTGGGAACGTTGGTTTGTGATGAAACACATCATCATTTTTCCCATTAAAAATAACAGGAATGTTTTTCACTCAGTGGGCAGGATTTTTAGGAATAAATGAAAGTTGTTATGCAAGGCGCTGTATAATGGACAGAGCACGCCTTAGAAATTTTTTAAAAAATGAAGAAAGCGCATGGAAGATGTTGGAAGTCACTCGGATACAGCCAGTGTTAACTCGAGTCTTTCCCCCATCCATCCAGGCATGGATGTCCATAGGCTGGTACCTTGCTTCACAGGTGGGGCCATGCTTCACGCACGGTGCCCCCCTGACAACGCACAAGCGCTGGCTTGCTATCATGGTGAAAGGGCCTAAGCCTCTTCCTCCAGCATCTGCGGGCAGAGATGAATGTGTTTGTCAAAGCTTGCTTTGAGAGCTCATTTGCTGAGTTCTTGGCGGAGGAGAAAGCAGTGATAGCAGACACGGAGGTGAGCCCAGCTCTCCCAGCCCCTCTGCTCTCCTCTCACCCATCGTGAGTCAGGGCTCAGTTCTGGGCAGGACAACCCCAGAGGGAGCTGGTCCAGAACCCAGACATGGAGGTCCACTTCACTGTCTTTCATCAACGTGCAGCCAGTGCTCCAGTGTGACCATCTGATTTTTAGATCCTCCCTCTGACCAATGGATGGAGAAGGCAATGGCACCCCACTCCAGTACTCTTGCCTGGAAAATCCATGGACGGAGGAGCCTGGTAGGCTGCAGTCCATGGGGTCGCGAAGAGTCGGACATGACTCAGCGACTTCACTTTCACTTTTCCCCTTCATGCACTGGAGAAGGCAATGGCAACCCACTCCAGTGTTCTTGCCTGGAGAATCCCAGGGACAGGGGAGCCTGGTGGGCTGCTGTTTATGGGGTCACACAGAGTCGGACACGACTGAAGCGACTTAGCAGCAGCAGCAGCAGCTGACCAATGGAGATCCCAACACCCAAAGTTACAAGGGTCCTTCATGCGGGTCATTATGTGTATGTGTGTGTGCATGCTCAAGTCGTGTCTGACTCTTTGCCACCCCATGGACTGTAACCTGCCAGGCTCCTCTGTCCAAGGCAAGAACACTGGAGCGGGTTGCCATTTCCTGCTCCTGGAGATCTTCCTGACCCAGGGATCGAACCCACATCTCTTGTATCTCCTGCACTGGCAGGCGGATTCCTTACCACTGTCACTTAGAAAATAATAAAAATAAGGAAACTCTGTGTTTGGCCCTGATCTACTCTGCTGCTGCTGCTGCTAAGTCGCTTCAGTCGTGTCTGACTCTGTGCGACCCCATAGACGGCAGCCCACCAGCCTCCACCGTCCTTGGGATTCTCCAGGCAAGAACTCTGGAGTGGGTTGCCATTTCCTTCTCCAATGCATGAAAATGAAAAGTGAAAATGAAGTCGCTCAGTCCTGTCCGACTCTTCGCGACCCCACGGACTGCAGCCCACCAGGCTCCCCCGTCCATAGGGTTTTCCAGGCAAGAGTACCGGAGTGGGGTGCCATTGACCTACTCTACCGCTCCCTTACTTGGCCAACTCGGGGGATATCTAAGCTGTTACACCCGCTGTGCCCCTACCTCACCACTAGATGTCCCCAGGCCTCCCGGAAACCTGGCAAAAGGGACGTGAGCCAGGACAGGTGTCGGGCAAATGGGCTTGATTGCGTCAACCACCGCTCCACGCCCACCCAGTGTGGAGACACGGCAGTTTGCTGGGCAGTGGGACTTCTCCAGATGGGCTGTGTGGAGAAACGATGCCTCAGAAACCCCTGTGGGAGACAGGAAGGTGGCAGCTCCCTCCTACCTCCAGTTCCCCGTTAGTCAAAATCCACTCCAGGAAGACTTCAGCTCCTGGCACTTCTGGGTATGTCATCTGCCAGCCTCCTGGGTGATACATGATACCACGCTGGCCACTAGGGGGCGTCAGGAAGCCTGGGTAAGTTACAGCAGCCTTGGATGAGGACACATCGCAGGCCAAAGACTAGCAATTGCCGACGGCATCAGAAAAGTCTGGGTGCAAGCAAGAGACAATGGAGGGCCTCCCCTTACCTTCCTCATGTCTGGACAGCAGTACAGCAGAGCTGATCTGGAGCAACACCTTCAGAGTCAAGAGATTCCGACCCGACCACACGCCCTACATCAGCTTGGCATTGCCATTGAGTCTCACTTTGCATAAACTTCAAATGAAGATGAAAATGATACCATTACCATCCCTCCCCTGGCTCAGAGAGATGTGATTGAGGCACAGACCCTCAGACCTTGCAGAAGACCTGTACACGGTGGTGGTGGTTTAGTCGCTAAGTTGTGTCTGACTCCTTGCGACCCTATGGATGCAAAGGCTCCTCTGTCCATGGGATTCTCCAGGTAAGAATACTGGAGTGGGTTGCCATTTCCTTCTCCAGGGGATCTTCCCAACCTAGGGATCGAACCTGTGTCTCCTGCATTGCAGATGGATTCTTTGCCAACTGAGCCACCAGGGAATCCGACAGTCGGTGCTTTGTAATCGACAGTTATCATCCTTACTCCCAGACAGTTCCTGGGGAAGCAGTTAATTCAGGTTGGATAACAAACCCCATGCCCTTGACCCTCACACAGTAAGTTTACTGCTGGGTTATGTTCTCTGCCTGAGCCACTCTTCTTGATCTGCTTCATCAAAACATGAGACACAACAGCAGAAAGGCCAGCGGGACCCGGTCCTGAGGCTGCAGTCCAGGAGACCATGCTTTTCCGAGCAGCGTCCCCTGGGCTGGACCAGAGTGGGGACACGTTCCAGCTCCTTTTTGAGTGCCACCGTCTTTGTCTGGACCCCCCCAGTGCTCCCACAATGCCACCTTCTTCTTGGCTTCACTCAATAAAAACCCTGTGACTGCCTTTGTGGTGAGGGTACAGGAAATGGTCCTGTACTTGTTTTGTTACAGAATCCCAGGGGCCCTTACCTCTTTGTCATTCTCAAATCACAATCCAAGGACACAAATAGACCCCTCAAGTTCTCCTGCTCTGAGGGATGGATCCTCACCCCCGCCGAGCCCTCCAGGCCAGAGGCAGAGCTGGGCAGGGACAACACAGAGGCCCAAAGACATGTCACAGCTCTCATGGGTTGTTACACCCTCTCCCTTGATATATAGCCCTAGAACGGTTACCCTGAAGTTAATCTGAGATGACCTGCCTTCCTGTATCTTAATAGCAGACGACGGGGAATGTTTGAAGAGGTAAATAATGTTGGCAGGTGTTGTGTGTACGCGTGTGTGTGTGTCTGCGGGCAAGTACGACTAAAGGCAACTAAAGGCAACTAAATCCTAATGAAAGCATCCACCTTTATGTCCACTTTCTCAGGCTTCATAAATTGCGATCAAGGCAAGTGCCAAATGAAGAGGCGACTATCTTAGGGACTTCCCTGGTGGTCCCGTGGTTAAGACTATGTGCTACCAATGCAGGGGCCCAGGCTCAACCCCTGGTCAGGGAACTAGATTCTGGGTGCCGCAACTAGGACCTGGTGCAACCAAAGAAAGGAAAAGATGTGACTATTTAAAAAGTATAAGAAAATAAGTTCACTTCCTCCTTCCAGCATGCACGACAGATTGCCTTGGTCAAGAAAGTTCAAAATTATTTGCAGTGAGTGGAGCTTTGGTTGGGGTGGGCTGTGGAATTTATTTTCTGTTTTGCTGGTTGGGGACAACTTAGCTTGTTCTCCTCAGTCAGGAAGGATACAAAGCTGGTGCCTCGGGGCTCAGGTGCTCAGTTTCTTTAGTGCTAGGTGCTACTGATTGCTCTCTCGGTGTCCAAGGGAACCTCAGAACTGAGCTCCAAGTGGCTCAGGCAGGACTGTAACCTTAGGTCTGGATCAAGTTTGGAAGCCTTTGGAATACAGGCTATGATCAGTTCCCCTTCTCATGCGTGTGCTTCCTTCTTTCCTAAAGCTTCTGGAGGAGTGTTTGCACCAGGGAAACCCAGAGGAGCAGAGGCTGCTGCCCAAGCAGAGATTACCCAGCATTCACTGGTGCTCAGCTGACTTCAGAGCTGTGGGTACCCAGAGCATCACCACCCCAGAGGGAGCCAGAAAGCAGTTGGCCTTAGTCCACCTGAGGGAGACAGGGAAAGCATCACAGAGCAGGCAGCCAGCTGGGGCCTGACCAGGGGAAGAGTGTCAGGCAGGTAAAAGGTTACAATGAGGTTACACATGAACAGGTCCAACCAAAGCAAGAGAGAGCCTAGTTGAACCCATTCCCAGCTTTATCCCTGGAAATACGGTGTGCTCAATTGCTCAGTCGTGTCCCACTCTTTTTGGCCTCACGGACTGTAGCCCACCAGGCTCCTCTGTCCCTGGGATTTTCCAGCCAAGAATTCTGGAGCGGGTTGCCATTTCCTACTCCAGGGGGATCTTCCCGACCCAGGGATCAAACCCGAGTCTCCTGTGGTACTGCACTGGCGGGTGGATTCTTTACCACTAGCACCACCAGGGAAACCCCAGGAATATGGTTACAGGCTATTTGCATCACCCCAGTCATAGGGGTGGGGGAATGGTTAGCAACAGTGTTTGGCTTTGCTGGGTCCTTCATTACTCTGTGCGGGCTTTCTCTGGTTGTGGTGAGTGGGGACTACTCTCTGCTGCGGTGCCCGGGCGTCTCACTGTGGTGGCTTCTCTTGTTGCAGGGCATCAGCTCTAGAACATGGGCTTGGTAGTCGTGGTGTTCAGGCTTAGCTGCCCCAACGGCATGTGGGATCCTCTTGGACCAGGGATTGAACCTGTGTTCTCTGCACTGGTAGCCAGATTTTTAATCACTGGACCACTAGGGAAGTCCCAGCAGTGGTTTTTAAAGGGGGAAGAGTTTTAAATGTTTCCTTTATGAAAGTGTTAGTCACTCAGTCGTGTCTGACCCTTTGCAGCCCCACGGATGGTAGCTCCTCTGTCCATGGAATTCTCCAGGCAAGAACTCTGGAGTGGGTTGCCATTCCCTTCTCCAGGGGATCTTCTTAACCCATGGGTAGAACCTGGGTCTCCTGCATTGCAGGCGGATTCTTTACTGTCTGAGCCACCAGGGAATACTGTTGTTGTCATGTGTTAAGAGAAACCTGTGCTGAACACAGATGCTAAGATTTTGTCCCATTGTTTTTTCTAGTTTCATAGTTTTAGTTTTTACATTTAGCACCACAATCCATCATGAATTAATCTGGTAGATGGTGTGAGTAGGGTTGGAGATTTTTGAATATGTCCAACGGTTTCAAGACAATTTGCTGAAAAAAAAATTATTCTCCTCAAACTAAATTGCCTTTCCACCTTTGTCCAAAATCATGTGACCATACATATGTATTTTACACAACAATTAAATTTCTCTCATAGATAGGGCTACTTAGATTTTACATTTCTTTTTGAGTGACTGAGATAATCTGTATCTTCCATGAAATCTGTGCTCGCCTAGATTGTCAAACATCATAAACTGTTCATAATATCCTTTTAGTATCTATAGAATCTGTAGTGTTTCCTCTCATTCCTGACATTGGTCATTTGTTCATTCTTTTTCTCTTTATCAGTTTTGAAAGAGGTTTACAATTTTTTTTTTTTTACCTTCTTAAAGAATCAGCTTTTGGTTTAATTAAGCTTTTCTCTATTATTTTTTCTTTCCAATGTCATCGACTTCCACTCTACCTTTTGTTATTTCCCTTCTGCCTATATTTTGGGTTGCTCTTCTTTTTCTAGTTTCTTAAAGTGGAAGCTAGGGTCGTAGATTTGAGACTTCTTCTAATATAAGCATTTAGCGCTATAAATTCCCCTCTAAGTACTGCTTAACTTGCATTATAAGATACAAGGTCAACACACAAAAGTCAACTGGATTTCTATATACCAGCAATGAACAACTAGAAACCAAAATTAGAAAGACAATACCATTTATAAAGGCTCCAAGAAAATACTTAGCTAGAAATCTAACAATACTTATACAGAATCTGCATGCTGAAACAAAATGCTCATAAAAGAAACTAAAGATGCAAATAAATGGAGAGCTATCTCATGTGACTCACCATCACAAACATGTCCGCTCTCCCCAAGTTAATCTACAGGTTTAATGTAATTTCAATCAATATCCCAGCAGCACTTTTATATAGATAAGTCGATTCTAAATTTTATACAGAAAGGCAACACTGATAGAAAAGCCAAGATAATTTTGAAAGGGAAGAATAAAGGTGGAGAAATCACACTATGAGATTTTTAAGACTTTAAGCTACAGTAATCTTGACCATGAAGCATGGTCAATACTACTGTGAAAAGAGAGACCCACAGACCAAGGAAGGAGAATACAAAGTCCAGAAACAGTACAGTCAAATACGGCTGACTGATTTTGTGAAAAAGAACAGTCGTTAAAAAAAAAAAGAAAAAGAAAAAGAACAGTTGTTTAAACAAACGGTCCTAAAACAACTGGGAACATATAGATAAGCTCCCAAAACAAAAACATAAACTTCACATTAAAAAAATTAACACAAACTAGATCATAACCCTAAATGTAATATGTAAAACTACAAAATATTTAGAAGAAAACATAGGAGAAAGTCTTTGAGAACTGGAGCTGGACAAAGATTTCTTAGACATGAAGCCAAA